>NC_044978.1:183962451-184262451 GCF_008728515.1 Papio anubis | reverse complement strand
TATTGAATCCTTCCTAAGTTATTGAAAAAATGTCTTCATGGTGAATGACAATATTTATGTTGCCTTTAGCTTCTTGAAGATTTAGAAGTTATATGAAAAATTAATTTAAAAGCAAATCAAAAGAGGTTTCCATTAACATTATGATTTGACCATTGTATTCAATTTCCCACCTTATGAAACACGACAGCAGCTCCCTGACTGGTTCACCCTTCATTGTGTGAGGTCGGCACTTGGGACTCACTCGAACTGTCACTCGCCTGGGGCCGACACACCCAGCCCTGGAAACGGGACCCCAGACTCCACATTGCGGTTTCTGACACGCGCAGCAGGTAGACCAGAGGCCATGTGACCAGCTCAGTGCTGGTTTGCAGAACAATTCTTATTTTTAAAAATCACTTGTATTAAAAACGGCACAAATTGTTGAGTGCCGCCATTTGGTTTCCTACGTTTTCTTTCCCCGTTTTTTGCTGAAGGGAGAGGTGGTGGTAGTTGGGATCAGAGCTCTCCTGGCGTCCGTGGGGAGGATTTGCTGGTGGTTGCTTCAGGCTCATGCCCAGACGCACTCACTGCCCCCTCTGTCCAAGGCCTCCCCTTCCCCTTTGCTGGTGGGAGGAGCTTGTTGTGCTCCTCGGCCCATTACGGGAAGGGCGTTTTTCTGAGCTGCAGGGACAGGGTGAGCAGCTGAAGGGCTCGGAGGGAAGGTGACCCCCGCTCTGCAGATGCTGCATTTCAGCTGAAGCTGTGTTTCAGCCTCAGTTGGTTGCAGTGTCAGCCCCTCTCCTCCTGGATGGTCATGTTTTTGTCACATTAGAGAATAAACTGTCAGCACACACACATTTTTTTTTCCTTTAAAACAGTAACTTGGAAGTGTGGAAAGGCCAGAAGGAGGAGCAAGGGCTGTTTTCTGGAGCAATTGAGGTGTTGTCCTGCAGTTGTCATTGTCTTCTCCGCCAGGCTGTTCCCATTTATCTCCTGTGGAACTGAATCCCTCCTCCCTCCGCTCCCTGGGAGCCCAGGTGGTCCCTGGCCACCACTCAGGCTTTCCAAGAAGCCATCCACCTTGGACATTTTTTTCTTGAATTTCGCTGTTTTCTTCTGCTTCCTTTAGATAAAAAGCAGCTCAAGAGACCTCATCTGAGGGATGAGGAAAACATGCATATTAATTCCATCTGAGTGATTGTCAGTGTAAGGCCTTTTAAAACAAAAGCAAGTTCTTTGTTAGGAATTGGTCAAAATTCACCTCTTTCTTTAAGCCCATCAACTCCCAGGATGGTTTGAGTTACTCAGTTACCTAAGCTTGCTGTTTATCCAAATCATTTTCTAGAGTCACTGTATAAGGGTCTATGAGTAGCTGTGTATGAATAAATATTACCTGTCTACCTCAAAATATACATACTGCTGAAGCATTCTGTACAACCGTGTGTTATCACAGTGCAGTTTTAAGTGTAACATTAGAACTTAGGCATTTTCCTGTGTGGCGGAATAAGAAAGGATTAAACAGTTACAAGCCTCCAAATTAAAATAAAATTAAATCACAGTTCAGATTAAACTGAATATCATTGTAATAATGTCATAATATATATTTGTAACTTTGTAGCTATCTTTGAAATCACTTGACTTTGCTATGGTGCTAAGCTGATATATTTAAATACACAGAGAGACGGGTGAGTGGAGCCCGTGTTGATGTCTCCAGCCGGTGGTGACCCTGCTTTTGTAACCGCGTTAACCTGACAAAACCTCAGCAGCAGAAGTCCCTATTTTTCTAGGAGTTCATCGTGCAGACAGTCTTCACTACAGGACTCAGCCCTGGGGCCTCTGCCTCTCGTCTGACCTTGCAGCCTTAGTCGTTGGAGGCTGGAGTGCAATGGCCCCGCCGTCCGTGGAGCCTCTGGGCGGCCTTCTTTCCTTTCTGTCAAGCTCTCATTTCACAGAAAAAGGCTGAATTTCATTTTTTCCAGCATGAAAGCCAGGATCGGTTAATGATTGGATTCTATTAAGTGGTTTTTTTTTTGTTTTTTTTGTTTTTTAAACAGATGGAGTTACTGTGAAGAAGTTTTCACAACTATTTATGCTGGTAAAACAAATGCTGTTAAATCACCTTATGCGTCGTTTTCAACAGCAGTGGGGCTAATTACCCGGAATACGGTCTCACCAATGCAGTTTTCATGGAAATAGAAAATTCAAATAGAATATATAATATTGAATTTAAGATTTGGGGGGTTAAAAAAGAAAACTTAACTTTATAAAATTATTTATTCTATTTTAAGTCTTCTATCATATTTTCCCATCCAATTGTTTGGTTTCAGTGGTCCAGCTTTATTTACAGGCATATAAAATGAAATTGTGAGATGTTTTGCAAGCTTCTTTTTACTTTGAGTAGCTTTTAATTTGTATGTTTTTGTTTTATGTGGATGAAGAGCATTTTTTATGCTTTTGTGCAATAGGTTCCAACACACATTTATTAGACATCTGTTTAAATTGTAATGTAGCATTTATTCTGCTAAATTGAAAGGGAACATAGATGGAATTCCAAAATATATACATTCAGCTTTTGGTTTTTCCTTTTTCATTGTTATTATTGTGAGAATGCTGTCATTGGGGTTGTGTGTGAGTGCCTGTCAGCCAGTGATGCCTCGGGCCACGCTGTGGGGCCACCTCGGTCCTGCCTGGGTCCTGGTGCCTTGGACCCCACGTGCTTGTGGCCAGGCCGCCCCGAGGCGGGGCCACATGGCCTCAGACCACAAGAGCAGAGCTGCCCTGGCCCAAACACTGCAGCTGCCTGCACCCCCAGGCTTTGCAGCCTTGCTTGTTTTCTCTGAATGGCAACAGAACGGCATTCACAGTGATTCAAAGGGTGGCATTGGGTTGGACGTTCTGGGTATGAGCCAGCCTGTTCCCACATTGTACGTGAATGTTTAATGTGCTCTCAAAACATGGAAAATAAGTTTAGTGCACATAGCTAAATCACAAAACATCCAATTCTCTGTTTCCTCAGGAAGTCATTACTGCGCCACCACATCACGTGACCTTAACATGATCAATATCTTTCTCTGCCTTGACATTTAAATAAATAGAGATAAGTAGATTAGAAAATCATTCAAATGATACCATAATCTGTACAAATATTGTGTCCCCTGCCAGGCAGGGGACAGGGTGCGGGCGATGGCCACGTGGCCAAGGCCCCGCAGGAACGCGCCGAGGTCTCCCTCACCCTCCAGGTGTCCTTCGCACCCAATAGTGCGTCTGAGGAACGAACTGCAGTTTGAGCGTCCCCTGAGATGTGCGTAGCCTCCGTGTAAATGTCCACTCCCATGGCTTAATTGGCTATCAGACGCATTTTCCCAGACGAAAGCAATGTTGGGTTAGGGGACAACGGTGCAGCCACCCAGCCTTTACCAGCAGCGTGCGGCAGACGAAGGCAGTTGAGGTGTGGAGGTGATCACGCAGATACATGTTTTTGACTGTTTAATTTGAAAGTTTACATTTTTTACGCTTTGTGTTGGTGTGTAATTTTTGTACTCTTGGTGGCTAGTTTTTGTCAAATCTTTTTTGGAATATTGCTTAAATGTTTTGATTTTATGATAGTGAAGCTTGTATTCAGTGTTTTGCCAATTAATATTATATGCTTGTAATAAAAGCAAAAGAAAAGCTTAAGTGAAAGTGTTTCTGGCTGGAAATGTATTATATAAATCATTTGTATGAGCACGAGAGATGACTTGCTCATGGGATGAACAATGCCGTGGGTATTGGATGGACCACTCAGGTAGCCTGGCCGTAGACACACTGGCCACACACGCATGCATGCTACATATGTGTGCGCTCAGACCACATGCCTGCACATATGTGCACATATGTCCACACAAAAAGTACACATCAGCCCACGGCTCCCTTCCTCACCCCAGCCCTCCCCACTCCCAGGTTAACCAACGTCTCGATTTGCTCCGGGCAGCATTTGTAAATTGTCACCCTGGTTGCCAGCCCTCATTTAAATTGGTCCGGCATTTGCTACCAGAGTTTGGGCCAGAAACTTTGTAAAGCTCATTCAGTTTGTCTCCTTGCAGAAAGAGGTTGCTGCAGTTTGGAGCTGATTACGCCAAGGAAAATAAGCTAAAAAAGAACTTACTGATTCCCATAGGTGTGTCAACTAACAAATGAATGTTCCGTCTCCCTGTGACAATTTGCCGCCCGTCCCCAAAAAAAGCACTATGGCCAAAACTTCAGTTTTTAAAAGTTAAGAAATATACAACAATTTTGAAACTCTTAGAAAACTAGAAATGGAAGGAAAGGAGAATATGGCCAAAATTATATTCTCACAACCTAAAGCAGTAAACTTTAAAAATAGGTTCAGTCTGACTTAACTGACTTAGGCTGGGCATAGTGGCTCACGCCTGTAATCCCAGCACTGTGGGAGGCCAAGGCAGTCTGATCACCAGCTTGGCTGACATGGTGAAACCCTGTCTCTACTAAAAATAAAAATTAGTCGGGTGTGGTGGCAGGAGCCTGTAGTCCCTAGCTACTCAGGAGGCTGAGGCAGGAGAATCACTGGAACACAGGAGGCAGAGGTTGCAGTGAGCAAAGATCACCCCACTGCACTCCAGCATGAACTACAGAGCAAGACTCCATCTCATTTAAAAAAAAAAAAAAGAGGCTGGGCACAGTGGCTCAAGCCTGTAATCCCAGCACTTAGTGAGGCCGAAACGGGTGGATCACAAGGTCAGGAGATCGAGACCATCCTGGCTAACACGGTGAAACCCCGTTTCTACTAAAAAATAAAAACTAACGGGTGAGGTGGGTAGGCCTGTAGTCCCAGCTACTCGGGAGGAGGCTGAGGCAGAGAATGGTGTAAGCCTGGGGAGGCAGAGCTTGCAGTGAGCTGAGATCCGGCCACTGCCCTCCAGCCCAGCCTGGGTGACAAGCGAGACTCCATCTCAAAAAAAAAAGGCTTGGCCGGGTGTGGTGGCTCATGCCTATAATCTCAGCACTTTGGAGGCTGAGGCAGGTGGATCACAAGGTCAAGAAATCGAGACCATCCTGGGCAGCATGGTGAAACCCTGTCTGTCTCTACTAAAAATACAAAAATTGGCCAGGCGCAGTGGCTCAAGCCTGTAATCCCAGCACTTTGGCAGGCCGAGACGGGCGGATCACGAGGTCAGGAGATCAAGACCATCCTGGCTAACCCGGTGAAACCCCGTCTCTACTAAAAAATACAAAAAAAAACAAATACAAAAACTAGCCGGGCGAGGTGGCAGGCACCTGTAGTCCCAGCTACTCGGGAGGCTGAGGCAGGAGAATGGCGTAAACCCAGGAGGCAGAGCTTACAGTGAGCTGAGATACGGCCACTGCACTCCAGCCTGGGCGACAGAGCGAGACTCTGTCTCAAAAAAACAAAAAAAATACAAAAATTAGCCGGGCCTGATGGCACGCACCTGTAGTCCCAGCTACTCAGGAGGCTGAGGAAGGAGAATCACTTGAACCTGGGAGGTGGAGGTTGGAGTGAGCTGAGATTGCACCACTGCACTCCAGCCTGGGCAACAGAGCGAGACCCCATCTCAAAAAAAAAAAAAAAACAAAAAAGACTTCACTGACTCAAAGTATATTTTACTTATTTTCGGCAAGTCCCTCTTAGAAATGTCAAGATATTGACTGAAACCACAAGCAGACACCGATGTCAGCGTCAACTGCAGGGAGTAGGGGAAACACAAGTCCTCAAAATTGGGTCCACCCACTTTGGGGACTTGGCTACAAAGCCCGGTGATGGTAGCCACGGGAGCCTAGGGTCTAAGAGCTTCAAGCTCCACCTGAGAACAGTGGGTGGGGCCCTGCACCAGGACCCCAGAAAAAAGCTCTGGAAGTCAGTTCCTGTGGGTTCTGCAGCAGCTCGGGGCTGCAGGGACCTTGGCAATCTCACAGCAGAGCCAGGCCTCAGCCTCTCTGCTAGCTGGTGGTTTTGTTTCTGCCATGCAGTTCTGTATGCCTAAGGCAAAAATCCTGTTAGTCATGTGTGTTAGTACACCTGTGACTGGGTGAAGGCTGAACAGTGTCCCCTGAAATGCAGCAGAGGAACAGAAAAACAAGGGGGTTCGCTGCGATGAGACCCGCACCATCTGTGTTCAGGAAGCCAAGGCCTTCTGCTGCTAGAAGCCCCAAGGCCCATCAAATCCACCCAAGGTAGATGTCCATGTGGCTTCTGGTTTTTAAGGATAAAACTCCCTTGAGATGTACTGAGTCCCTCCTGAGGGGCGGTGGAGGCCCAGGCCTGCATTGGTGGGGAGGCCTGTGTCCTGACAGTGCTCTGCAGTAGCTGCACTGAACGTCCCCTTTAATAGAAAGAATTATATTGCTGTCTTCCGCTTACACAGAGATGCAACTATGCTTACATAAATCAGCACAGAGTCCTAAATACATAAATAAGCAGAGTCCTTTCTCTTACCCACATTACTCCTCAGTCAACGAAAGTACACAAAGTACATTTGTTTTTTCGGTGGCTTATGCTCCAATTGTGAGGAAGAAGATGCTGCCCTGGGCCCACCCCGCCCACCCCAGAGTATCTGCCCGCGCCAATTCGTGGGGAGAATGTGGCCTGCTCAAGGGATGACACTCCTGTCACAGTTGGACAAACAAGCATTTGACCTCTACATTTATTCCTATGTTTTTTCTTTTCTTTTTTTTTTCGGGAGACAGAGTCTCACTGTGTCGCCCAGGCTGGAGGGCAGTGGTGTGATCTTGGCTCACGGCAACTTCTGCCTCCTGGGTTCAAGCCATTCTCCTGCCTCAGCCTCCCAAGTAGCTGGGATTACAGGCACCTGCCACCACGCCAGGCTAATTTTTATTTTTAGTAGAGACGGGGTTTCACCATGTTGGCTGGGCTGGTTTCTAACTCCTGACCTCTGGTGATCCACCCGCCTCGGCCTCCCAAAGTGCTGGGATTACAGGTGTCAGCCAGCATGCCCGGCCAAAGGTTGCTTCTTTAAAGCATTTTTAGTCAGTCTTTTGAAAGATGAAAGGGTCTGGCCTTGGTAACAGTAGGCCTGCTGTGAAGAGGCATGGGAGCCTTGGGTCAGGGGAGCAGCCGATTTCACTGAGACCCTGGGACACACAACCAAGACCTGACCTCTTGCTGGGAGATCACCCTGAGACTTCAGTCATCACCATGCACACTGCCTTATAGGAAGGCTGGGACCCCTCAGGTGGGGACAGCCCCTGGTCGCCCAGGGCCCCTCAGAGGTTGAGGGGATAGGGTCCCCCTTTACATTTCTCACCTACAGCTGGTGCCACAACTGTGAATATTGTAGTTGTCCAGCCCCACAGCTTCCTCTACCCCACAGCGCAGGGCAGACTGGCCTGTAGGGCCTCATCACCCCCATTCTCTGAGAGATGTGGCTATCTCTGGCAGGCCTCCCTCTGACTGGTAGCTTTCTCCTGGGCTGCCATCTTCTGGTACCAATGAGGACTCTGGTCGTCTCACCTGCTTAATTCCTGTACTGTGTTGCCCATGGCTCTGCTCAAGTCTGGTAGGACCCCCTTTATGGTGTGGTTTTTTCTTTTTTTCGAGACAGGGTCTCGCTCTGTCACCCAGGCTGGAGTGCAGTGGTGCAATCACAGCTCACAGTAACCTCACGCTCCCGGGCTCAAGCCATACTCCCACCTCAGCCTCCAGAGTAGCTGGGACTACAGGCACCACCACACCCAGCTAATTTTTTATTTTTGTAGAGATGGGGTTTTGCCGTGTTGCCCAGGTTGGTCTCAAACTGAGCTCAAGCAATCTGCCCGCCCACCTCAGTTTCTCAAAGTGCTGGGATTATGGCAGGAGCCTCCATGCCCGTCCTTTTTCTTTTATTTATTTATTATTTATTTATTTACGTGTGTGTGTGTGTGTGTCTGTGTGTGTGTGTGTGTGTGGGTGTGGCAGGGTACCATTTTGTCACCCAAGCTGGAATGCAGCGGCGCAATCTCGGCTCACCACCAACCTCCACCTCCCAGTCCCAAGGAATTCTGCCTCAGCTTCCCGAGTAGCTGGGATTACAGGTGCCCGCCACCATACCCAGCTAATTTTTGTATTTTTAGTAGAGACAGGGTTTCATCATGTTGGCCAGGCTGACCACACAAGACACTCCTGACCACAAATGATTTGCCTGCTTCAGCCTCTCAAAGTGTTGGGATTACAGACATGAGCCACCCACCTCACCCGTTTTCTTTTAATGTTGGCTTTTCTTCTGTTAGATCAGCTCCAGAGGCAGCTTATCCTGTGTCATTTAGTCTCATCAGAATTTAATTGGGATTTAAATGAATGTACAGTTTACCTTGTGGGGTAGCTGACATCCTTCATCCACGATGTGGCATGTTTGCCGACTCACCCTCTTTTAGCATCTTCCTCAGGCGGTCCTTACACACTTCTCTTCCGGCTTGTTTTGTGATTCTTTCATAGGGAGGTGGAGGCTTGTGGCTCACACTCTGATGGGTTATTGTGGAGTAGAGAAACCCACTGGATCCGGCACGGACTAAACTCTTCAGCTGGTCCTCAGGGTTCTTCAGGGGATTTCCTTGGATTTACACACAGATGATTGTATCATCAACAAACTACTAAACCCTGTCTCTGATATTCATCTCCCTCCCTCTTTTTTGGTTCTCTCACCCTGCTGGGATGTCTGGAGAAACACTGACAGCGATAGCAAGGAGAACTGTGCTTTTCTGACTTTAATGGGAATACTTTAAATATCTTGACTTAAGCATGACTGTTGGAAGGTTTTGATACATACCATTTACCAAGTAATTTTTCTTCTGTTACAGTTTCTTAAAAATCAGGAATGCCGGGGGCAGTGGCTCATACCTGTAATCCCAACTTTGGGAGGCCGAGGCAGGCAGATCACCTGAGGTCAGGAGTTCGAGACCAGCCTGACCAATATGGAGAAACCCTGTCTCTATTTAAAAAAATACAAAATTAGCCGGGCGTGGTGGCACATGCCTGTAATCCCAGCTACTCGGGAGGCTGAGGCAGGAGAATCACTTGAACCAGGAAGCCGAGGCTGTGGTGAGCCGAGATGGCACCATTACACTCCAGCCTGGGCAACAAGAGCAAAACTCCGTCTCAAAAAAAAAAAAAAAAAAAAAAAATCAGGAATACATGTCAGTTTAAAAAAATGTTTTAATATTTTAAATTAAAAGTTTTAACTTTTTTGTTTCAGTTTGAAGTTTTAACACACATACAGAGTCATGTGACCACCACCACAGTCCACACACACAATGGTTCCATCCCCCAAATCTCCTTAGTGCCACACCTTACCACGGTGCCTTTCCCCAACCTTCCTTCACCTCTTCCCACCCCCATGGTGCCGAATGTGTCAATATCTCCCCATCGTCACTGCAAAGTAGTATTTCACTGCATAGATACACCACAGTTTACCAGTTCACCCAGTGAAAGGCATTTGAATTTCAGCTTTTAATGATTATGAATAAAGCATCAATAAACATTTACGTACGGTTTTTATGTGGACATGTTTTTCTTTAAATACTCAAGAGTGGGATTGCTGGGTCATGTGGCTGTGTACTTTGAACTTTATAGGAAACCACCATGCTGTCTTCCATTTCCAGCAGGTCCACACCCTGGCAGCTTGGGGCGCCACCAGCATTCTCCTGCACCGCGGCTGTGGTGCAGGTGCCTTGTGGCCTGCATGGTGGCTGAATCTGCATTTCCTGGTGGCCGGTGGCGTCAAGCCTCTTCTCCTGTGCCCAGTAGTCAACCTTGTGTCATCGCTGGTGCACATCTGGTCAGGTCTCTTCCACTTTTTAGTTGGACTATTTTCTTACTGTTAAGTTTTTTTTTTTTTTTTTTTGAGACGGAGTCTTGCTCTGTCGCCCAGGCTGGAGTGCAGTGGCGCAATCTCGGCTCACTGCAAGCTCCGCCTCCCGGGTTCACGTCATTCTCCTGCCTCAGCCTCCCGAGTAGCTGGGACTACAGGCGCCCGCCGCTGCGCCCGGCTAATTTTTTTCTATTTTTAGTAGAGACGGAGTTTCACCATGGTCTCGATCTCCTGACCTTGTGATCCACCCGCCTCGGCCTCCCAAAGTGCTGGGATTACAGGCGTGAGCCACCGCGCCCGGCCTCTTACTGTTAAGTTTTAAGAGCTCTCTGTGTATTCTAAATACAGGTCCTTAGTTGGACAGATGATTTGTGAGTATTTTCTCCTCATATTTTCATTCTTTTCGCATTGTCTTTGGTAGATCAAACGTTTTTAGGTCAGGCACGGTGGCTCACGCCTGTAATATCTACTACTTTGGGGCCAAAGGTGGGAGGATCACTTAAAGCCAGGAATTTGAGCCTGGGCAACACAGCCTGGACAACACAACAAAACCCAGACTCAGGAAAAAAATTTTAAAATTAGCCAGGCGTGGTGGCACGCATCTCTAGTCCCAGCTACTCAGGAGGCTGAGGAAGCAGGATGGCTCGAACCCAAGAGGTCACGGCTGCAGTGAGCTATGACTGTACCACCACACTCCAACCTGGACAAAAGAGCATGACTCTGTCTCAAAAAAATAAACTTTTAATTTTGATAAAGTCCAATTTACAAATTTTTCTTTTATGGATTCTTCTGTAGATTATGCCTTTGGTATCATGTCTAAGAACTCTATGAAACGTCAGGTACAAAGGTATTTTTGTTTTCTTCCAAACATTTTATAGTTTTGTTTTTCATTTATATATGATTCATTTTGAGTTAATTAGGTACAATGTAAGGTTTAGGTCAAGGTTCCAATTTTTCCATATGGATGACCAACTGCCCTATTGCTATCTGTTGAACTGATGATCCTTTCTCCACAGGGTTGCTTTTGTTTGCACTGCTGTCAAAGATCAAATGGCCATATTTATGTGGGTCTGCTTCTAGTGACCCATCTGTCTATTCTTTGCCAACACCACAGTCTTGATTTTTGTGGCTTTAAAGCATGTGTTGAAACTTTGTAATGTGATTCATCTAACTTTTTTGCTCTTTTTTAAAACATTGTTTTATCTATCCTTTTTACTGTTTTAGCTAGCTCCTTCACCATTCCGTATACATTTTAAAATCATCTTCTCTAAATCTAAAAAGAAGTCCTACTGAAATGTTTTGGAATTTTGTTAACTTCACAGATCCTTCTGAGATTGGCATCTTGACTATGTTCAGTCTTCCAGTCCATGAGCGTGCCATGTGCCGTCTCTCCACATATGTAGGTCTTCTTTAATTGGCATTTTGTAGTTTTTTAGCATACAGACCCTGTTTTGTCTCGTTAAATTTATACCTCTCTCTCTCTCTCAGGAGCTGCTGTGTTTTTAACTTGTTTCCAACGTCTTATTGCTTGTCTATAGTAATAAGATTTTTTTTTTTAGACACAGTCTGGCTCTGTTGCCTAGGCTGGAGAGAAGTGACACAATCTCAGCTCACTGCAGCCTCTGCTTCTCAGGTTCAAGTGTGGCATGATCTCAGCTCACTGCAACCTCTGCCTCCCAGGTTCAAGCAATTCTCCCATCTCAGCCTCCTGAGTAGCTGGGATTACAGGCGCATGCCACCACACCCGGCTAATTTTTGTATTTTTAGTAGAGATGGGGTTTCACCATGTTAGTCAGGCTGGTCTCCAACTCCTGACCTTGTGATCCAACTGTCTTGGCCTCTCAAAGTGTTGGGATTACAGGCGTGAGCCACCACACCGGGCCTTTTTTTGTTTTTGTTTTTGTTTTTTTTTGAGACAGAGTTCCACTCTTGGTGCTCAGGCTGGAGCGCAATGGTGCGATCTCGGCTCACTGCAACCTCTGCTTCCTGGGTTCAAGCGTTTCTCCTGCCTCAGCCTCCTCAGTAGCTGGGATTACAGGTGCATGCCACCATGCCCGGCTAGTGTTTCTATTTTTAGACAGGGGGTTTCACCATGTTGGTCAGGCTGGTCTCGAACTCCTGACCTTAGGCCATCCACCAGCCTCAGCCTCAGCCTCCCAAAGTGCTGGAATTACAGGCATGAGCCACTGCACGCAGCATTAAGATTAATTTGTATGTGTTACTGGTGAACATGCCAAACTCACTCACTGGCTCTACAAGGGTCTTTGCTGCAATCACTGCTGTTGCTTTAGATGAGTGTTCTCTATACAGACAATCATGTAGTCTGTGAATAAGGAAGTTTTATATCTCACCTGTAATCCCAGTACTTTGGGAGGCTAAAGTGGGAAGATCACCTGAACCCAGGAGTTCAAGCAGCCTGGGCAACACAGTGAGACCCTGTCTTGACTAAAAATACAAAAATTAGTCAGGCTGGTGGTGCATGTCTATAATCCCAGCTACTCTGGAGGCTGAGGCACATGCTCTCTGGAAGGAGGTGCCCACATGTGGCTCACCCTCCTCCTTTTCCCTGCTACCTAAAAGGAGGTCCCAGGTGAGGCTCCCTCACAACTCAGGAAGTTCAGGTCACCTCTGTGAGGGCATATCTGCATACACTATTCGGACTCAGCTGGATGTGCATGCTTGTGGTTCCAGCTACTTGGGACGCTGAGGTGGGACAACTGCCTGAGTCCAGGAGGTTCAGGCTGCAGTAAGGCAACAGTGTGCCATTGCACTCCAGCCTTCTGAATGACAGAGTAAAATCCTGTCTCAAAGAAAAAATATTTGGATTCCTCTTGCATGGTCAATTGTCTCCTCTCTCCCATCTACTTATTTATTCAGTCCTTTGTTTTTTGAAATGGGATATTGCTATGTTGCCCAGGCTGGCCTCGACTCCGGAGCTCAACTGATGCTCCCACTTCAGCCTCTGAGTAGCTGAACTACAGATCCCACTTTGCCCGGCTCATTCAGTCACTTATTACATCAGCAAAGAATCATCGATATTTCTTTAGCACTGTGCATTATAATCCAACACTACTTTATTGTGCTATTCAAGTCATTCCAGCCTCGGCCACTGGGACCCCTTGCCGCTGTGTCCCTTTGGCTCACCGTTGTGGTTTTTTTTTTTTTTTTTTTTTTTGAGACGGAGTTTCACTCTTGCTGTCCTGGCTGGATTGCAATTGTGTGATCTTAGCTCACCCCAACCTCCATCTCTCAGGTTCAAGTGATTCTCCTGCCTCAGCTTCCCCAGGAGCTGGGATTACAGGCATGCACCACCATGCCCGGCTAATTTTGTATTTTTAGTAGAGACGGGGTTTCTCCATGTTGGTCAGGCTGGTCTCGAACTTGTGACCTCAAGTGATTTGCCCGCCTCAGTCTCCCAAAGTGCTGGGACTACAGGTGTAAGCCACCACGCCCAGCCTGTGTTCATTGTTTTTTTAATCATTTCCAGGCTCATGGTGTATACCTTCTGCCCCAGTCCTAGGTGAATTTCTCCTGGTTGGTGAGTTTTGATTATTTACCTCTGCTCACATAGGGACGCGAGGACGGAGACTCGGACTCAGAGTCCTCCTTCATCTTGTCACTTGTCTCAACAATTACTTTTTGTTGAAGACGCCACATAAGCTGGTTTGAACTGTGTGAAATAATCGTGCTAAACTGCTATTCTCCTTTAATCGTTCCAACCAAGCACCCACGGGGGCCGTTATTCCTCTCCTACAACTGCAAGGCAGTGCCTCACCAACTGGCTTTGATCCTGAGGCAAGCGGCAGGGACCCCTCTGCTTTACTCAGTGGGCAACCAGCTCCTGACCCTGGCGGGTGAGTTTTCTCTTCACAGCCCCCGTCCCTGCCGCCCACTGGGCCAGCCAGCCTCAGTGGAAAAGTCATTCTGGCTCTGAGCTTCCAGCACAGTCCGGGAGAGTACGTGGGTCCTGGGGAGGATGGCTATGCCCGAGGGGCTTTATAGGATGAGTCATAAGAAAGTCCTTCTGGAGGAGCCTCCCTGACTCCCCTCCACTGTCCCCGGCTCACGGGCAGGAAGGCACGGCTGAGGGGGCTGGGGCAGGAAAGAGCTGGGGTCTCTCCCCACCTCTACGCCCTGCAGACCCCCAGGCCACAGCCTTTCCCGGGACTCCCCCAAGGTCTGGGAGGTGGGGCGGGTCCAGTTTACGCTGATTTCGAAGAAGGGAGAGGGCCCCGCCGCCCTGTCGTGGAGGGTCCCGCGCCCCCACCCCTTGCCCGGGGTCGCGTGTGGGCAGCCGCAGAAAGGTCCCCGACGGCAGGAGCGGGGTTCCAGGCTGAGGCCTCGGCGGCGCCCAGGGCCAGCCAGGGCCACCGGGAGCGCGAAGGCCGGTTATGGGCTTGCTGGGGGGGTCTGGTCCCTACCGCCAGCCTAGGGGGGGAACGCGGGGCAGGAGAAGGTCCGGGAGAAACCTGCTTCCGAGGCCTCGGCTTCAGGGCGTCTTCCTGAGCTGGCGCCAGCCCGCGCAGGGCCGGGCAGGGACGCCGGCCTAAGGGTGGGGACCGACAGGGCCTGGGGGCAGGACGAGACAAGCACGCAACCGACGGCGCGAGGCCAGGCGAGGGCAGGGGGCCGGAGAAGCTTCTGCCAGGCCCGAGACCCGCGCGTACTGGCCTGGGTAGGCGGGCAGGTGCTGCCGCGCGGCGAGCTGCGGACTGACCCAGCTCCAGCTCTCCTCAGAGTCTTGCAATGGTGTCTCTCGGGCTCTGATTGGTCAGGCCTCCACACGTGAGCCTCTGGGAGCCAATCATGACAGCCCGCCTAGCATGCGCTGATTGGCTCAGGCTGGCCAGGGGCGGGCCCGGTCCCTCCAAGGAATGGTGCCGGCTCCCTTCCCCAGGCCCCGAGGCCCAGCCCGAGCGGCTTTGCTGGGGGCAGTTCTGCTGGGGGCGGTTCTGAGGGAGAGGCCCGATCTGCGGGGGAGGTGGATATTCTGGAGGGGCGGATCTACTCGGGGATGGGGCGTAGGGGCGTATCTGCTGGGAAGGCCGGATCTGCCGTGAGGGGCGGGTCTTCTGGAGGGGCAGATCTGCTGAGGGGGCCGGATCTGCTGAGCGGGGTGGATCTTCTGAGGGGTGCAGATGTGCTGGGGGTGGGTCTTTGGGGGAGGATCTGATGAGGAGGTGGATCTTCTGCGGGAGGCGGATCTGCTGGAGGGACGGATCTCCAGGGGAGTGGATCTTGGTGGGTGGATCTACTGGGGGGCGGATTTTCTGGAGGGGCGGATCTGTGTGACGGGGAGGTGGGGCAGATCCCCTGCGGGGTGGATGTGCTGGGTGGGGTGGATGTGCTGGAGCGGGCGGGTGTGCTGGGGGCCGTGTCCCCGGAAGTCTCACCTGGGCGCCTTCCCTGAGGCCCTTTCCATCCACACAGCCAGGTGTGTGGGTCCCTCAAGCTGTTCCCAGGACTCCTTCCTGGCTTGTGCCCCTCCCCACACACCGTTCCCTGCATCACCTGAGGGGCAGCTGCCTGCAACAGCAGCAGAGCCGCTTCCAGGTCGCCTGGGCGCAGTGGCCCCACTGGCCGGCGGTGGGCGGCAGGGTTGGACTGGCTGCGGACTTCTGGTGCCAGGAAAATGGCCTTTAATTGCCAGGCCTCTTAGCATTTGTCCTGAAAGCTCATAGTCAGGAGGCTTGCGATTCAGTAGCCGCTACTGCCCCCAGTGCAGGGCGCTGGAGAGGAGGGGCCCTGGGGGAGGAGGCGGTCAGAGGAGAGATGGCTTCCTGGCCTGGGGAGGAGGCCGTGTCTGGAGCTTGAAAGCCAGCCCAGCTGTGTTCAAGATACAGTTAAACATTCAGGAGGAGGAGACTCCCGGGGCAGGGTGGTGCCCAGCCAGTGCCTGGGGTCAGGGCCACGTTGGTGGCACCCAGGCAGCGCTGTCTCCTGGCTCTTGAATGCCTGTTCCTTTGCCCAGAATGCTCTCCCACGGGACACCCGCCTTCCTCCGGGTCTGTGCACATCACTCTGACAGAGAGGCCCCCTGACCACTCATGAAATAGTAACCCTCACCATTGCTCTCTGCTCCCTGTCCTGCTCGATTTTCCTCCAGAGCAGACACCACCACTTACATGTTTATCATCTGCCTTCCATCACTAGGAAAACCAGTTCCAGGAGGGAGGGACTAGTATTCCCAGCCCCTAGAACAGAGCGCCACAAATCACAGGGGCACAGTAAATATCTGGGGAGGAGTGCCTTTCCCAGGAGGCCTGGGACCCCATCACCTGAGGTGAGAGCTGGATCCAGGAGAAGCTCAGGTCTGACCCAGCTGTAGGAAGGGCTGGTCTAGACTCCAAGGGAGCCGGGCATGGTGGCTCATGCCTGTAATCCCAGCACTTTGGGAGGCCGAGGTGGGCGGATCATGAGGTCGGGAGATCGAGACCATCCTGGCTAACATGGTGAAACCCTGTCTCTACTAAAAAAATACAAAAAAAAAACTAGCCAGGCGAGGTGGTGGGCGCCTGTAGTCCCAGCTACTCTGGACGCTGAGGCAGGAGAATGGCGTGAACCCGGGAGGTGGAGCTTGTAGTGAGCTGAGATCTCGCCACTGCACTCCAGCCTGGGCGACAGGCGAGACTCCGTCTCAAAAAAAAAAAAAAAAAGACTCGGAGGGAAAGCTGCCTGGGTCGTTGCCTGGCACGTCCAAGTTGCTGCTCAGGCTTGCAAGGGGGTCCAGACCAGGTTATGGGTGGGAAATGGGAGGCTGGGGGAGGATGGAGGCCGAGCAGTGGCTGGATGTTGGGGTGGCCTTCTAAGAGCAGCCCTGCTGGGGAGCAGCCACAGGCACAGGGGTGGGTGCAAAGACACTGAGTTTCAGTTCCAGGGAGGAAGAGGGGCCAGCTGCTGCCTACTCGGCAGGGGAGAGTTCACCCTGGGCAATTTGGTGGTGCCTGGGGTCCACACTTCCCCAGAGGCAGCAGGAGGAAGAGCAGGATACACCCCTTCATGGGCTTGGAGGAGAGCACATTCCCTCCCAGATCCCACCTGGCATCCAGGAGGGCCCGGCCTGGGGGCAGGGCACATGGGGTCCTCCTGCCCTGGGACTGGGCAGCTCCCTGGGGCATTCCCAGCCAGAAGCGTCAGGAAGATTACAGGAGACCCAGACATGCTGCTCCCTAGAGAGGGCTCCTGACAAAGATTTTTTGTGTGGTCAAACTTTAATTAACTTCCTGAATCTTCTGGTAGGCCCATTGGCCCACTTCCTTGTACAATTCTGTTTTAGCAAAGAATCTGGCTAGGTCAGTTTAGCCACAAACCCTCATCCTGGAGATTTAATTGGGGTCCTCATCCTCCACCGCCCGACGGGTCTGTCTGATTGCCCTGCCTGTCTCCAGCTAGAATCCAGTTAGATGGGGTTAGCCAGAATCCCTCAACCCTTGATGTTCCTCAGTCATTTTCTGTCCACTGAGCCCACTCTGCTCCTTGGCAACACACCCATTGCAAGCCCTATTGCATGGTCCCTGTACCTATGGCGCTGGTCCTGAGCAAAGTCTTCCTCACCAAGCTTTAACAAATGTCATGGAATCATCTTTGCTTCTTTTTTTTTTTTTTTTTTTTTTTTTTTGAGATGGAGTCTCGCTCTGTCGCCCAGGCTGGAGTGCAGTGGTGCAATCTCAGCTTACTGCAACCTCCGACTCCCAGGTTCAAGCGATTCTCCTGCCTCAGCCTCCCGAGTAGCTGGGACTACAGTTGCATGCCACCATGCCCGGCTATTTTTTTATTTTTTCTTTTGTATTTTTAGTAGAGACGGGGTTTCACCATGTTAGCCAGGATGGTCTCCATCTCCTGACCTCGTGATCTGCCCACCTTGGCCTCCCAAAGTGCTGGGATTACACGCGTGAGCCACCGTGCCTGTCCTGAGCCACCGCACCTGGCCAGAGTCACCGCACCTGGCCAGAATCATCTTTTAACAGCTTCCAAACATGGAGGTCAAACAAGGACGTGCTGGGGAAGCAAGTGGTGGGCAGCAGCTAGGGGTGGGCTGAGCATCCAGCGGATTGAGTGTGGGCGGGACCCCCAGCAACCAGGCAGAGGGGCTGTTCTCTGGGTTGGGGTGAGGAACCTCCTCTGGCCTTAACCCAAGTTGGCAGACATTTCCCTTCAGGGATCCCGGTCTGGGACTCAGGAGGAGGGACAGTCCCACGGGGATGCTTGTGGGGGCAGGAATTCCTGGTTGGGCACAGGCAAGGGCAGCACAGGGTGACCTGGGGACCCGGGCCTGTGGAGCTGAGGAGAGGCACAGGCCCGTGGTCGGGGATCTAGGTGGGAGGGAGAGCAGAGGGCAGAGGCTTTGAGGTTCCGTGGAAGACCCAACCTGGGGTCGGGTCCCTGAAGGCGCAGGTCTGCGGTTTAGATGGAGGTTGCTGTGGCTGGACGGCCTGGGGAAAATGAGTCTGAGTGGACGGAGCAGGGTGAGAATGGTGGGATGCCCTGCAGCTGCCCGTGGAAAGAACGTGGACGGGGGAAGGCCCGGTCCTCCCACCGGCTGGCGGAATAGACCTCTGGAAGGAATGGCCACACGGTATGAAATCACTGGTGTTTATTGGCTGTGATTCCATCCGGAGAGAACACACGCAGGGGCCCCGACATGCAGGAGGAGGCGCAGGCGCAGGACAAACGGACAGAGGACACCACGGTCTAAGCTAAGCTCGCGGCCCCGGGCGCCATGCGCTGGGAACGGGGTGCGCAGGTTCTAAGAGAGGACGCCCTGTCTGCTCAGAGCTGGCTTTGAAAGGTGTGAAAACAGGAGTTTTTATAAGACACGACCCGGGAGAAGTCAGCGAGAGGGCACAGGGCGAGCAGGACGGACAGCGACGTCCCTGCGGGCCGCCTTGCTGGGGCGCAGAGGGGCGCGGTGGTCTCTGCCGGGAGGGGCGTAGGTCGTTAGTATTGCAGTCTAACGTTATGGCTTCTCTAAAGCTATGTAAGGTCATGAAGGTCAATGCCAAGCCAACCCTGGCCCGAAACACGTGTGGACTTGATGCATTTGTGATGTGGACGGAAAGGGCCTGGGGGGCGAGGCGACGCCTGTCAAGATAAAACTCATTAAATGCAAAGACCTCATTTACCTGAGATTCAACAAATTGTGATGCAAATTAAACATGAATGGAGGAGAAACAGGGACTCGGAGGCCGCCCCGCAGGGCCACCAGGTGGATTCGGCCACACTCGCGCCCGCTGCGCGCAGGGAACCCCGCAGGCCCCACCCGAGGAGCTGCCCACGGAGGAGGTGCTGGGCAGGGGCGCAGGGTCTCCAGCGTCCGGAGACCCCCTGGGTGCCTCGGGCCTCTGCGGCTCCTGTGGAGGGTGCAGAGTTCAATGGGCGAGGGCAGGGGTCCTCCCCAGGGAGAAGCAGCAGCCGCGTCGGCAGAGAGGCCAGGAGGCTGGGTGGGGGGCGAGGGGCGAGGACTCGGGAAGAGCGGGGTGACGGGGGTGGGGGGCTTAGCGTCCCCCAAACCTATTGCTTTGTTTCCTTTAGTTTAGTAGTGAACACGGCCGTGGCGTTCGTAAGAAGCAAAACCTTCCAGAGAGGAGAGGAAAGGATGGGGACAGAGACTGACGGACAGGGGCGCGAGGGGGGCAGCCTGGGGGGCGGAGAGCGGCCACGTGCGGGCGCGAACACTCACGGCGGCGCGATCCGAACCCCGGAATCCGCGCGCGGGAGGGGGGCCCAGGCCCCGCCGCCCCCGCCCCGCCCGCACCCCCCCATCTGCTATGGCTGTGCTCCTGAGTGCGGGCCCGACCGGCGCCCACCGCCGCTAATGAGTGCACAGGGGTGGTCGCGGGGCTGCCCTTCCGGCGGCCCTGGCCTCGGGCGCTGCTGGGTGGGCGGTAAACGGCAAGAGGAAGGGGCGTCCCAGGCGATGGGGCTCCAGCCACCCGCGGGCAGAGGAGCACCGGGCGGACTGGGGGGTCCTGGGGGCGCACGCCCCTCGGGTGAGAGAGGCGGCGGGCGCAGGCAGGGCGGGCCTGGGGCTATGGCTTATATCGGCGTAGGGGCTGCACTCTGCTCGTCCCTTGGGGGCCTCCGCGGAGGGTCTGCAGGGGGGAGGGGCGGGGCTCCGCGGGGCCGCTGTCCCGCGCGGGGCTACTTCTTGAGCATGTCCTGCAGCGGCCCGGGCAGGTACTTGATGACGGTGTCCAGGATGCTCTCGTCCTCCTCCTCGACCTCGTCTCCACAACCCGGCGGGATGGCCTTCTTGGGCCGCGTCAGGCTCCCTTCGGAGTTGGCCTCCATGGCGGCCTGCGCCTCGGCCTCGCGCTCCTCCTTCTTCTTGATGCCGTACTGCGAGGGAGGCGGGGGTCAGGGCGGGGGTCCCGGCGGCTCTTAGGCAGGCCGCAGCCTCCCTGGGCCAGGGACTGGCCCAGGAACCCCAGGAGGCGTGTGCGCGGCCCCCTGGCCCACGAGGCACACGAGGACCCCAGAGGGAGAAGAGACCCCTCGCCGGGGGGTGCCTGGAGGAGTGGGAAGCCCCCACGGTGAATGGGGGCCAGCAGCTGAGAAGGGGGGAGCAGGGGATGGGGAAGCTCCCATCTTCCTTGAGAGGAGAGGGGGCTGTGGCCCCACCTCTGGCTCCAAACCCAGCCCAGCCCCTGGCATCCTGCCTTCCAGGAAGCCTCCAGCTTGGGGCAGGGAGGGGTGGGCAGGATGCTGTGTGGCAGAGGTGGGGAGAAACAGTCACCCTGCAGCTGACCCTCCTGCCCAGTGCCTGGTCCACGACCTGCAGTCACTCCTGGGCCTGGCCAAGGCTGCCTGCATGCGGCCACAGCCCCAGCAGGGCCACTCCCTGGCAGGCCACTTCAGCTCCGTGGGCAGCTGGCAGAGGGGCCTGGGCGGCGGTTACTTCCAGGCACTGGGTGTCCTGGAATCCTGCCTAGTTGTGACCTCAGCCGGCACGCCTGGGCCTCACCGAGCCCCTGCCCACCCCCGTTTCTCATCTCCTGTGAGTGTGTCTGCCCTCTGTAGCGGCTGAATACTGTCCCCCTCAAACTCATGTTGCCTGGAGCTTCAAATGTGATCTCGTTTGGAGATAGGTCTTTGTCAACATGATTATGGTAAGGATGGGGACGAGGCCATCCTGGATTTGAGGGGCCTCAAGTCCAGTGAGAGTGTCCTTGTAAGAGACAGAAAGGACAGACACCCGGACGGGGGCGGGCATATGAAAGCGGAGGAAGTCGCAAGTGGCGAGGCCACAAGCCAAGAAACACCAGGGGTTGCAGGGCAGCCAGACGCAGGAAGGGGCAGGGAAGGGCCCTCCCCCAGAGCCTCCAGAGGGAGCGTGGGATTTTGGCCTTCTGCCCTCCAGGCCTCTAAGTTTCTGATGCCAGGCAGCAGGGTTTTGGTTTTTAGATCAATACACCTCCCCACCCCACATTCCTCCAGCCCTCCTGTGAGCCGCCAGCCCAGGAAGCCTGTGGTCATGGTGAGGCCATGGAACTACGGAACAGCCTCTTGCTGCCCAGGAAGGTGGGAACCAGTGGGGTTGGGCTGGCCTGGAAGGATTGGGGGCCTGGTGTCATACAGGAGCCAGTTGTCCATCCCCTGGGCAGGACCCCCGAGCTGGGTCCAAGGCCCTGGGTCTGAGATTAAGGATGCTCTAGAGCAGTGAAGGCGTCAGCAGCTGTGTCCAGGAGAAAACTTAGAAAGGGAGTGGGCACCAGCACTTTACAGGACCGAGGAGCACACCACGGGATCGCCAGCCGCAGGGAGGAGCCTTTCTGCCCAGGAGGAGCCCCTCCCCTGCCATCTCCTGCTCCTGTCTCAGCAGCCCCTTCCCATAGAAGCGGTTGGTTCTGCTCCTGGTGCTGGGCACCCCCTGGCTCTCCAAGGAGGCCCCTCCCTCCTTCCAAATGGGGGCTGCCTGTGTGCCCCCCAACCCCACTGAGGGCAGTCTCGGCACCTCTCCCCTCCCCTGGTGCTGCAGGTGGCTCTGGGTGTGGGGGGCCAGGGCCACCTTCAGTGAGATGGAAAGGAGGGCGCCATGCTCCCAGCGGCCTGCGGCCAGAGCACCACCTGGCCACTGAGGAGAGAGAGGGGCTGTGGGCTCGCCCTGGTCCTCAGCAGCCCCTGCACACTCTTGACAGAGCTGGGACTCCAGGGATCTCCTCAGTGAAGCGAAGAGTGCAGGGTAGGAATGTCCTCCACAGGGACAGGGGCATCACCCAGAGGGCCCTGCAGGCCCAGAACAAAGCCCTGACCCCGCGGGGCAGCAAGAGCAGACTGGTTCTGGTCCTAGCCATCCACAGCGGGAGAGGCAGCAGCTCCAGGTACGGAAGTGGAGGGGGCACGTGCTCCTCGTCCTGTGGGGCCAGGGGTGTGCTGGGGAGAGCGATGCCACTGGAAGCTAGGTCTGGCCAGAGAGAGCCTCCTTCCAGCCAGGGGTATGGGGGTCTGTGCATGCGGCGGCCACACGTGTGCCCAGCCCAGGAGGCTGTGCTGCCCATGGCAAAGGCACTCAGGAACACGGGTGTGCTCAGAGGAGCAGGCATGTAACAGCAAGAACATAAGTTGTGCGAGCAAAGGAACCTCCTGGGTCAGGGGAGTGACCCTTGGGGCTTGGGGGACCCTGTCTGCAAATGGTGTGGGGTCCTTCCCTCTGGGCCCAGGAAGGAGACTCCAGGCCCTGCCACCAGGTTGTGGGACACTCAGAGCTTGGCTTGAAGTGCCAGTTGCTGCACTGAGGCTCCAGGTCATTCTGAGGCTGAGGTCATGCTAGACTCAGCCTGAGGGCCAGGGTCACTCTGCCGGGAACACGGGCTCTGGGGCTGGGCTGCACGCCGGAGCCTGAGACCCGGTTCTGAGGCGTCTGCTCCAGAAACAAACGCCCAGGCACACCCAGCCTTAGGCCTGCCGTGATGCTGGTCAGCTTCTCTCCAGGAAGTAACACCTGAGGACGGGAGTGGCTGCTGGGGGAGCCTAGGAGGCCCTGACACGTCTGAGGTGAGACCCTGAACCCTGAAAACACTGTGTTCCTGAGAAGAAAAGGGTAGTGGGTGCTAATCAATACTGAGAACCAACAATAGGAATGATAGGACCAAACACCCAGCATTCGGCAACCAGGTGGACACCTGCTAGCCGCCGTGTGAGCTGTTGGGGGTGGGGGGATGCAGTGTACTGGGGCAGCCTAGTGGGCCCTCAGAAGGCCCATGCAGGAAGGCCCAGGCGTGAGCTGCCCGACATGGGTGGCTGGAAGCTTATGTAAGCCAAGGGCGGGTCAGTCAGTGCGCGGAGCACAGAGGGGCCAGTCTCGCTCTCGATCCCTGGGCCTGGGCCTGTCCAGATGGCTGCCTGACTGGAGGTGCAGGTGCGGTGCTCCTCTGGGAACTGCCTGAGGGGCTGGATACTCCGAAAGGATCCAGTCCCCATCCGTGAAGAGGCCTCGGACAGGGCAGCTCAGCACCTCTTCTCTAACCAACCCCCAAGATGCCTGGGGGTGCCACGGCCCAGGGGAGGCTGGAGGCAGCAGGTGTTCTGATCAGGTGGCCACACCTGAGGGCGGGGTTCCCCCACCCCCAAAGGCTCCGTGGAGGAGGGCTCTGTGGGGAAGGTGTGGACGTGGGGTCTGGGGGGGATCCAGTGTGGTGGGGCCTCCAGAGCAGAGAGGCTGGTGCTTCCAAGGCCTGAGGGGCCAGTGGACTGTGGAGGGGGCTGTTCTTGTGGGCAGGTCTGTGGCCTCTATCCCTGCCACCTGTGTTCTCTGAGGGGCTTAGACCAAGGCAGAAGCGCAGGTTGGTGCCTGGCAGCAAGGTCAGGCCAGCTCCCCATAGGCCTGACCAGAGAGCCCTGCACCCCAGCTGTTAGCTGTGGGCCCCACACGGAAACTGAGGAGGTGCTTACGCTTCCCCCTTTCCTGGGCCTCACTCTCCCTGGTGTCTCCCAGTCTCTGGAGGGTGCAGCTGCTGCATCCTGTCCGGGCCACTCAGTCACTGACACTGCTGGCCCTGTCCCCACTGCCCTTGGGGCCTGGACATGGTCCCCTGAGCCTGCCCTGTCCTGCCTCTGGGGACCCAGAGGAATGACACGGCCCAGAACAGCCGGTGTCCCTCTAAGATCATGCCAGCAGAGGCCGGAGCCGGGGGCACCTGACCCACTCTGGAGACACCTGCTGGACACGGACCCAGACACAGCTCTCTCAGACCCCAGCCCACCATCACTTTGTGTCCCTCCCTCAGCTGCTACCCACCGCCACCTCCACTTCTACCGAGCGTCAGCTCTCTCAGCTCTGCCGGGGGCTCTCGGGGTCTTGGGGTCTTGGCTCTCTCCTCTCTGTTCCCTGCCTGTGTTGCTGTCTCTCCCTCTCTCTGTGCCTGTCTCTCCTTTGTCTATCTCTCCCCTCTCTGTGTCTCTCTGTCTCTCTCTCTCTGTGTCTTTCTCCCTCTCTTTGTCTTTTTCTCTGTCTCTCCCTCTCTGTGTCTCTGTCTCTCCCTGTCTCTCTGTATCTGTCTCTTTATCTCTGTGTCTCTGTCTCTCTCTGTTCTCTGACTCCTCCTCCCTTCTCCTGTCCCCGTCCCCCGCTCCTGATACCCACAGTCTCCTGAGCACATCTGAATGGGCTCTGGCTGCCTGGCTCAGATGGTGCATATTCCCCTGACTTCCTCCTGAAGCCCTGGGTCAGCTAGGGGAGCTGGAGGGCGTGAGCCAGCACAGCAAAGTGGATCAACAGGAGACCCCTGGAAACGTCCAGTGACCCTGGGTGGGATGCCAGGGCACCCAGCCCCCACTCCCCATCAGTGGCTGCTCTGCACCCTCCAGGGTGCATGGCGGTGGCAGGGGGTTGCTGCAAGGGACTGGAGGGCGTGGGAAGAATCCGTGGGTGGGGCGGGGCAGCACTGCTGGACTGGCCTTTTGGGTATAGGGGCTGCATGTGCCCCACCTGCCCCGCCCCTGCCCTCCCATGTCGACCTCTGTCCACTTCGGGAGCTCCAGCCTCCCCACAAGACCCGGTGGAGCCCACCCTTCCCTGGGTGCGGCTGACACAAGGCCAGGAAACAGCTTCTGCACCTGCTCTGGGTGCCCCTGGCAGCAGGGAGGGGTCCCGGGAGTCTGAACCTTCCCACCCTGAAGCCAGGCCATCTTGGCCCATCCAGGGCAGGCGACTAAGGCGACCCTCTGGGAAACACAGCTTCCGGCCTGCCTGGCCTGCTGCGGCCCCTACCCTCGGGGCCAGCGCACGGGGTGAGCACTCGGCCCCAGGCAGCACCCCAGGCCCCTCCTATGTGGAATGTGAACATCTCCCACGTGCCCCCTCACCCCTGGCTGGAGGCTCCTCCAGGTTGCTGTCTGTGCCCACCCGGCTTCCAGCCAGGGCCCTGCTGGAGCCACCGAGGAAGCCAGAGCGGTTCTCAGGACTCAGGCTGCTCCCTGTACCTTGTGCCCCTCGGACCTGGCCGCTGCGGGGACCCGGCTGAGTGGGAGTGACGGCGCGTGGCTGTCCCTGTGCCGGCAGCCACTCTGGGCCACCTCCTGAATCCCAGCGGGTGCCCCCCTCCCTGCATCCTCACTCCAGGCCGGGCTCACCTCAGAGCGCCCTCCCATGCCAGGTGGTCGCCCCATGACCCGTCGGCCCAGGGCCCCGGGCAGCCAGCCAGGCTCCACCTTCTCCCGCAGGGCTGCGCAGCGGAATGCGGGCCCAGGAAGCCCGTCAGGGCCGGCCCTGTGGTCAGGAGCAGGACGGGCTGGGCCCCACAGAGGGAACCCAATCCGAGCCCCAACCCCCTCCACCACCCTGAAGCCCCCAAAGGGGAGGAGACCCAGGGGGACGCCCGCCCCTCCTCCGGGCAGCCCCTTCCACCCAGAAGGGGTCTGGATCCCCGCTGGACTCAGGGCCGATTTCCCAGCAGGCGGGGCCCGGCCCGGCGCGCACCTTGTCTCGGATGCCCTGGCGCATGGCCTCGCGCTCCGCCTCCATCTTGGCGTACTTGGCCTTGCGCTCCTCCTCCGCCTGGCGCAGCGCCTCCTGCCGCTCCTCCTCCTTCTTGGCGGCGTCTGGGTCCTTCTCTTCGTCACCCCCGAGCATCTTCCCCATGTCCTTGGTGGCCCCTGGGACAGAAGTTGGTGATTCAGACCGCCCCATTCAGACGGCCAAGGCCGGGCTAGTGTCTCAGCCACACCCCCACGCCCTCTGGCCGACTCCCCCAACCCTCCATCCACCCAACCCTCAGGCCGCCCCCAACACCCTCCAGTCGCTCTTCCCACCTCCATCTGGCCCTGACCCTCCTGCCCGGACCCTCCATCTAGCGTGCTGGGGTCTCCTGCTTTGCTTTCTGTTCCTCAAGGGACATAGGCAACTCCGTGGGGGGCGGGAGAGTGGCGCTGTGGTTGCGCATCTGTATGCACCTGTGTGTGACTGCGTGCTTATGCATACGTGTGGCTGTTGTGATTGTTTGTGTGTGCTCCACATGTGGTTGTATGTCTGTATGTGGTTCTGTGTGTGTTTGTGTAATATGCATGCCTGACTGTGTGGTTGTGTGTGGTTGTGCGTGTGTGTGGTTTACTGCATGTGGCAGTGATCAGGCTTGTGGTCTTGTGGTTGTGTGTGCAGTTGTGTGTGAGCTCCCAGGGCTTGATGGGTCTTTTCTGGTCCTGTGTCCAGCAGAGGCCTGGCCTCCTGGAGGTGGTGCAGTTCAGCTGTTTATGTGGGCAGTAAGTGGGTTGAGGGGCAGGGCTGGCTGTCAGAGGCAAGGTCACCGAGTCTGACCTCGGGGGCAGAAGCCGGCATGTGGGCTGGCAGGGGCCCTGCTGGGGCTGCAGGGGACTGCTTGTTGCTAGCACCCAGGCCCTTATTGCTCTGCGGTGCCAGCCACCACTTTTCTCGTGAGCTCCTGATTCACAGGCCCCACAAACACCTCCCTAAACAGCTCTGCGACTCAGCCCACAGGACAGAGATGCGTAATTACAGCCTCTGAATATAGCAGGCACTGCGGGGAGCCCTGGCCCTCGGCAGCTCCAGGGAGCAGAGCAAGCTGGCTGGACCCAGCACACAGTTGTCACTGAGGGAGGTGACCTGGCAGAGCGCCCATGCTCCCCCACGGCCACTCATAGCCCTCAGCGTTGCAGGGGTGCTCCTGGACCAGCCTCGTGTGTGTGAGGCGACTCCGGCCACAGGTTGCCCCTGCAAATGCCGCTCTCCCCTGGCGGCCACTTGGCCCCCTCGAGGTGCTCCTCAGTGCTCAGGCACTGGCTCTGCCCCTCCTTGAAGGTCTTGCCTCTGGGCTCTGCCCACTGGATGCCAGACCTCCTAAGGACTGCCCCCAGCCAGCTGAACCAATGCCTCGCGTATAAATGTCAGGTGGAATTCTGGGTTGGGCTAATACCACCCGGCCACTTTCCACCTGGGTCCAGATGTGCCCCCCACCTTGTTTCTGTGAATTCAGCAGTTCTGTGTCCCTGGTGCTCTGGGTGCCCCCCCATTACTACTCTGATACTGGGAAGCTCCATGCTATACGGAGTCTGGGAGAACGCCCTCGCCTGTAGCTATCTGTGCCAGTGCTGCCTCTGCCAGTCATTCAGGAGTGAGCTCCCTGTCAAAGGTGGGCAGGAGCTGTCATTTGGAAGGCCCCCAGCTGTTGGTGGGAGGAGAACAGCTTGTTGCTTGAGTGCTCTGGGCTGAAGGTGTCACTCAAACAGGGCCATGCCTGCATCCTGCCGGCACCTCCAACTGCACCTGTTTTCCTGCCCCCCATTCCCTGGCTGTCTGAAGCTATCACAGGCAGCAGGGTGTGGGGAGAATGAGTCCATCTTGCTGCCCTTGTCGCTGTGGGGACAGGCAGGCAGCCTATGCCAGGCACTTGGCTGATGGCACAGATCTGGACTCCTCAACAGAAAGCTAAGAGCCTTGTGGTCAGTTTTCAGCCACATCTGCAATGTTTTGCAAAGCAGATTTTAGGCCCATGACTCAAGGGAAACTGGGTCACAGTAGAATTGCTCCTAGATTCTTCTAACAGTCCCCAGTCATTGGGCTGGAATCTCTCTGCCTCCTGCGCGGCTGTCTCTGGCAGGTGTGTGGGGGAGGCAAGGACAGCCCCCACAGCCCTAACTGCCTTTGTGCAAATCTTACCCCCATGAGAAAAGCTAATTCACCCTAAAGTGAGTGACCCGTAGCTCTTTCTGCCTCCTGAAAAGGACTGGTGTCTATAAGGAGGTGAGTAAGCCTGGCTTCTCCCCACATTGCTCTCCTGACTGAAGGGGTTCCTGGCTGGGGTGGGGGCTGCAGGGCTTCCACAGCTCATTGGGTGCTCCCTTCCCTCCCTCCTCTCCAGCTCATCACATAGGCTGTGGGTCTAGTCACGGGAGCGGGCATTTATAGAGCACCAGGTGTGCTGCCCTCTGCTCCACGGGTGGCTGTGGGGGGCCCTCCCGCTCTGTGAGTGTAGAGGCCCCACTTGAGGCCTGGGCTGGTCCAGGTGCCAAAGGCTTCTGGAAGGCCCACCCCTAAGAAGGAGGACTGAGCCGAGGATTCGTGCTCCCCACAGGCTGCAAAGCCACTAGGCTCAGAGGGACCCCCTGCGAACCTGGGGAACCTCACAGACGCCGCCCACCACCCGGCTTTTTGGCCCGGCTACTGCGCGGAGCCGCCTCCAGAACCGCTTCCAAAAGCTGGGAATTGGGCGCAGCCAGGAGCCCAACAGAAACTGCGGGAAGCTTGTTCCTGGCACAGAAACCCAAAGTGCCATTTGCTCTCCTGGCACAGACGCCAGAACGGCGGGACAGGTGCAGAAGGGGTGGCCCCGAGCGCTACTGCGACCCCACCAGCCTCGACCTCCACACCCCGCGACCCCGCCGGCCCCTGGAAGCAGGAGCTGCACCCCGCATCCGCAGGAGGGCGGCGCTGCCACACCCCCGGTTTCCAGAGGAGGGCGCTGCGGCGCGGGGCGGTCCCAAGTGGTGCCGAGGCTGGGACACTCCGACGCTGATTGCAGGGGGGTCGGATCCGAGGCTGGGGGTCCCGCAGTCTGGCTGGGGTCCGCTACTGGCCTCGCCACACAGGGGCCGACCCCACCCCTCCCTCGTTCTTCTCTGAGCCTCAGCTTCCCCCGTGAGAGATGGAGGCGGTCGGGGGCGCACGGGACGCGACCCCGCAGGCAATGATGGGGCTGGCAACGCCCCCCACAGCGGCACAGGCGGATAAACCCCCCGGGGAGGGAGCTCAGTCCCAGGGGGAGGGGCCCTTCCCACCCGGGAGCTCGCCCCATACCTGGGGGTGCAGATCCCGGGGCCTCCCTGCACTCTGGCCCTGCTGAGACTCCATCACCCACCCCACCTCGTGGTAGCAGAAGGGGCAGAAGCTGAGTTGTTTCCTCTGCAGACATCGGAGAGGGTGGGGTCAGGGCCGTCACGTTCCCAGCCCTGAGGCTCTTCCCGGGAACCCACCTTTCAGACCTTTGCTGGAGCGGCACCCACGTTCCCAAGACACCCAGACAGTTTCTGAGGGGGAACTGCTTCTGTCGAGCAGCCGCCCCTGAGGTCAAAACCCTGCTCAGGGTTTCCTTACAGTGTCAGTACAATGACAATGGCTGCATTCAACTTAGTGTGCACTATACATAAATTATGTATATGTACACACTACATCCATTAAAGTCATTTTTAAAGCTTCATTTTGAAATGATTGTAGATTTACAGAACAGTCACAAAGATTGTATAAGAGGGCTCTTGTATGTGGTGCCTGGGCCTCCCTAAACACTGCCATTGCATCCACCGAGTGTTCGTCAAAGCTGAGACCTGGACGTGGGGCCGGCGATCACCCCACTGAAGACTTCCTTTGGGGTCACCACTTTTCCAGATCCGCCTCCCGGGCTCAGGCGATTCTCTTGCCTCAGCCTCCTGAGTACCTGGGACTACAGATGCCCGCCACCACACCTGGCTAATTTTTGTATTTTTAGTAGAGACGGGTTTCACCATATTGGCCAGGGTGGTCTCGAACTCCTGACCTCCTGATCCGCCTGCCTTGGCCTCCCAAAGTGCTGGGATTACAGGCGTGAGCCACTGCACCCAGCCTAATGTTAATTTTTAAGAAGGTAAAAATTCTTTCTAACTTGAAATAAAACTATGGGGAAAATTATAGAATTGAATGAAAAATTAAATAATACCTACATAAAGAAAGACACTTGTTATTTTTCTGGGCTAGGTAACTCCACACGTAAAGACATCCATCCTCCCCAAACTCCAAAGAGTTAAGAAGAAAATTCTGTGAAATCTGACAAGCTGAGTGTTGCATACAGACCTGCAAAAGGCCCATCTGCCAGAACAGACACCTGAAGGAAAAAGAGGAGAGTGAGGTCCACCAGATGCCAAGACAGAATGATGATGGTGCAGCGGGAGGAAGACAGATAATGGGTCCAGAGTGGGGAGCCCGTCCCCAGACCCCCATGGACACAGGACCCACACGTGGGAGCAGAGACAGAGGTGGAGCCTCAGGACCTTGGAGAAGGAGTGCAGTATTCCCAGATGGGACAGGATACTTGATGGGAAAGAATAAAACTGGACTCCTGCACAACACACAGACACATTCTTGTTGATTGTAGATCTAAATATGAATCCCAAATACATGCAGGCAAAGAAAAACACAGTCCCTGCCACCCTCTGGCCCGTCACCAGCTGTATTTCCCTTTGTAGTTGTGCTGTTTCCTGAACTGGTGCTGTCTGTTGTGTGTTTGGCTTCTGATTGCCAGTCTGCTAACAGAAAGCCCTGTGGGAGCAGGCGTGCCAGTCAGCTCAGAGCTGCATCCCTGGCACCGAGAGCAGAGCCTGCCACTCAGCAGGTGCTCAGCAAAGAGTCAATAATAATTTTTTTTTTTTTTGAGACGAAGTCTCGCTCTTGTTCCCCAGGCTGGAGTGCAGTGGCGTGATCTTGGCTCACTGCAACGTCCGTCTCCCGGGCTCAAGCAATTCTCCTGCCTCAGTCTCCTGAGTAGCTGGGACTGCGACCTGCCACCATGCCGGCTAATTTTTGTATTTTAGTAGAGAGCGGGGGTTTCATGTTGGCCAGCCAGCCTTGGCCTCCCGAAAGTGCTGGGATTACAGGTGTGAGCCACCGTGACTGGCCAGGTGATAATTAATTTTTTTTTTTTTTTTTTTTTTTTGAGGCAGTCTCACCATCTGTCGCCGGGCTGGAGTGCAGTGGCGGATCTCAGCTCACTGCAAGCTCAGCCTCCCGGAGTTCCGCGCCATTCTCCTGCCTCAGCCTCCCGAGTAGCTGGGACTACAGGCGCCGCCACCTCGCCCGGCTAGTTTTTGTATTTTTTAGTAGAGACGGGGTTTCACCCGTGTTAGCCAGGGATGGTCTCGATCTCCTGACCTCGTGATCCGCCCGTCTCGGCCTCCCAAAGTGCTGGGATTACAGGCTTGAGCCACCGCGCCCGGCCTATAATAAATTTTTTAAATGCAAGCAGTATTTGTAATGTACTCAGCCACAAACAAAACCTTAAGAAACCCACAGCTAACAGGAAAGTTCATGATAGTGGAACAGAACACTTTCCCCTTAGGCTGAGTGACATGAAGAGGATGCTCACGCTCATTGCTCCTGCTCACCTTTGTACCAAAGGACTTCGCCATCGCACTAAGGCAAGGAAAACAAATAAAAGGCATGAAGGTTGATAAGGAAGAAGTAATGACATAATCATCTATGTAGAAAATCCTAAGGAATCCACAAAAGTACTACTAGAAACAAGTGAATTTAGCAAGGTCGTAAGATACAAGATTAGTAACAGCAAACAAAAAGACTTTTGGCCAGGTGCAGTGGCTCACGCCTGTAATCCCAGCACTTTGGGAGGCTGAGAAGGGTGGATCACGAGGTCAGGAGTTTGAGAACATCCTGGCTAACACGGTGAAACCCCATCTCTACTAAAAATACAAAAAATTAGCCGGGTATGGCAGCGAGTGCCTGTAGTCCCAGCTACTCAGGAGGCCGAAGCAGAAGAATGGTGTGAACCCGGGAGGCGGAGCTTGCAGTGAGCCGAGATCGCGCCACTGCACTCCAGCCTGGGTGATAGAGCAAGAAAGACTCAGTCTCAAAAAAAAAAAAAGATTTTTATATACTAGCAGCAAACAATTGGAAAGTGAAATTTAAAAACAATTCCACTAATAATGCTGCCAAACCATAAAACAACCTATTGCTGTATTTTTAAATTAATGTGCAAGACCACTTCACCAAAAACTATAGAATTGCTGAGAGAAATTAAATAAAACCTAAGTGAACATAGAGATAGACCATGTTCATGAACTTAATACTGTTACATCAGTTTTCCCTCGATTGGCCTACAGATTCAATGCAATCCCAAGCAAAATGCAAATTGACTTTTTGGGAAAAATTTACCACCTGATTCTAAAATGTATATGAATATGGCAAAAGACCTAGAATAGACAAAACAATTTTGCTAAAGGAGAAAACCTTTAGAGGACTTATACAACCTGACTTTTTTTTCTTCCGAGACAGAGTTTAGCTCTGTCGCCCAGGCTAGAGTGCAGTGGCAGGATCTCGGCTCCCTGCAACCTCCACCTCACGGATTCAAGTGATTCTCCTGCCTCAGCCTCCCAAGTAGCTGGGATTACAGGTGCCTGCCACCACACTTAACTAATTTTTGTATTTTTAGTAGAGATGTGGTTTCACCATGTTGGCCAGGCTGTTCTCGAACCCTTGACCTCGTGATCTACCTGCTTTGGCCTCCCAAAGTGCTGGGATTATAAGCATGAGCCACCAAGCCTGGCCACAACCTGACTTTAAGACTTAACTATAATCAAGGTAGTATGGTATAAACAAAATAACAGACATATAGGCCAGGCGCAGTGGCTCACACCTGTAATTCCAACACTTTGGGAGGCCGAGGTGGGCGGATCACCTAGGCTCAGGAGTTCGAGACAAGCCTGATGGACATGGTGAAACCCCGTTTCTATTAAAAATGCAAAAATTAGCTGGGTGTGGTGGTGCATGCCTGTAATTCCAGCTACTTGGAAGGCTGAGGCAGGAGAATCACTTGAACCCAAGAGGCGGACTTTGCAGTGAGCTAAGATGGCACCACTGAACTCCAGCCTGGGTGACAGTGAGACTCCGTCTCAAAAAAAAAAAAAAAAAAAAAAAAAAAAAGAACAGACATATAGATCAATGGAACAGTATAGAAAGTCCAGAAATAGACCCATACATGTATCATCAATTGATTTTTGACAGAGCTGCAGAGGGAATTTAATGAGGATGAGGATTATATCATCAATTGATTTTTGACAGAGCCGCAGAGGGATAGACCCATACAAATGTTGTCAATCGATTTTTGACAGAGCTGCAGAGGGAATTCAGCGAGGGTGAGGATAGTCCTTACTTCTTTTTTCTTTTCTTAGATAGGGTCTTGCTCTGTTGCCCAGGCTGCAATGCAGAGGCTCAATCATAGCTCACTGCACTCTCAACTTCCTGGGCTCAACTGACCTCCCACATCAGCCTCCCATGTGCCACCATGCAGCTAATTTTTTAAAAACATTTTTTGTAGAGACAGAGTCTCACTATGTTGCCCAGGCTGGTCTCGAACTCCTGGGCTCAAGTGATCTGCCTGCCTCAGCCTCCAAAAGTGCTGGGATTGCAGGCGTGAGCCACCACGCCTGGCCACATAGTGCTTTCAGAAGGGCACCAGCTCAATTCATGTGCAAAATAAACACATATGTAAATGTTTTCCTTTACCTGACGCTTTATATAAAAACGAACTCACAATCAATCATAGATCTAAATGTCAAAGCTGAAATTATACAACTTCTAGAAGAAAACATAAGAAAATCTCTGGGACTTTGGCTTAAGCAAAGATTTATTGTATAAGTGACAAAAGCATAAATCTTAAAAAGAAAAATTGATAAATTGAACTTCATCACCATTAAACATTTTTGCTCTTCTGTGATATTATGAGATGTATACATATGTTTTCATCTATGGCTCCTGCCTCACACTCCCATGGCCCTTGCTATAATGTTGGGGCCCTTTAGAATCAGGAACCAGAACCCCATTCTCTGACATTCTGCCCTCCTTTCCCCTGTGCAGGGCAGGACTCAGATCTTCCCCTGACTTGCTGATGGTGAGTCATAAGCCCTCATTTCAGAAGGGGCCCTGCCCCGCGCCCTGGAGGAAGGAACGCTGCAGAGAGAGGCCAAGAATCTGGACAGGCTTTGCTGGGTTTAGATCACACCCTTTTCATTGGTCACTTTCTCCAGGGACGTCCATGCGTCTTCCATCATGCTGATCCGAGGGAGTCTCCTCAAGAGGCTGGGGTTCAGGAGCTTCCGGAGAGCTGGGCACATAGAGGCTAGAAGGAAAGCGAAGAACTCATCCGAGTGCCAGGAGGGTGGCACCCCAACTCCACGGGGTGGAAGCTCCTGTGCTTGGGACCCTTTAGGCTGGCCATGTGTCTCTTCATCTGGCTATGTATATCCTTGAAAATATCCTCAGCTCACACCTGTAATCCCAGCACTTTGGGAGGCCGAGGCGGGCGGATCACCTGAGGTCTGGAGTTCGAGACCAGCCTGGCCAACATGGTGAAACCCCATCTCTACTAAAAATACAAAAATTATCCGGCCATGGTGGCGTGTGCCTATAATCCTAGCTACTCAGGAGGCTGAGGCACGAGAATTGCTTGAACCCGGGAGGCGGAGGTTGCAGTGAGCCGAGATCGCGCCATTGTATTTTAGCCTGGGCGACAGAGTGAGACTCCATCTCAAAAATGAGAAATAAAAAGATCCTCTGTAATAAACCATAAGCATGTGTTTCCCTGAATTCTGTGAGCTGCTCTAGCAGTTAAACCCAAGACAAGAGGGGGTCGTATGAACCCCAACATGAAGCCGGTTGTTCAGACGTTCTAGGGTCCTGGACTTGCGACTGGTGGGATGGAGGCGGCAGCCTTGTGGGACTGAGCCCTCAACGCGGGGTTTCTGACGCTGTCTCCAGGTAGACAGGTCAGAATCGAATTGATTTGGAGGACGTCCTGCTGTTGTCCACTGCAGGACTGATTGCTTGCTTGGTGGGTGGGAAAACCCTCACACATCTGGTCACAGACGTCTTCTTTTTTTTTTTTTTTTTTTTTTTGAGACGGAGTCTCGCGCTGTCGCCCAGGCTGGAGTGCAGTGGCCAGATCTCAGCTCACTGCAAGCTCCGCCTCCCGGGTTCACGCCATTCTCCGGCCTCAGCCTCCCGAGTAGCTGGGACTACAGGCGCCCGCCACCTCGCCCGGCTATTTTTTGTATTTTTTAGTAGAGACGGGGTTTCACCCTGTTAGCCAGGATGGTCTCGATCTCCTGACCTCGTGATCCGCCCATCTCGGCCTCCCAAAGTGCTGGGATTACAGGCTTGAGCCACCGCGCCCGGCCCACAGACGTCTTCTGTGTTGATTATCCTTGTGGAATGAGGGCAGCGGGAAAAACAGTTTGAGTTTTTCTTAACATCTTCAAAAGACACTATCTTAAAAAATGAAAAGGTACACCACAGGCTGAGAGAATATATTTGCAGACCATACATCTGATAAAGATCTTATATTCATGGCCGGGCACGGTGGCTCACGCCTGTAATCCCAGCACTTTGGGAGGCTGAGGTGGGCAGATGACTTGAGGTCAGGACTTCGAGACCAACCTCGGCAACATGGGGAAACCCCGTCTCTACTTAAAAAAAAAAAAAAATATATATATATATATATATATATACACACACACACACACATATGTATATATATTAGCCAGGCATGGTGGCGGGCGCCCATAATCCCAGCTACTTGAGAGGCTGAGGCAGGAGAACTATTTGAACTCTGGAGGTGGAGGTTCTAGCCTGGGCGACAGGACAAGACTCTGTTTCAAAAAAACAAAAGGTTGGCTGGACACGGTGGCTCACACCTGTAATCCCAGCACTTTGGGAGACTGAGGCAGGTGGAGCACAAGGTCAGGAGATTGAGAACAGCCTGGCTAACATGGTGAAACCCCATCTCTACTAAAAAAAAAAAAAAAAAGTAAAAGTTATCTGGGCGTGGTGGCACATGCCTGTAGTCCCAGCTACTCGGGAGGCTGAGGCAGGAGAATTGCTTGAAACCGGGAGGTGGAGGTTGCAGTGAGCTGAGATCAGGCCACTGCACTCCAGCCTGGGTGACAGAGTGAGACTGTCTCCAAAAAAAAAAAAAAGTCTTATATTCAGAATACACAAGAAAAACCTCTTACAACTCAGTAACAGGAACACAGACAACCTGATTTTTAAAGTGGACAAAAGACATTTCGCCAAAGAAGAGAAACAGATGGCAACCGAGTACAGTAATGGACCATGTAACACAACATGATGTTGCAGCCGTTGTAAGGTGTAGCACCACGTGGAACCTTTTCTATGTTTAGATGTGCTTAGGTACGCAAATACCACTGTGTTACAACTGCCGTGGCATTCAGGCAGTCATGTGCTGTGCAGGGTTGTGCCCGGGAGCACCAGGCTACCCCCAACAGCCTGAGTGTGCAGGGTTGCTCCATCTGGGTGTGCAATAGTGCACTCTTTGATGTTTGCACAGCAACAAAGTCACCTAATGACACAGTCCTCAGAACTCGTCCCCTTCGTTACATGACGCATGACTGCATGAAAAGACACACGTGGCTGTTACAAATAAAGCTGATTGACATGTCAGTCACAAGGGAATTCAAACTTAAATCACACAGAGATACCACCACATTCCTACTCAAATATCTGAAATTAAAAAGACTGACTGTGCTAAGTGTTGGTGAAGAACCTGGTGGAGGAACTGGAATGCTCATGCATACCTGTGGGAAGGTAAATGCTACAACCACTTTGCCCACAGTTTAGCATTTTCCTGTACAATTGAACACACCCACCAAATGACCCAGAAATTCCACTCCTAGGTGTTTACCCAAGATAAACAAACACCTAAGTTCACACAACAGCAGGAACAGGAATGTTCATGGTAGTTTCATTTGTAACAACCAAAACCAGAAAGCAACTCAAATGTCCATCAACAGGTGAATAGACAAACCATGGTATGTCCACACAGGGAGCACCACTTAGCAACAGAGACAGATGAATTGCTGATACATCCAACAACATGGGGGAATCTCAAAGTCTTTATGCTGAGTGTAAAAGGCCAGATACAAATTATTTAATTTCATTTGTGTACATTTGGGTACAAACTAATCTATAGTGAGTTAAAGAAAACAGAGATTGCCTGGGGCCAGGCAGACTTAACCACGGTGATGGTGAAACTCAGTGGAGTCAGGAGGGCAATGGTTAGGAGGGCAATGGTTAGGAGGGCAATGGTGAAACTCAGTGGAGTTAGGAGTGGAGAAACTCAGTTGCCTTAGGAGGGCAATGGTTTTTGAAAATAAATCGCATCACTATCGAATTGATCCAAAGCCCTAACAAATTAAAAGCTAACGAGATCACAGGCCATTTTCCCTGATCATAATCTAATCAAGTTACAAATGCTAAAAACATGACCAAACCCATAACTATGGAAGCCCAAATATTAGAAACAAGGGCGTAAGTAACCCTTCAATTGAAGAGGACGTAAAAACTGAAACCGTAAAAATGCCAGAAAGCAGCCGGACATGGTCACTCACACCTGTAATCCCAGCACTTTGGGAGGCCGAGGCAGGAGGATCACAAGGTCAGGAGTTTGAGACCAGCCTGGTCAACATGGTGAAACTTCATCTCTACTAAAAAAAGATACAAAAATTAGCTGGGCATGGTGGCACGTGTCTGTAATTCCAGCTACTCAGGAGGCTGAGGCAGGAGAATTGCTTGAACTCGGGAGGTGGAGGTTGCAGTGAGTGGAGATCGCGCTACTGTACTCCAGCCTGAGCAACACAGTGAGACTCTGTCTCAAAAAAATAAAAAATAAAAAATTCCAGAAAGCATGAAAGATAAACACTGAATGTCTAAACTTAGGGTCCATGACTAGAACATTTTTGGGAGGAAATTCATAGTCTTTCGTTTGAAAGAAGAGCAGAAAGTATAGGAACTTCATTGCCATCTTAAAAAATTTAAAAGAAACAAAACAAAACAACCCCAAATAAGACAGGAAAAGATAATTAATGAAGAGAAAAGCAGAAAATGGACAATGGTGAACAGTAAATCTGCCTACACTAACACCAAGGGCATGACACACAGCTGCTGCACGATTCTGCACTGTTTCGGAGGTTCTCGTGAGGTGCATGAGAAAATAAGACACAGTCATGTGCCACATAGGGCCATTTCGGTCAACAGCAGGCCGCATGTACGACAGTGCCCTGGAAGGCGACAGCACCAAACTCTCATGTTGCATTTTCTTTTCTTTTCTTTTCTGCTTTCTTTCTTTTCTTTTTCTTTCTTTCTTTTTTTTTTTTTTTTTTTGAGACCCTTTTCCCAGAATGGAGTGCAATGGCATGATCTTGGCTCACTGCAACCTCCACTCCTGGGTTCAAGCCGTTCTCATGCCTCAGCCTCCCAAGTAGCTGGGATTACAAGCGTGTGCCACCATGCCTGGCCAATTTTTGCATTTTTAGCAGAGATGGGGTTTCACCATGTTGGCCAAGCTGGTCTCAAACTCCTGACCTCAAATGATCCACCCACCTTGGCCTCCCAAAGTGTTGGGATCACCACACCTGGCCTCACGGTGCCTTTTCTATGCTTAGATTCACAGCCTCACCCCGGTGCTGCCGCTGCTGTGGTGTTCAGTGTGGTGTCTGCTGTGCAGGTTTGCAGCCCCTGAGCAATGGCTGTGCCACATGGCCTAGGTGTGTAGGAGGCTGCATCATCTAGGCTTGTGAGGGGAGATTCCATGACAGTCCCACAGTCACGAACGTGTTCCCGTCAACACAGGATGGTAATAAGAGTTATATCATAAAAGAAGACAGCCAGTTCTCTCTGTCTCCGTCTCTCCCACCTCTCTTCTGGAAGACACGATCCTATATCTAAGAAACTCAAGACAGTGCAGTAAAAACCTCCCAGAATGCATCATGGAATGTGGTAGCATGGCTAAATACAATATCCATACCTCAGAATTAATAGTTTCCCCCCGCACTGTCAAGAACAAGCTAGAAACAGGAACAGGAATGACGTTCCACTTACAATAATGAGGAAAACATACAATAAGTAAGAAAATATAACCTACTTAGAAATAAATTTAACAAGGAAATCTGTAGAACCTATCTCAGAAAAAAAATCATCGATTTAGATTGTATGGTGCCGGATTCTTGGTGGGCAGGCTTAATATCATAATGATGTCAGCTGCATTAACATTAATGTGTAATTGTATGTAATCCGGATCGCACCTGCAGCTTAAGCTCCAACGCTTTTGTTCTCTGTGGGGCTTTGGATAAAATTAAGGTTCATATGGCAGAATCGATGTCAGAGGAGACTCAACCCAAGTGTCACAAAGAAGTGAAAATGCACCTTTCGGGGGCACAGGACGTGCCTGCAGCGTCACAGAGACGGCTCCTGAGGCTGGCAAGCTGGGGAGATGCACACTCAGCCCCTACGGGAAAGGTGGGCGGCCGCAGCCATTTCGGAAGGAGCACGAACACACGCGGAGTGCACCCGCGTCCCACTCCCGGGCGGCGGCCTGCTGGGCCGGGCTCCTCTGTGGCAAACGTGCCCACACACGCTCGCGCGCCGTCTGTCTCGGCAGCGGCCCTGGCGTGTGGCTGGAGACAAGCTGGTGTCTTGGGCGTGTGGCCACAGGCCACCGCACGTCCACGGCAGGGAAGCCCCTGAGGCCTGGAGAGGGAGCAGGGGCTGCTGTGGGCGCCGCCGCCTGAGAGCCACAGGCAGACAAGCGTGTCGCAGAGCCCATGTTTGGAAAGCAAAAAGGAAAAACAGTCATGTATGAATATACCCATGTTGTTAGGATTATCTAAAGATAGAAGGAGGATTGGAGGGTTACACACCAGGTTCACAGGGAACCCAAACTCTGAAAAACATAACAGGTGTTCCTTTCAAGCTCTCATGGAATGCTCACAAGGGCCAAGTGTCAGTCTGCACCACAATGAGATACCCACTCACACCCACCCAGACGGCTATTATCAAAAACCGGGAAATCACAAGTGCTGGCAACAACGTGAAGAAACTGGAGTCCTGTGCCTTGTTGTTGGGAATGAGAAACAGCGCAGCTGCTGTGGAAACAGTCTGGCAGTTCCTCAAAAAATTAAACATAGAATTGCCATATGATCTAGCGATTCCATTTCTGGTTATAGACCCACAAGAACTGAAAGCAAAGACTCTCACAGATACCTCCACACCCCTGTTCATAGCAGCATTAACCACAATAACCAAGAGGGATAAACAACCCAGGGTATCCATCAGCAGATGAATGGACAAGCATGATGTGGTGTAGACAGAATGGAATATTATGCAGCCTTAAAAAGGGATTAAGTTCTGGCCGGGCGCGGTGGTTCAAGCCTGTAATCCCAGCACTTTGGGAGGCCGAGACGGGCGGATCACGAGGTCAGGAGGTCGAGACCATCCTGGCTAACACAGTGAAACCCGTCTCTACTAAAAAATACAAAAAATTAGCGAGCATTGATGGCGGCCTGTAGTCCAGCTACTGGGAGGCTGAGGCAGGAGAATGGCGTAAACCCGGAGGCCGGAGCTTGCAGTGGCAGAGATGGCGCCACTGCACTCCCAGCCTGGGCTGACAGGCGAGACTCCGCCTCAAAAAAAAAAAAAAAAAAAAAAAAAAGGGATTAAGTTCTAACGCAAACTGCAACATGAATGAACCTTGAGGATACTGTGCCAAGTGAAATAAGCCAGACACAAAAGGACAAATACTGTAAGATTCCACTTACATGAGGTCCCTAAGTGGCCGGTGTGAGAGCAGGAAGTAAAGTGGTAGGTGCCGAGGCTGGGGAGTGTGTGGGGAGTGAGTGTTTAGTATAGACAGAGTTTCAGTTGGAAATGATGAAAAGTTCTGGAAATAGAGTGTTAGCTGCACAACATTGTGATTTTTTTTTTTTTTTTTTTTTGAGACAAGTCATGTATGGCCAGACTGAGTGCAGTGGCCGGATCTCGGCTCACTGCAAGCTCCGCCTCCCAGGTTTACGCCATTCTCCTGCCTCAGCTCGAGTAGCTGGGACTGCAGGCACCCGCCACCATCCCGACTGAGTGTATTTTTAGTGAAGACGAGGGTTTCTATGACAACCAAGATGAATCTGATCTCCCAATGATCTACCGTCTCGGCTCAAAGTGCTGAATTACAGGCTGAGCCACCCAGCCAACCTATTATGTGTACTTAATGCCACTAAATTGTGCACTTAAAATAATTTAAATGGTAAATTTTATGCTATATATTTTACCACAAAAAAGGAGAAGCATATACCTACCTGACTTCAAACTATAATACAAGACTACAGTAACCAAAACAGCATGGTACTGGTACAAAAACAGACACACAGACCAATGAAACAGAATAGAGAACTCAGAAATAAGACTGCCCACCTACAATCATCTGATTTTCAACAAAACTGACAAAAACAAACAATGAGGAAAGGATTCCCTATTTAATAAATGGTGCTGGGAGAACTGGCTAGCCATATGAAGAAAATGGAAACTGGACCCCTTCCTTACACCTTATGCAAAAATTAACTCAAGGTGGATTAAAGACTTAAATGTAAAACCCAAAAGTATAAGAACCATAGAAGAAAATCTAGGCAATACCATTCAGGACATAGGCATGGGCGAGAATATCATGATGAAAACATCAAAAGCAATTGTAATGAAGAAAAAATTGACAAGTGGGGAGCTAATTAAATTAAAGAGCTTCTGCACAGCAAAAGAAACATCATCAGAGTGAGCAGACAACCTACAGAATGGCAGAAACATGTTTCAATCTTTCCATCTGACAAAGGTCTAATATCCAGAAGCTACAAGGAACCCAAACAAAAGACATTTATGCGGCCAACAAACCTGTGAAAAAAAAGCTCAACATCACTGATCACTAGAGAAATGCAAATCAAAACTACAATGAGATACCATCTCACACCAGTCAGTATGATATTATTAAAAAGTCAAGAAACAACAGATGCTGGGAAGGTTGCAGAGAAATAGAAATACTTTTATACTGTTGATGGGAGTGTAAATTAGTTCAACCACCGTGGAAGACTGTGGCAATTCCTCAGAGACCTAGAACCAGAAATACCATTTGACTCAGCAATCCCATTACTGGGTATATACCCAAAGGAATATAAATCATTCATTATAAAGATACATGCATGTGTATGTTCATTGCAGCACTATTCACAATAGCAAAGATATGGAATCAACCCAAATGCCCATCGATGATAGACTGGATAAAAAAAATGTGGTACATATATGCCATGGAATACTATGCAGCCATAAAAAAAGAATGAGGTCGGCCAGGCGTGGTGGCTGAAGCCTGTAATCCCAGCACTTTGGGAGGCCGAGACGGGTGGATCACGAGGTCAGGAGATCAAGACCATCTTGGCTAACACGGTGAAACTCCGTTTCTACTAAAAAATACAAAAAACTAGCTGGGCGAGGTGGTGGGCGCCTGTAGTCCCAGTTACTCAGGAGGCTGAGGCAGGAGAACAGCGTGAACCTGGGAGGTGGAGCTTGCAGTGAGCTGAGATCCGGCCGCTGCACTCCAGCCTGGGCGACAGAGCGAGACTCCATCTCAAAAAAAAAAAAAAAAAAAAAGAATGAGGTCATGTCCTTTGCAGGGATAGGAATGGGGCTGGAAGCCATTATCCTCAGCAAACTAACACAGGGACAGAAAACCAAACACCGCAAGTTCTCACTCATAAGTGGGAGTTGAACATTGAGAACACATGGACACAGGGAGCGGAACAACACATACTGGGGCCTGTGGAGCAGGGGAAGAGAGAGCATCAAGAAAAATAGCTAATGCATGCTGGGCTCAATACCTAGGTGATAGGCGGGCAGGTGCAGCAAACCATTGTGGTACACGTTTACTACCTGTGTTACAAACCTGCACATCCTGCACATGTATCCTGGAACTTAAATTTTTTTTTTTTTTTTTTTTGAGATGGAGTTTCACTCTTTGTTGCCCAGGTTGGAGTGCAGCGGCACAATCTTGGCTCACTGAAACCTCTGCCCCCCGGGTTCAAGAGATTCTCCTGCCTCAGCCTCCAAGTAGCTGAGATTATGGGCAGGTGCCACCATGCCTGGCCAATTTTTTTTTTTTTTTAATTTTTGGTAGAGATGAGGTTTTCACCTTGTTGGTTAGGCTGGTCTCAAACTGCTGACCTCAGGTGATCTGCCCTCCTCCGCCCCCCAAAGTGCTGAAATTACAGGCGTGAGCCACCTTGCTCGACCTTAAAAAAAAATTTAAAACAGAGAAGCATAAAGTTTAAATGATTTATAATCCCACCTGTCAAAAAAAAGTTAGACCACCTCTGTTGACATTTGTCTTTCTTGATGTATTAATCTCAATATGTTTCCAGAGCAGAAATAAAGCTCCATGCTTGGCTCAGAGTCATGGCACAGGCGCAGCACGACCAGGAACAAAAAACCCTTGTCCAGGCGTGGGGGCCACACCTGTCATCCCAGCACTTTGGGAGGGTGAGGTGGCCGGATTGCTTGAGCCCAGGACTCAAGACCAGCCTGAGTAACATGGCAAAACCCTATCTCTACAAAAAAAATTATGAAAAATTAGCCAGGCATGGTGGCGTGCACCTGTTGTCTCAGCTACCTGGGAGGCTGAGGTGGGAGAATCTCTTGAGTTTGGGAGGTGGAGGTTGCAGTGAGTCAATACCCTGGCTCAAAAATAAATAAACAAATAAAATTAAAAAAAAAAATCCTCCTCCTGGTCCCTTGTAAATGTAACATCTCTCTTTTTTTTTTTTTTTTTTTTTTTGAGACGGAGTCTCGCTCTCTCTCCCGAGCTGGAGTGCAGTGGCCGGATCTCAGCTCACTGCAAGCTCTGCCTCCCGAGTTCACGCCATTCTCCTGCCTCAGCCTCTCGAGTAGCTGGGACTACAGGCACCCGCCACCTCGCCCGGCTAGTTTTTTGTATTGCTGTCAATTTTCTGAAAAATTGAGGAGGGGCTTGCACCTTGTTAGCCAGGATGGTCTCGATCTCCTGACCTCGTGATCCGCCCGTCTCGGCCTCCCAAAGTGCTGGGATTACAGGCTTGAGCCACCGCGCCCGGCCAATGTAACATCTCTCTAACAACAAATGAGTTGGAAAATATTAAAACCACAGTTACCGCATCTCCAGGAACTGGATGTGTTGAGGCCTCGATCTAGCGGCATCTAGGGGTTGACCCCTGCTGTCAATTCCCTGAAACACTCATGTTCCCGGCAAGCCCAGCCACACACAGCAAAACACACCTCACTGCAACCGCTAGAGAAAAAGCAACCAAACAAACCAAGGCAGGCAGAGGAAAGGAATTTGCAAAGCTAACGGCAAGATTAATCCATCAAGAAAGACAAATGTCAAAAGAATCAGCAGCTCAGGAGGTGGCTCTTGAACCTCCCATGAAACAGGCATCGGGCAGCTGCTCAGAGTGAAAAGACAGAAAGAAGCCCGGGACACACAAAATTAGGAGAAATGACTGGGAACTAGCCACACTCGGACGGGAAATAAGATGGTCAAATAATAGTTTACACACGCTTTGCTAATACACTTAAAAACCTGAATGAAATGGATTGTCTTTAAAACCCGTTGTAAAAATCCGAGAACGATGTCTAAGAATTCACAGATGGATTCTTTCAAACATTCAAGAAACAGATAATTCCAATGATATTTAGAATGTTCTTGGAACGGAGAAAAAGAAGGAAATCCTCTGGGTTATTTTTGTGAAATTAACATAAGAGCAATGCCAACAATTGGTGGAGAGATAGCGATAGAGATAGAGGGAGCGCGGGTGCGCGGGCGGCAGGCCGGGCTCCAGCGAGAATGTCAGTGCTGAGTGCCGGGCCAGAGCGGGAGAGTCTGGCGTTCCTGACTGAATTCCACGGGAAACACAATGAGTACTCAGTGGGGCTCCTTTTAGCAAAGTGAGGATGGTTCAATATTCACACACAATTATGCTCCTCACACTCTGAGCCATATCTCGCGGGTGCTATTCTCAGGGCTGGCGGTGGCTCTCGGCACCCCACGTCCTCGCCCACAGACAGAGGAATGGGGATGACTCCCCAAGGCCCCTTCAGCCCTGGGTAGGGCAGGAGTGCACGGGGTAGGGCCTGGCCAAAGCTCATTCTCCCCCAGGAAGGGGCCCTGTGGCCGCTGAGCCTCTGCCCTGCCTCCCTCCCTCACTCAGCCTTGAACATGGACACATGGCGTGAGGGGGTGGGGGGGACCTCAGGCCATGGGGTCCACATGTGTGACCACTTCATGACCGTCACAAAGGTAGGTGTCCTCCGTAACTCTCAGAACCCAACTTTTAAACAGCTTTATGGAGGCGTAATTGACATACCCTAAGTCTGTGTTGACACATGTATACGTGTGTGAAGCCATCACCACCATCAAGACAGTGGACACGTCCAGCCCTCAGGTTTTGTGGTGGCCCGTGTGGCCCCTCCCACCCACCACTCCAGCCACTGACCAGCTCCTGTCACTATGGATTATGGGCTTTCTGTAGAACTTTATATAAAGGAATGCACACAATATGTGGTATCTGCAGCAGAGGGGGGACTGGCCCCGTTTACTGAGTTCACTGCTTTCCAGGATGCCCCATCACACCAGCAGTTTGCCCCTCTCCATGCTGAGCAGGACCCCACAGCGTGGATGCCCACGGCTCCTTCCCCTGCCCACCTGTACGTGAACCGTGGGTTGTTCCTCCACACGTCCGTGTCGATCTGTGCTTTCATTTCTCTTGGGTCAACGTCTAGGAGCAGAATTGCTCAGTCGTGTATTAAATTTCTATTTTGCTTTTTAAGAAACAGCCAAGCTGTTTTCCAGTGTGGTTGTGCCATTGTAAGCTCCCACGGGAGTGTGTGAGGGCGTGGGTGTCTCTACACGCGTGAGCGGCTCTGTTGACTCCAGTCGCCCACTAGTGGGTGTGGCGGCATCTCGCTGTGGTGTGTCCCTGTGACCGGTGCTGCCAAACATCTTCATATATCCTTAATAGTCATTCCTTTAATTCCCATATCTTCTTTGGGGGAATATCTATTCAAATCTTTTGCACATTTTCTTTCTTTCTTTCTTTTTTTTTTGAGATGGAGTTTCACTCTTGTCACCCAGAATGGAGTGCAGTGGTGTGGTCTTGGCTCACTGCAACCTCCACCTCCTGGGTTCAAGTGATTCTCCTGCCCAGCCTCCCAAAGTAGCTGGGATTACAGGTGCCTGCCTGCCACACCTGGCTACTTTGTGTTTAGTAAGAGGCGGGTTTTCACCATGTTGGCCAGGCTGGTCTCGGGCACTCTGACTCAGGTGATGCATCGCCAGCCTCCCAAAGTGCTGGGATTACAGGCACCAGAGCCACCCGGGCCCAGCCTCTAATTTCCTTTTTTTTTTTTTTGAGACTGGGTCTGGCTCACCTGTAGCCCAGGCTGGAGTGCAGTGGCGGATCTCAGCTCACTGCAGCTCCGCCTCCCGGGTTCGCCATTCTCCTGCCTCAGCCTCCCGGATGCTGGGACCACCAGGCCGCCGCCCATGGCTAGTTTTTGTATTTTTTGAGTAGAGATGGGGTTTCACCGTGTTAGCCAGGATAGTCGATCTCTGACCTCCCATAGATGCTTCGTCTCAGCTCCCAAAGTGCTGGGATTACAGGCTTGAGCCACAGCGCCCGGCCTAATTTCCTTTTTTTTAATAAGAAGTGGGACCTTGCTCTGTCACCCAGGCTGGAATGCAGTGGTGAGATCATGGCTCACTGCAGCCTTGAACTCCTGGGCTTAAGTGATCCTCCCACCTCTACCTCCCAAGTATTTCAGACCATGAAGGCACACTACCATGCCCAGCTAATTTCTAAATTTTTTATAGCGATGGGATCTCACTACATTGCCCAGGTAGTCCGGGCTGGCCTCAAACTCCTGGGCTCAAGTGATCTTCCCACTTTGGCCTCCAATCAGCTAGTGCTACAGGTGCATACCACTGCACCCAGCTACATTTCTTAAATTTTTCATAGAGATGGGATCTTGCTATGTTGTCCAAGCTGGCCTGGGACCCCTGGCCTCAGGCTATCCTTCCTCCTCAGCCTCCCAAAGTGTTGGGATTACAGACATGAGCCACTGCACCCAGCCTCTAATTTCCGCTTTGAGTTCTTCCTTGGCTCGTGGGCTATTTAGAAGTATGTTGTTTAGTTTCCAACTATTTGGAGGATTTTCCAGATACTTTTCTTTCTTTATTTCTCATTTGGATTTCATAAAACTAGGAATATATTTTACTTGACTTGGGCCTTTCGTCGCTGAGACTGTTCGAGGACACAGATATGGTCTGTCTTAACCGTGCTCCCACATGTTAGCGAAAGAAGAAGACCTACTCTGCTGCTTCGTTGCTCAGAGCGTCTGTGGACATCACGCAGGATAGCCTGGCTGCCCGTGTTGCTCAAGTCCTGTCTATCCTTCTGGCTTCTCTGTCCTTTGGGTACCAGTTTTTGAGTTGAATATCTCCAGCTAAAACTGTGGATTTGTGTGTTTTTCCTCTGATCTCCTTCTGTCTTTGCTGACATAGGATGGAGCTCAGCTGTTGGGTGCAGAAGCAATTGAGACCATGATGTCCTCTTGATTAACTGATCTCTTCATCACCAGAAAATGACTTCCTTCATCCCTGGCAATATTTCTTGCACTGAAATCTCCTTGGTCTTATATTAATATAGTCACTCAAGTTTTCTTCTTATTTGTCCCTATCTTTTCACTTTTACCTGACTAGAGTTTTTATATATTTATTTATTTGAGACATAGTCTTGCTCCGTCACCCAAGCTGGAGTTCAGTGGCACAATCTCGGCTCACTGCAACCTCTGCCTCCCAGGTTCAAGTGATTCTCCTGCCTCATCCTCCCAAGTAGCTGGGATTACAGGCGCCCACCACCACGCCCGGTTAGTTTTTTGTATTTTTACTAGAGATGGGTGTATCACCATATTGGCCAGGATGGTCTTGATCTCCTGACCTCAGGTGATCCAGTTGCCTTGGCCTCCCAAAGTGCTGGGATTACAGGCGTGAGCCACCGCGCCTGGCAGAGTCTTTTTATATTCAAAGTGGGTTTCCTGTATGTAGCACAGAACTGGGTCTTGATTTTTTATCCAATCTGACAATTCTGCCTTTTAATGAGAGTGTTCCCAACAGAGAGAGGAGAAAAAGTCATAAATCACAGGGCATCCATCACAGTACTAAGAAGGGTATAAGCTTAAGGGTGGGGAAATTACCTTCAGACAGAATACTGCTCGAATCCCACCCAGCAAAACTCCAAAACAAGAGAGGAAAGGACCAAACTGTTTCTAAGTAACTTGACTACATCCAGAATAAAACTCAAGAACATACTTAGGGGCGCGGTGGCTCTCGCCTGTAATCCCAGCATGTTCCTAACGCTGGGTGTTCTAATGCTGGGTGTCCTAATGCTGGGCGTCCTAAGGCTAATGCCTGGTGTCCTAGCGCTGCCTGCTCTAATGCTGGCTGTCCTAACACTGGCTATCCTAATGTCCTAACACTGGGTGTCCTAACGCTGGGCATCCTAACACTGGGTGTCCTAATGCTGGGCATCCTAAGGCTAACGCCTGGTGTCCTAATGCTGCCTACTTTAATGCTGGCTGTCCTAACGCTGGTTATCCTAATGTCCTAATGCTGGCTGTCCTAATGCCAGGCACCCTTACAAATGATAGTGTACTGAGTTTTGTTTAAACATGATGGATTGAACATATATGCTTATTGACACGCCTTTCCACAACCCCACTAAGATGGGAGTAAAGAAACTGAATAGGTTGGGGGGGTGGCTCACACCTGTAATCCCAGCACTTTAGGAGGCCAAGGCGGGCGGATCATGAGGTCAAGAGATTGAGATCATCCTGGCCAACATGGTGAAACCCGTCTCTACTAAAAATACAAAAAGCAGCCGGGTGTGGTGGCGGACACCTGTAGTCCCAGGTACTCGGGAGGCTGAGGCAGGAGAATCGCTTGAACCTGGGAGTTGGAGGTTGCAGTGAGCCGAGATTGTGCCACTGCACTCCAGCCTGGGTGGCTGAGTGAGACTCTGTCTCAAAAAAAAAAAAAAAAGAGAGAGAAACTGAATAGTATAGTTTCACAAGAATAACACAACAAGAGAAGAGAGCCTGGGTAAATGTGGTATCAGATTGGCGACGATGGAAAGCAGGTGCACGGTATCAGATTGGGGATGATGGAAAGCAGGTGCACAGTGTCAGATTGGCGACGATGGAAAGCAGGTGCACAGTGTCAGATTGGCGACGATGGAAAGCAGGTGCACGAATGGGCTCTGCAGAAGGAGATGCTGCTGGGAAGCTGACCAGCCAGGTGGAACTCCAGGAAGACTCTGGGACTGGAGGCCCTGCTGTCAGGGGAGTGGCGCAGACACGAGGGATGGTGAAAGGTCTGTATAAAGGGCACTGGGCCCACCACCCACGTGAGATATCAAGAAATCACTTCCTTGGAGAAGCTGAACCAGAGACCCCCCAAGCTCAGACCAACCTTCAGGCACCAATCCTAAAAGGCAGCAGTGATTCCTTGAAAACAGAGAGTTCAGGGAATGTCTGCAGCCTACAGAGCCCTCACTCAAGCCCAGCCCACTGCCCTGCTCACAGGTCCATCGTCCAGCCACACATAATCCATTTCTGGGGATACAGAGCCACACTCCCCAAAATACCTAAAGGGCCTGACCTGTGCGGATTCCTGAACATAAAAGCCAGCTCACCCCGTTCACCCCACAGGTAAGCCCAGAATTCCCACACACGCACAGAAGACTCCCACAGCTTTTCCTGACTCACTGAAACATAAATGTGCATCCAGGGAAAGTCTCCGATACAAAGAAAGCTGCAAGCTAAATGGACAGAAAAGGAGCTTGTAACAAAACGACACAGCAAAGGCCACTGCCTGGGCATCAGAGGCAGAGCCACACCTGGGCGACCCAAACCGGTGGCCAGACCTGTGAACTTAGAGGCCTCTCTCCTGTCCAGCAGGTGGAACCCCTGCTTTTCCCGCCACTTGCTCTGAAAGGACCGTACAGGTATCTGCCTGCAAATATAAGGGACCCACACTCCACTTCCTCTTATAATCATGCTAGCTGTCCCCACTCTGATTTTTTTTTTTTTTAAGATAGAGTCTCGCTCTATTGCCAGGCTGGAGGGCAGTGGTGCGATCTCAGCTCACTGCAACCTCCACCTCCCAGGTTCAAGCAATTCTCCTGCCTCACCCTCTTGAGGAGCTTGGACTGCAGGTGCCCGGCACCACACCCAGCTAATTTTTGTACTTTTAGTGGAGATAGGGTTTCACCATGTTGGCCAGGCTGGTCTTGAACTCCTGACTTCAGGTGATCCACCTGCCTTGGCCTCCCACAGTGTTGGGATTACAAGCGTGAGCCACCGCGCCTGGCCCTTTGCCTGACTCTTCATCCCTGCCTCATGTGACCCGGAGATGGAGGATGGCCCCCGCGACTCACGGCATCCTCTGCCAAGATCTGTAGCAAAAATCTCTGAACTTGTTTCCTATTGCAGTGGTGGATTGAATCTGTGCCTTAAAGCTGAAGAACCAGGGGCTCCCCCAGGCCAGGTTTTCCCCAGGAGTCCGGGAGAAACACAAGGTTGGGGTCCCTGTGCCAGAGTGATGGCCAGGCAGGCATAGCCTGTACTTGGGGCAGACACAAGCCACGGGGCATCTGCCGGTATGAACAAGTGTCCTGTGTGAGGGGCCCCCAGCCATGGGTTGGGTAACTACGGTTCAAGCCATCCACCAGGCGAAAGAAGTATTCCATGACAGGCACCGGGTCTAGCCCCATTCATTTCCCATTAGGGCAGGGCTGCCAGCTCCTACACACTGGAACCCCAGTTAATCTGGGGGCTCCCAAAACAGAGCTCAGAGACAACACAGAGAACAGAGGAGGAAAACTTGTAAAGAGAACAAAAATTTAGAAAACAGGCCGGGTGCGGTGGCTCAAGCCTGTAATCCCAGCACTTTGGGAGGCTGAGACGGGTGGATCACGAGGTCAGGAGATCGAGACCATCCTGGCTAACCCGGTGAAACCCTGTGTCCACTAAAAAATACAAAAAACTAGCCAGGCGAGGTGGCGGGTGCCTGTAGTCCCAGCTACTCGGGAGGCTAAGGCAGGAGAACGGCGTAAACCTGGGAGGCGGAGCTTGTAGTGAGCCGAGATCCGGCCACTGCACTCCAGCCTGGGCGACAGAGCGAGACTCCGTCTAAAAAAAAAAAAAAAAAATTTAGAAAACAGAAAAGAGCTCTTGGAAATTAAAATACAAATGCAGAAATTAAAAATTCAGTTGAAGAATTAGAAGATAAAAACAAAGGGTCAGGCGTGGTGGCTCATGCCTGTCATCCCAGTATTTTGGGAGGCTGAGGTGGGTGGATCATCTGAGGTCAGGAGTTCAAGACCAGCCTGGCCAACACGGTAAAACCCCGTCTCTACTAAAAATACAAAAATCAGCTGAAGAGTAGCGGTGTGGAGTGCCTGTGGTCCGCTGCTGGAGGCTGAGGGCAGGAGGAATCATGCCCAGACCCTGGAGGTGGGCTGCAGTGAGCCGAGATCGAGCCACTGTACTCCAGCCTGGGCAGCAAGTGAGACTCACTACTCAAAAAAAAAAAAAACTACAGAACAAACAAAAGGCTTTATAGGAGGTGTAATTGCAGTGCACTGTAGGGCTTGTCGCTGAGCAGTATTTACATACAGCCACGGAGGGGCATGGGAGCATTACAGGAGGTTAACACGTGGCATCTGAGATGAAACATAAGACATACCTCAGTGGGGCAGCTTGAGAGTCAGTCACTGTAAGTTCCCCAGTATCTTGTTCAGTCTCAGCTGCAATTGTGACAGGTTTCACAGGCCATAAATCTCTGCGGCGCGGAAGCCCCTTGAGGAGGGCTGCCGATCAAGTGTTCTGCGGCTGCCCCAGGCTCATTTAATGGGTGGGAAGTTGCAAGAGCGCACCACTTCCATAACTTGGACTTAGGTCTCTACTTATTCCAGATCCCATCACCAAAAAGGTGACTTTCTGTCTAAATGTCTACAAAATAAACAAAGACTTCCCTGAAATATCCACCCATTCAAAGATCCTTGAGAATATAAATAAATGCCTGTGAAGGGAAATTATATTTGTTACATGTTTATTGTTGCGCTATTTAAGTTATATTCATCTTGGAGGCTGGTTCTTCTTACCAACCTGAGACGTCAGCTCACTGACTGCACTCACAAGTCCTAATAAATCAACAGCACTAGCAGCTTTGCAGTGTCTCTTAAATTTAGAAGTGGATCTGAAGGCATTCTCCATGAAAATATTCTTTTTTTTTTTTTTTTTTTTTTAAGGCCAGTCTGGCTGTCACCCAGGCTGGAGTGTAGTGGTGCAGTCTCCGCTCACTGCAACCTCTGCCTCCCGGTTTCAAGCAATTCTGCATAGCCTCCCAAGTAGCTGGGATTACAGGCGCCTGCCCGCAGGCCCAGCTAGCACTGTATTTTAGTAGAGATGGTGTTTCACCACGTTGGCCAGGCTGGTCTTGAACTTCTGACCTCGTGACCCACCTGCCTCGGCCTCCCAAAGTGCTGGGATTACAGGCGTGAGTCACTGCGCCCGGCCAAAAATATTCTTAAATGAAGTGATGAGTGATTTCAAAACAATGCAGTATCTCAATTTTCCCAATGATTTTCTCATATCATTTCTTTATACTTTTCTGTATTATTTGAATTCTCTTCCTAGCCTGGGAAACATGGTGGGACCCTGTCTTAAAAAAAAAAAAATTAACCAAGTGTGGTGGTGCACACGTATAGTCTGATCCTCAAAGGGGCTAAGGTGAAACTCACTTGAGCCCAGGAAGTTCTTGACTGCAGTGGTGTGATCGCTCCACTGCACTCCAGCCCGGACGACAGAGCAAGACCCCATCTCAAAAATTGCAAAGACCAAAAGATGGGAGAGGAGTAGGATGAGTATAAAGTGCACAGAACTGTCGAAAGTGTGCTGGCAAGGACTGGAAATACACTGCATCATCTTCCACTCTGACAATTAGAGCTTACGTCATGTTTTCAAAGAGCACGCACATTCCAAAGCACTGCAGAGGTTTTAAAGAGAAAACGTGGTCCCTAAGTTAAGTTAAAATAAATGAAACAGCAAGAAAGCATTTAAAAAGGCAACAATGAAGATGACAGAGGTTAGATCACATACGTTGGTCGAAACAGTGCACATTAAACAGATGCATTAAGGCTCCAATGAGATAAAAAATGAAATCCAACTCCATATATTTCTGAATGGCAACCCACATAAAGCGACAGAAATGTTAAAAGGCTCAGCGGGTGCATACTGGGTGAGCGTAAAAAAATCAGGCGAGGCGTGGTGGCTGCGCCTGTAATCCAACACCTTGGGAGGCCAAGGCAGGTGGATGACTGAGTTCAGGGTGCCAGAGACCAGGCTGGGCAACACAGGTGAAACCCTGTCTCTACTAAAAATACAAAAAAAAAAATTAGCCAGGCATGGTGGTGGGCATCTGTGAGTCCCAGCTACTCAGGAGGCTGAGGCAGAATCACTTGAACCGGGAGGCCAGAGGTTACATGAACTGAGGCAGGGATAGGCCACTGCACTCCAGCCTGGGCAGCAGGCAAGACTCCATCTCAAAAAAGAAAAAAAAAAGAAAAGAAAAAAGAAAAAAAAATCAGTCCAAGGAGACTCCTAGGCAAAAATTAAAACAAGACCCAGCATAATCAGGATAGTTTAATATTAATTAAGAGAAAAATTTTAAGTAAGGATGAAGCATCAGGAATCCCTACACACTGATCACCTCGTGGGAGCAGATGATCTGCAGTGACAGCCTCATTCCGTCGCGCCCCCTTGGCCATGAGGACCCCCTCCAGGCCCTGGGGCTCCCTTCCCCTCCACTTCCACCAGCCGCGAGGGGAGGTCCTGGGCACCCTGGACATGGTAACTCAGTATTTTCCCCATCCGGTGTCAAGGAATAAACCAGCATCCGAGAAGCCAAGTCCCACACAGGACACTGGAGGCGCCGCCGTCCTCGGGGCTGGCTCACTGTCCACCTGTCATCCCTGAGCGCATTGGGCAAGGTCAGAAGAATGACCACAGTGAATTTGGTATAAAAGAAAGTTGGCTTTCGGCTCCTGTTCTTGCATTGCAGACAAGCCCACACCCCTCCTGAGAGCTGGGTGCCCAGCCTGGTGCTTGAGAGGCCCCAGTGCAGCTGAGCACAAGTCCAAGCCAAGCCCGGCGCGCCCCAGCCCTCGGGTGGAGGAGAGGGGAGGCACCGAGGCGCTGGAGAGGTGTTGTAGTGCCGGGCCGTGCCCGCCTGACCTGCTCACCTGCTGACACCCAGGGGCCCTGGGCCTGACTGGCCGCCACCGCCTTGCCTTGTCAAGCTGACTGTGGACCAGCCCCAGCCCCGCCACGTGCCTCAACTGCCACCGTCTCAGAGAGGCTGACGCGGTGGCCTCACAGGTCCCCGGGCCCCGTGTCCAATACACGTCCTGATTTCCTGCAGTGCTTCCTCCGTTTCGCACCCACGTTGACGTGCCACAAACACCTCTTCTCTCCTCAGCAACTCTGGTGGCTTTGCAGATCTTCATTAGCTTGCCTGGGATCAGACACTGGCCTGCGCTGGGGCCGGGGTCCTGCAATCATGGCTGCGGGCACTGCTGTCCTTGCCTGCGGAGCCGAGTGCCAGGCTCTCTGAGCGAGCACCTGGTCCTGGCTTTCAGGAGGGGACACGTGGAGACAGAGGCGAGGTGGACGTGCCACTGAGTGACCCAAGCAGAGCCAAGATCACTGGCAGATGGCGCAGCTGTCGGTTTCCAGGACAGTTGTAATCCTCGTCCCTCATTCGGCCTCTTCCGGTCACTCACATGGTATGGGTTTCCTGGCCTCAGCAGTGCGGATGGGGGGGCCCCGGCCTCGGGCTGCCCTGGGCACCTCTTTTGCTAAGGTGGATCAGGGCCAAGGACGATGACTCCGGGTGTTGTGAGTCCTGAGGAGGGGCCCGATGAGGGTCTTCACGTGCCTCTCCAGCCTGCACGCAAGGGTCGGGCATTCCCACCAGGGCAAGGCTGCCAGGCTCCCTCAGAAACATCAGGGCAGGTGCAGGCCAAGGAGCAACCAGCCGTGCCAACAGGCCCTGTTCCTGCAGAACTGAGAGGTGCCGGCCTGGCCGCCAGCCCCATCACACCAGCTGCTCCAGGGTGTGACCCCACAGCCTTCACCCTCCTGGCCTCAGTCTGCACAAGGCACCCTCAGCCCCGAGGGAAAGCCCAGGCTTGGAGCCAACCCCTCCTGCCTTGAGAACAAAGGGGACCCGGTGGGCAAAATGGGGGATCTCTCCCCACCCTGCTGGGCTGGCCATGCTGCGAAAAGCAAGCCAGAGGCCTCAGTCCCTGCAGGGACAGAGAGGCAATGTTCACCCTGATCCATAGAGGGAAGCACAGCCTGAAGACCCAGTGTCCCCAAGGCCCCCAGCTGCTGGGTGGGGACCGCGCTGGGGAACAGCAGCACAGGCAGGTCGGGGGGCTGGGGAGACTCTGGGCCAGAAAGGGGTTCCTCTGTCCCTCGGGCAGGATGAGGGTCCGCTGGGCAGTCCCCAGCCGGCAGCAGGGACCCTGTACTCCGGATCTTTGCCCACCTACAGCAGGAGCCCCACTGTCCCAAGGACAGTGCTGGACTGGATGGTGGAGCTGGAGGGTGGGGCCTCGCCTCATCCTGGGGGACCGCCTAGGTGAGGGGCCGCCGGGCACTCAGTGTCCCCCTCGTCTGATCTCTGGACCAGGAGACGCAGGTTCTCTGAAGTTTGGCAGCATTAGATTTGCCTGGACTCAATGTTCATTCTGAAGCTTTCATCAGTTCTTGTTCTGTCTGACATCCCAGCATTAAACGCTCGCGCTCCCCACGCGAGTCCAGCAGCGTCTGATGGCAGCAAAGCGTGACTGAAGTAGTCCTGTCAGGAGCTGTTGAAACAAACGCTCTAACCCCAACAGGAACGTCTTGCCAATCAATGAGGCAAAAACATAAATAACGTTGTCAGTTGAAGTGCATAATATCCGTTTTATTCCCAAGTTGGGGCTGAAGTATTTATAATTGAGTTGTAGCTTAATCAACCAAGAGTGTCCTCTCCGGATGAAAGGACTGCCCTTCATGGTTTCGGGAGGAAAGGCAGTTTCTCTGAAGTGTCCTTCCAGCCTCCCAGAAATCTGGGGTAAGAGGCATCTCTGCTGAACCCAGCAACGTGAATGAGCGCTCTCCTGACCACACGGCGTTTGTGAAGTCTGTTCTGAATGAGTGTTGGTATTTTACTGTCAGGTGTTTGCAAACTGCCTTTCAAGCACGTGCCTTGTTCCAAGGTGTCAGCCTGGGAAGGACACGCTGCTGGGGGATCACTGTCTAGGGCTTCTGCACCTCGAAGCCAAGTCTCCCCAAGTTGGGTGTGAATCAGGTACTGTGGGAGGCCTGCCCAACACCCGGCCCTTGTTTGGAGGAGGATGGGCCCACCTTGGCCCCCACCTTCCTCTTCTAGCTGTGGCGAGTAAATGGAAACCCTCCGTGAGAGTCCATAAAGACCACCACTAAACAGATGAAGGGGTTGCCCCTTAGCTCCTCTCTTTCCTTCCCTGACTATGGATGCAATGCTGGAGCAGCACCAGCCACTTTGAGACTGTGAGGAGTGGCTCAGAATGCAAGATCCACTGAGGATGAAGGTGGCACCTGATGGCACCAGGTCCCCAGTGGCATCACTAAGCAGCTGGGCCACCTCCTGACACATCATCACCCCAATTCAAGCCCCTCTCACTCTGATTGTTACTTGCAGCCAAAAGCATCTTCCCCACGTGGAATTCAAGAGCTTCTCTGGATCTGCGCTGTCCCTGCAGCTCAGCCCAGCCTGCAGCTCCACCGTCCTCCCAGGTCCAGCTCAGCCCAGCCTGCAGCTCCACCGTCCTCCCAGGCCCAGCTCAGCCCAGCCTGCAGCTCCACCACCATCCCAGACCCAGCTCAGCCCAGCCTGCAGTTCCACCATCCTCCCAGGTCCAGCTCAGCCCAGCCTGCAGCTTCACCGTCCTCCCAGGTCCAGAGAGCCTGGTCAGTGGCCCAGTGGGGCAGGAACTGGCAGAATTCCCCATTGCCTCAACCATCGGCAGCCTGTGGGGTCCCCAATAAACAGAGAAGGCTAAGCTCTAAACTGGGCAAGAAGAGAGAGGCAGGGGGGCCAGAGGGACCTCTGTCTGGGACAGGACGGACACCCAACCTTGTCCATGGTGTAAGTCTTGGGGGTGGACACTGGGAATCAGGGCAGGACTACCCAGATCCCAGCTGCCTCCATGGCCCTGCCTGAGGTCCCAGATGGTGAGTGCTGAGCCCCACTTTGGTGCCAGGAAGGAGGAAGGAGGTGCCCCCTCCATCCCCGTGGAGGGCTGGGGGAGATGCTGGTGTTGGCTGCAGTGTGGCTGAGGCATCCATGGCCTGGACTCCTGGCTCTGGTGGTCTCCGTTCACAGAGGGAGATTCTTTCCCAACTGCACCCCTCACCAGTCTCACGTGAACCCCCAAGGTGGACACCCCTCGCCAGCCTTGCATGAACCCCCAAGGTGGACACCCCTCACCAGCCTTGTGTGATCCCCCAAGGTGGACACTGGTGGCCCCCACAAGCCCCTTGGGTTGTTCCTGCTGAGAACTCACACCCCATCCCTACAGGGGTGCGGAGGGGCTCTCCGACCGTGGATGGTCCTCGAGGCTCTCCCACAGGGCAGAGCCCTGCACTTCCTGCTTGGGCCGTCCACGAGACGCTTCTCGTCCACCCCGGCCTGGGTGACCACAGTCCTCCTCCTCACACCAAACCCAGGACCATGCCCCTGAGGTGGGTTCTCCCCAGACGTTCAACTCCTTCCCTCCCCATGTAGGACTGGACACAGAACCCAACACCGCACCACTCTCTGGGGACAAGGACAGCTTCTCCACCGAGCCCAGGCCAGGCTGCGCCCCCTGGGTTGGGCCTGGATGGGTGAGGGGCACTCACTGCAGGACACTGCCCACCGTGACTGAACCACCGGAGTCACTGGACCTGCCCACTAGCCGTCCCCACACGTGGCAGAGCCGAGCATGGGTATGTCCTGCCTTGGGCTCCGTTGCTGGGGCTGTCAGAGGCTCTCCTGAGTGTGTCCCGCTGCCTCCCACGCCCCCGCCCCCGCCCCACTCTGCACCCCACCCTCTCCACATATGCATCCTGCAAACCCTCTCCCACCTGAAGCCCCTGCCCGCCTGCCCCGCGCACTCCCGAGGACCTGAGCATGTTTAAACAGGGTGTTGTCACATCAAGGCGGAAGGACGGGAGAGTGGGTGACTGTCGCTTCTGCCGAATTTAGCCCTGTAAGGGTCTGTAGTGATCACAGCACCCACAGGTGCCACGTTCCTCCACGATGTCCACCGAGCTCCCAGGCCGTGTTTCTCCCAGGCCGACTTTCTGGCCTGAGGAAACCAGTTTCTTTAAATTACTCCCATGAGGACCCTGGATCCGAACCCACATGTTGTGGAGGGAGGCCCGGCCCCAGTTCAAGGTCACTTTTGCTGCAGAGGAGCCTCCTGCTCCCCTGTGAGCGGTCACCCCAGCAGCCACCGTGCTTCCTTCCCTCGGTGGCCCCAACAGGGGCCCCTCCTTGAGACCTAGGGTTGGGTCAGATGAGCAGGCCCTGGGCCACTCACTCCTCGGCAAGACTCACACCTGCAGCCCAGCCTGCCGTGGACAGCCCCCGAGTGGCCATGATTTAACTAGGCCACCTCTCAGTGAGGCCCATTCCCCTGCCCAGAGCCCCCAGCAGGTCCTCACCTCTTCCTCCTCTCTGCTGCGCCCTCTGACGGGCATGCACGTGTGCGTCTGCCGTGCTGCCTGCGCTCCCAGCCCTGACTCCTCTTAGCAGTTCATTTCTCATGCATCTCTCTCCCCACTGTCTCTCCCTCTGTCTCTGTCTCTCTCCTCTGTCTCTGTCTCTCCCTCTGCCTCTGCCTCTGACGTGCCTTCTGTTTTCACCTGTCTGTCCCTGTGCGTGCTGAATAACACATTTGTGTCTTTTTCTCTGTCTGTTTCTGGGCTGTCATTTTCTTTCTCCAGCTCCCCCCTCCCTGACCCTGTTTCTGGGCTCGCCTCTCTCTGAACGGCTTCCCGGGCGCCTCCTGCTCCCTCACCTGCCAGTTTCTTTGTGTCCGGGGCTTGGTCTGTTTCTCAATACTTCTCTTGGGGTCTCTGCCAAGCTCTGTCGTGCTGTCTGGAGGTCCCCCCATTTTCCATCTCTGTCTCACTCTGTCTCACTCACACGCATCCTGAGACAGCAACGACGAGGCTCGCCGGGTAAGGGACAGAGGCGCAGAGGCAGAAAACAAGGTCTCGCCTGGGAGCCCCCCACCAGCTCCCACCCTCAGCAGTGCTGGCTCCGAGCCTCACGTGCTCTGCAAAGCCAATGTGGGGTGCTCTAGGCAGCACTCAGCGTGGAACCCCCTGGGGTCCGCTGGCTGCCCCTCTCAGCTCCACCACGCTGAGGGATGCCTGCCCCGTTGCTGCTGCAAGAGAAACTTTGGGCTGCCATGAAACAAAAAGGGAATTCAGGCTGGTAATTACCCAGCTAATTTCAGTCATGTAGACAGCCAAATAAGATATTTCAGTTTTCTTACAAGCCCACCTCAGGGCCTGAATTAGCCACCTAATTAATTATCTGTAACAGTCTGGGACTCCCGGGGTGGAACGTGCGTCCCTCCCAGCGCAGATGCAGGCTAGTCCCTGAATCACGGCCCGGTGACGCAATCATTATAATTAGACTCAACCTGCAGCTTACCCTTGACCACGAAATCTCCAGGATGTGGCCCCAGGCCAGGCTCAACACCTTTTCATTTAATTTGTGCTGAGTGGAAGCACAGTCACCCACCAGGAGACAGCCAGGCAGGCAGCTCCTGTCCTGGGGGAAGCGGCACCTGCCCTCTGTCCACCCTTGTCCCTGGCCCCTCGAACCCAGCTGGCTCCCCCACTGCAGAAATGCTCCCAGGCGGCCTGACTCCCACCAAGGTGTGAACGGCAGCAGGTCAGGATACTCCCCTGTGGAGGCCACCCAAGTAAGGCGTCTCCAGTGGTAGAATCGGGCACCGGCCACAGGTTCCCCTCACAGGAGTTCTGGGCACTGGTGCTGCACCAAGGAGCTGGGGGAACATAAGATGGATGGCTCTGAGCAAAACTGAGACTCGCCAGGACAGCCCTGAGGCCTAAGTTGACCCCATCAGCTCTGCCGGGACACGTCTGTACCAGTATGGCCCAGGCCCTGCCCACCTCCTGGACTAGGGACTTAGCCGCTGCCCTTGGCATGGTCTTTGGCCACAATGAAGTGGGGACGAGGTTCCCTTCAAATAGCAGACAGCAGGTTGGAAGGGGGCCTGCCCCCACCCCAGTACACACAAAAAAGGCTGCACGTCCCGCCTGGGAGGCGGTCGAGACACACAAGTTGTTCTGGGCCTTTTCCTTTGCTCCTGTAACCAGCAAGCCCTGGCTCCCTGAGGACGGCACTGCCTCACCCAAGTGAAACCCACAGAGTCCTCGCCAAATGCACAGGCCAGCTCTGTCCCCACACCTGTCCCTGAGGCCGCCGCCTGCATCCTGCTCTCCCACCGCTGGGCCCTCCTCACCCGAAGGAAGCCCCCTTGGGGGCTGCCCAGCCTGGCCACTTAGAATTGGCCCTGCAAAGCCTACACCAGGGTGTCCACCCTCCCCTAGGACCTGCATCAGCGTGGTCCATGGGCTCTGCCCCGACCACAGCAGCGGGGCAGAGTGAGCTTACAGGGCAGCCCCTATCCCGCCAGGGACACCAGTTCTGTCTCGGGGACACGAAAAGGGCTGGGCTGGGGGCGCTGCTGGGCACGGTCCTTGCTCTTCTGCCTCAGGCGCTGCTGGGCACGGTCCTTGCTCCTCTGCCCCAGGCCCCAGGCTCCTCCACACAGTTGGTGGCTGTGTGGCTGCAGGGGCGCTGCTGCGGTGCGCCGCTTGAGGAGCAGCTGGTGTGGTGGTCTCTCCATGTCTGCCTGTCCCAGCGGCCCGGCCCCTCAGCCCCTCCCCACCCCACCTCCTGCTTCCTACCTCCCAGGGCCTGCTTCATCACGAACTCCATGGCGATTGCTCTGATTCCACAGCGGCTCCTCCAAGGGTCAGAACTCACATGCGAGTGTGGCCAGGAGTGAGTGTTCTTCCTGGGGGAGAGTGAAGTGGTCACTGGTCACCCTGAGCAGGCCTCTGCCTGGCCTTCCCCAGAGACCATCATTCGTGTCCCCCTAATACCTTGTGGGCTGGACCCTCCCCACCAGGAGCGGCTGCTTGGGAAGTCCGTTCGTGAGGGGTTTCTGTCCCCACACCCAAACCAGGACCCCAGAGGACCTGAAAGTGGTCTCCCCAGCTCCTGGGGTGTCTGAAGCCCCTGCAGGGAGGGCTGCTGACAGCTTAGGGGGTAACGCTCAGAGGCGACTGGCGCCAGGCTGCGGAAGCAGGGGCGGGGCCCAGGGGGCGTTTGAAGGTGACTGCTCTGCTCTGCAGCTCCGTGTCTGGAGCAGCGCCTCCTTGGTGGTCCGGAGCCCAGGGCAGTGGAGAAGGGTTGGGGGTGGGTCTTTGAGGGGCTGCCCTTCAGGGCGGGCTCCTGTGGCTTCTGACCAGGCAGGCTTGGGTCACCCTATCCCTGATGGCACTGCAGTCAGTGTGTCCCCCACATGACCCACGTAGAAGAGATCGGGGTTGGGGAGAAACTTCAGGGGGATCAGCCTTCGGGGAACACATGGGAACGGGGACCGAGCACTCCCGCCTCCCGAGATGTGCATGGGGTGGGGTGGGGCGCTCTGGTCCCCTCTTGGGAAGCCCCTTTCTGAAATCACAGCAGCCGCAGTGCGCCCCCCGCGTTTGTGGGGTCTTTCCTTTCAGGGAAACCCAGGTCCCTGGAGAGACACTGTTAGACGGTTCACCCCCCGCTCTCCGCAGAGGAAGGGGACTCGCGCGGGGACTGGGAGGGCGGCGGGTGGGGAGCGCCCCTCGGAGCCTTTGCCGCAGCGCCGATTCTCCTCCAAACTTCTCCCCTGGCTCCCGCGGCGCGGGGAAGAAGGGCACCGCCGGGCCCCGCACACCCGCAGGGCTCCAGCCCCGCCGCACCCGCACCCTTCGGCTTTGCGGGCGGGCGAGCGGCCCTCAGGCGGGAGCGCGCCAGGAGAGGAAAGAAAGAGGGCGAGGGAGGAGAGGGGGAGCCTCGGAGACAGGAAGAAGCGAGGAGGAGGCCGGGCACGGGCCGGGACCGCGGGGGCCGCTTCAGCACCGCGGCAGTGGACAGCGCCCGCCCCGGACCCCGAGCGCGCGGAGCCCGGGAGAAAAGCGGGGGCCGCAGGGAGAAGCCGGGGACGGGGGGAGAAACGGGGACCGGGGGAAGAGGCCGGGGCGAGGGGGAGAAGCCGGGGCCGTGGAGGAGAGACCCGGGGAGCGGAGGCCGGGGAGAGACGCGGGGCGAAGCCGGGGCCGCGGGGAGAAGCGGTGGCCGGGGACGAGAAGCGGTGGCCGGGGACGAGGAGAAAAGCGGGGGCCGGGGGGAGAAACGCGGGCCGGGGAGGAGAAGCCGGGGCCGGGGGGAGGGGCGGGGGGCGGCCGGGGCCGGGGAGGAGAAACCGGCGCCGGGGGGAGACCCGGGGAGCGGAGACCGGGCGGGCGCTGCGCTCGGGGCGCGGTTACCTTCCCGGGGCGCAGGCGGTCAGCGGCGGGGCGCGCTCGGGCCGGCTGGGTCCATGTGGCGCCCGGTGAGCTGCGGCGGCGGCTGAAGGGCACAGCGAGGAGGGCGCGTCACTCGGAGGCGCTCCCCGCCCCCCGCCCGCGTCCGAGCGTGACGAGCAGGGGGAGGGGAGCGCCGAGGGGCGGGGCCGCGGGCGCCGGGCGGGGGCGGGGGCGGGGCGGGAGCGGGGGTGGATCCGAGTGAAGCGCCCCCGTCTCCTTCCAACTCCGCCCGGGTGCGACCTTCCCCGGCCTGGGCCTGCGACCCCTGCCCGCCCCTGATCTGGGCGCCCCCGGCCCTGCCCCCGCGCCCCGAGCCCGACCATGCGGGCGACCATGCGGGCCTGCTCCCTACAGGGTCCGTACCGGGCCGACGGGTGCGAAACCCTCGGGCGGAGAAGTCGCTGCCTCCCGGGCGGAGGGGTCAGGGGTTAGGGGGAGTCGCTGCCCCCCCATTCTCCGGGGACCGTGCCCCTGAGCGCCGCCCGCCGCCCCGAGCCCTCTGCCCGGACCTCCCCGCATCGCAGGGCGCGAGAAGGGGGCCCCCAGACCCCTGAAAACCCACCAAGCCCCTCGCAGCGGGAGATCCGCAGGTCGGCCTGGGCTGACTTTCAGTGTAACAGACTCGCTGTTTCCTTTAGCGGGACGAAGGCCGGAGACCCCACCGCCCCCTCCCCCGGTCCCCAGGATTTCCTCTGCGGCGACGCGGCACTGCGGGAGAGCAGGGTCGCCGCAAGGTCGGCTCTCGCTCTGGTCCGCCCTGCGGTCGGGTCCCTGCTGTGCAATGTCGGGCGCCGGGTGGCGGGAGGGATGGGGCGCACCGGGACCCTAGAGCTGCCCTGTGCTCCTGGTGGTGAGTGGGGGTGGGTGGAGAGTGGGGGCCGCTGCCGGTGGCCGCCACATTAACTTGTCAGTGTCCCCTCCGGGCTGAGTCCCAGGGAGTCCGCTGGAGCTGGGAGGATGCGGTCTCTCCCCCGCCCTCAGCCCCATCCCCTCCCGTGCCACGTGTTTAGCCTGAGCTCAGGAGGACTCAGAAGCCTGGACCCCCCAGCCTTGGCCCCAGCGCCTCTGCCCCGTCCCCACTCCTCTGCTGACCTGGCAGGGGATCCTCCGCAGAGGAAGGGAGCGCTGGGGGAGAGGGAAGGGTGATGGCACCAGGGCCGAGCCCACGGGGGCTCCCCGAGGCAGCGAGAAGGGGCATGGGCCTGGGGGTTCACAGGCAACCTCCTGGAGGGGGACCTATGCCCTAGGACTGGGGTCTCTTCAGCCTCCCTGGCGTGGGCACCCCCAGCACCGTCCCTTCCTCTCTCCTTGGATCTGAGCCAAGTGGGCTCAGAAGGTTGGGCCCAGGGACAGGAGGCAGGACGTACACCCAGGCCCCTTCCTGTCAGCGACCCCTGGACCCCCAGTGGCCCTTCAGGTCATCTCCACCTCCCCTTGTCCGAGGCCTCAGTCCTCACGCACCTTCAGCTGGATACGCTATGGAGTGGACTCTCTGTTTCCCGATGCCTGGAGGCCTGACCTGAGCCCCAGCCTGGTCTGCTCAGTCTGCCTCCTCAGGACCTGGGAGGGGACAGCAAGGGTGAGATGTTTGGGTCCAGGAAAGAGGTCGCTTCTCGGCCCTGGCACTTTCTCCCTCCGTCCCTAACTGGGTAGGTAACCCAACAGCTAACCCTGAGAGTGACCCCAGAGAGGACCCCTTGAGCCCAGAGCCAGGCTCACGACTGACCCTGCCACCTGCACAAGCTGCATGCAGGGGAGATGCTGGTGCCTTTGGGACAGTCTGCATAGGAGTGCAGGGAGTGCAGGCTCCTCCCAGCAGAAGGGTCCAGGGGTCTGGGCTTCAGCACTGGACTCCTAGGCTGACTCCTCTCCAGTTCTGTAACCCAGGCCAGGCTGCGCTCCAAGCACACCGGGAGCTGGGGCCTGGGGCACGGAGGACAGAGACCCTCTGTCAGCCTTACGTTCTGCCCCGTCTTCCTCTGCCTCTCTCTCTCTGTCTCTTTCTCTGTCACTGTATCTCTCTGTCTCTGTGTCTTTTTGCCTGTCTCAGTCTCTATCTCTGTCTCTGTGTCTCTGTCTCTTCTTTCTCTGTCGCTGTATCTCTCTGTCACTGAGTCTTTCTGCCTGTCTCTCTCTCTCTCTTTCTTTCTTTCTCTCTCTTTCTTTCTTTTCTTTCTTTCTCTTTCTTTCCTTTTCTTTCTTTCTTTCTCTCTCTCTTTCTTTCTTTCTCTCTCTCTTTCTTTCTTTCTCTTTCTTTTCTTTTCTCTTTTCTTTTCTTTTCTTTTGAGATGGAGTCTTTTTTTTTTTTTTTTTGAGACGGAGTCTTGCTCTGTCGCCCAGGCTGGAGTGCTGTGGCCGGATCTCAGCTCACTGCAAGCTCCGCCTCCCGGGTTCCCGCCATTCTCCTGCCTCAGCCTCCCGAGTAGCTGGGACTACAGGCACCCGCCACCTCGCCCGGCTAGTTTTTTGTATTTTTTTAGTAGAGACGGGGTTTCACCGTGTTAGCCAGGATGGTCTCGATCTCCTGACCTCGTGATCCGCCCGTCTCGGCCTCCCAAAGTGCTGGGATTACAGGCTTGAGCCACCGCGCCCGGCCGAGATGGAGTCTTGCTCTGTCACCCAGGCTGGAGTGCAGTGGCGCGTTCTCGGCTCACTGCAAGTTCCACTTCCCCGGTTCATGCCATTCTCCTGCCTCAGCCTCCCCAGTAACTGGGACTACAGGGGCCCGCCACCTCGTCCGGCTAATTTTTTGTATTTTCAGTAGAGACAGGGTTTCACTGTGTTAGCCAGGATGGTCTCAATCTCCTGACCTCGTGATCCACCCGCCTCCGCCTCCCAAAGTACTGGGATTACAGGCGTGAGCCACTGCACCCCTCCCTGTTTCTATCTTTCTGTCTCTGTCTCTGGGTCTTTCTGTCTCTGTCTCTTCTTTCTCTGTCGCTGTATCTCTCTGTCTCTGGGTCTTTCTGTCTCTGTCTCTCTGTGTCCATCTCTCTCTGTCTCTGCCTGCCCCCGTTGTTACTTCTGTTACATCCAGCCATGCATGAAGCGACCCTTCTCAGCTCTCACACTTGTCTAGGTCCTAACCTGGGAGTGGGGGGCCCAGCCACAGCTTGGGGGAAACAGACAAGGTTGGTGACTGCCTTAGGTCAGAGTGACAGGTGCCCTGGGGAAGGGAAAGTGGGCATCTGCTGGAGGGCTTGAGGGCGGTGCCCACTCAGGGTATGTGAGCCTGGCCAGGGCTGCCCAGCTGGGGTGAGGGTCACAGGCTGCTGACCAGGAGCCACCCAGGTTCCACTCCAGCGGCAGAGGGAGGTGACGCAGAAAATGGTCTCTGCCCAGCCAACCTCCATGGGCCAATTGGCCATACCAGGGCAGGTGCAGTTGGCCCTTTGAGGGCCCAGAGGAGGCCCTGAGCCCTGGAGAAGAAGCCCCCAGACCTCCATCCAGCAGGAAAGGGCCAGGAGCTGAGCGAGAAAGGGGCCAGCAGGTTGAAGATCCAGGCAGGGAAAACATTTGGCAGGCCGGGAAGACTCGGAGGCCACCCTGTCCAGGCGGATGTTGGGATGAGGAGGAAGTGGGTGTGGATCAAGTCGGGAGGAGCAGGATGGAGCTCCAGCAAGGGCTCCCCCGGAAGTCAGCTTGAGAAGCGTGAGTGCTTGGCTAGGCCAAGCACTGGCTGTGGGGCCTGTGCCAGCCAGTTGGACATGAATGGTGCCCCCAGCTCAGCCAGCCCACTGCTCCTCAGATGCTCCATCTCCAGACAGCAGCCCCAGTGAGGCCAGGGACCCCAGGAGCACAGAGCAGGGCTGTGTGAGGACCACGGGGCATTGAGTTTGAGACCCCGCACGGGTCACTCCAGACAGTAGGGAAAGCAGGCAGCTGCCCAGCTGCAATCTCCCACTCCAGCCTCTCTGGAAGCCCCTGCCAAGGCCCCCACCCCCACCCTGCTCCCACCTTCTGGGTCCTGTCTGCCCATAGCCCTCCTGGGTGCCAGGCATCCTCCTTGCCCTGGGCCAGGGAAGAGTCCCGGAGGCACTGTCAGGGTTTCCTGGACTTGGCCTTCCGTCCTAGGCAGGGCTCTGCCACACCACATATGTCGATCCAGCCCACAGCTCCCACCCAGAAACTTCAGACACAAACTTAATAGTTTAATGCGCTGAGTGATTCAGTCTGAGCGCTGACATCATCCATGCTGTCATTTTCCTGCTGATTTCGATTTTTTTTTTTTTTTTTTTGAGACGGAGTCTCGCTCTGTCGCACAGGCTGGAGTGCAATGGCCGGATCTCAGCTCACTGCAAGCTCCACCTCCCAGGTTTACGCCATTCTCCTGCTTCAGCCTTCCGAGTAGCTGGGACTACAGGCGCCCGCCACCACGCCCGGCTAGTTTTTTTGTATTATTATTATTTTTTCAGTAGAGATGGGGTTTCACCGTGTTAGCCAGGATGGTCTCGATCTCCTGACCTCGTGATCCACCCATCTCGGCCTCCCAAAGTGCTGGGATTACAGGCTTGAGCCACCGCGCCCGGCCCCTGCTGATTTCGATATTATTCCAAAAGTAACAACGCATGAAAAGCATGAGCAAAGCAAGGTGTAAACCCTCACCGTTCGCCAGAGCTGGGGCAAGACCTGTGCTGGGTGGAGGGTGCCCTCTCCTGGGAAGCTCCCTGAGCCCGTTCCTCTCCTCCACTGAGTGAGAGAGAGAAGTCCAGCATCTAGCTGGGGGAGGCCAGCGCCTGGGAGCTCGGCCTAGTGCGCCCTGGGAGCAGAGCAGAGATACTGCTGCAGCTGAGCAAATGCTCGTACCCCAGGCCCTGTCCTGGGGTCCTGGGATCCACGCTGCCAGGTCACACGGTGCCCAGGTCTCATGGTGCCCCAGGGCACTCATGGGGCCCACTCTGAGCTGATCTCCTGCGGCCCAGCATGGTCCCAACCATGCAGTCAACAGCACCAGGTAGCCGGGTCAGCAGCATTCCCCCCAGCTGGAGAGAGCCTCCTGGGCTGGGCAGGGCCAGGTCCTGGGCCGCCCACCCACCAGGCCAGGGCCCCGGGCTCCAGCCCTGCACTGAGTGTGGGGTGTGGATCTGGCCTCCTTCAGCCGGGGACCCTGATCCACCAGGGCAACAAAAGAGTGGCCCATGGGGAGTGGGCTTGGGGTGGAGAAACCCGGAAGCCGAGGCTGTGGAGGAAGGGGTCCTTGCTGTGGGCCGCAGCTGCTCCAGGGACTCCGCCCTCCCAGCCTCAACACCGCAGGGCAGGAAGGAGGGGCTTCAGGGGCCTTCGCAGAGGACAGGGTGAGAGACAGGGAGTCCGGGAGATGCAGGGCTGGCCCAGGGGTGTGGCTGGCTGGGTAGTGAGCACAGTGGGTGGCGCTGGAATTTGGAGATGGCCAAGAGATCCTGGGAGCTGCCAGCTGTGGGGAGGAGAAGTGTTCCCGGAGGGTCCTGGGCCAAACACCTGCACTCCTGAGGCCCAGAGCCCCAGGCGTTCCTTAGGGTCTTGAGTGCCATGTGATGGGGCCGGAAGGGGTAGCCGGGGGGGCGGGGGGCAGAAGGCAGGGAGAGCTGGGAGAGCTGGATTAAAGCCTGGCTGAGATGCGAGTGCCCCTCCCCTCCCTCCCTCTCCTCCAGTGACACCCGGAGTGAGGCCACATCACATGGTGGGTATTTTTGGGAGCATTTCATGCCCAGGAAGCAGGAGGAGGAGCTATTTTGGCTTCCCAGGAGCACGGGACCCCTCTGGCAGCCCTGGTGCTCACTTAGGGAAAGGGCGTGGAGGCTCAGCCGGGCTGTGGCCTTCTCTGTGTCCCCTAGGGCTTGACGTCCTGGCCATCGGACTTTGTGTCCATGGGTGTGGTGGGGGCACAGCAGTGGAAGTGAGTCCCTGGGACTGTCCCTGGAGGGCAGAGCAGGGGCGTCTTAGGGTGGGGTGGGCCGGGGAAGGTGCAGGAGGGCAGCGCCATCTCACAGGGCAGTGGGCGCCAAGGCAGTGCCACAGGACAGGGCGGTCACCCCAGCGGTGCAGACAGCGTGGCAGCACCCAGCAGAGGGAGAGTGCCCAGCTCCAGGGAAGGTGCCTGGGCAGCTGGAGGCCAGCAGACAGGGGCATTCACAGCACAGAAGTTGTGCACTGCAAACCAAGGCTTCCTGCGTCTCGGCTCCCCCTGCTTAAGGGCTCCTGCTGGGCCGGGGTCGTGTGTCCCTATGGAGTGGGCAACCTGGCCCCGTATGGCCCCTCTCTGGGCTGCCTGCAGGAAGCTTCAGAGGCTCCCACGAGGTGATACAGGAGAAGCTGCTGCATAGGGTGTGTGCATCCCACAGCCCCTGGCCCCATCCACCCGCCCTGCTCTTTTGCTTAGGCACTGGTTTAGCCCTCAGTAGCTCAGCCACCCACCAGCACACAGGTGTTTCCAGACACTGCTAGGAGCTGGGCACTTGTCCGAGTAGGGCAGGCAGGGCTTTGTCCTCACAGGGTCGTGTGCTGGTAGGAGACGGTGGACAGTGCCCAGGAGATGGCAGTAAGAACCCTGCAGGAGCTTGAGACAGAGTGGAGGGAGCATGGCCAGTGGGGAGTCAAACCAGCCCTGAATGACCGGATGTCACCCACACCAGTCACAGGTGACGGGAGCACAGCCGTTGGGGGTCAAGCCAGCCCTGAATGACTGGATGTCACCCATACCCATCACAGGAAACCTAAGGAGTGCCCACAGCACGGGCTGAGGCCTGGGGCCAGCACAGAAAGGAGCCCTGAGTCCAGCATGGGGGAGGCTGCTCCAGGCTGTGCACCCCACAGTCCCAGCACACAGTGGCAAAGTGGTGCCTGTGACCCCACAAGTGCTACAGAAACATCTGGAAGGTGTGATTCCCAACCTGTGCTAATGGTGAGGCTGGTGCGGCCCAGAGAGGTGAGCCCTTAGCCCAGTCTCACACCACCGGCCCTAAACCAACAATGTTTGAGCAGAGTCAGCCCCAAAAAGGAAACAGGGCATTTACCGAAAATAGTTAACTTGCAGGCACCCTGGGGCAGTCCAGTCCCACGTGGTGACTTCCCAGGTGGGGCCAGGAAGGGCACTGGGAGAGAACACACCAGGACCCGGGGTGTGGGGCAGGGGGCTTGGGGGCCACTCCAGCCGGGACCCCAGGGAGCAGGCATTGAGGGAGCTGCCTCGATCTGGGCCACCCCAGCACCTTGCCAGCCATGGCAAGATGGGGACTCAAGTCAGCTGCCCTGGCTGGACTCAGCCTCTTGGGCCACACCCCTGTCCCCAGAGCTCCTGGCCTCACTCAGGGCTCCTTTCTGTGCCAGCACCTCGAAGAGTGGGAGGGTTGAAGAGCTCCCCTCACCCACAGGTGCCCAGCAAGGACCCCTGGGGGTCGCAGGCTCCAGCCCTCAGGCCCTCAGGGCTGCTTGGGAGTTACAGGTTGGTGCTGACTGTGGACATGGCTGCACCCTCGGCCCAAGCCCGCTTCTCTCTGAGCTGAGTTCTGGAGCCTCTTCCTTCTCAGGGTCTGGACACTCCGTGTTGGTCCCCTGATCTCTGTGGATCCCGGGGTCTCTCTGGGGGCTGGGAAGGGACGACCTCTCCCGGGTTAGCAAGGTTACGGGTTGAAGTGAGGCCTTTCCCCAGATTGGCGTATGGAGTGTGACGGGGGCTCTCTGGGCCTAAAGTGTCACTCCCAAGGGAAGGGGTCATGTCCTGGGGCCAGGGGCAAGTGTGAGCCGTGAGAGGTGGGGGCAGAGCTAGTTCCACGTGTCCTGCTGTGATGGCAGCTCAGGCTGGGAGATTTATAAGGACCACGACTGAGGCTCACCACTGCACAGGCCTGGCAGGATGTGGTCAACGTGTGGGCATGGACGGAGGCCCCCTTGCTGCAGCCTCATGTGGTGGAAGACAGAAGGCGGGAGGCGGAAGAAAGAGGAAGGAGGAAGGGGGAAGAAGGAAGGAAGGAAGGAAGGAGAGAGGAGGAAGGAGGAAGGTGGAAGGAGGAAAAGGGAAGAAGGAAGGAAGGAAAGAGAAAGGAGGAAGGAGGAAGGGGGAAGAGGAAGGGCGAAGATGGAAGGGAGAGGGGGAAGGCGGGGAGGAAGGAGGAAGGAAGAGGGGGAAGGTGGAAGGCAGAAGAGGAACAAAGCTTCAGGTCGGAGAAGAGACCACCCTGGCCCAGGAACCAAGCCTGCCCTCAGCCCCACTGTCTGCCAGCCAGGTGTTTTGGGCCAGGAGGGAAGGCTCAGTCACCCCTGGCCAGAGAGCAAATGCTGTTCCCCTGTGCAGTTGGCCACTGTGGCCTGGCCAGGCAGGTGCTGTACACAGAGCCCTGAGATTGGTGTCCCCAAAGTAAGGGAGTCAAACCCACGTGCCCGGACCAGCTGATGTCAGGACAGAGCCCGGCCCAGGAGCCGGACAAGGCCCCCGAGCCAGGCCAGCCAGGCGCTCAGTACCCGGGGCTCCCAAATCCTGCCCAGCATCCTCTCCACTGCTTCCTCTGACATGCTGGGTGATGCGTGGAGATGTGGCGCTAAACCAGGGATGGCCTCCGGCTCTCAGCTGGCTGCGCGGCTGGGCCTCTCTGTGAGCTGAGTTGGCCCTTCCGCCAGCCTGGGCAGAACGTGGTTTTGAATCTGAGATTGCTGCTTGTTAGAAAATCAGGCAAGGGAGAGGACAGGCTGAAAACCGGCCTCCATGATGCTGTAACACCAAGGAAAGCCTGGACTTGCTCCCTCCTGGGATGGCCGGGCGGCCGTGGTCCTGGGGTGCAGCTGTCAGTTGGATTCTGCTGTGGCCGAGAGCAGATGATGAAGGCCGCAAAGCCTGGCTGTTCAGATTTTCTGCTGGACGTTGAGGTGGCAAAAAACAAACCAACACAGGGAGGTGCGAGTCAGGCACGGGGTGTCTGGTTCCAGCAAACATCTGCCACTGACCAGGCGGAACACACGGGGCCAGCTCTGCTTGGCGGGGGGGTGGCTGCCGTGCTGGTCCCGATGGTCAGCCCTGGTCAGCCGAGCCATGCACACTGGACATGCCAGCACGAGACAGCCCAGGGGCAGGAGTGGTCACAGGGCGGTACCTGCCTGGACGCGGCACGGACGCGGCCCCCGGGTGAGGCCTGGGTGGGTATCCCCTTGCTACCCCTCCACTCCTTCCCTAGAACAGGGGAAGGTCACGGAAGCATCCCCTGGGCTTGTGGTTGTGGGGCTGGGATGGCTTTGGGGCCTGTGTCCGGGAGATCAGAATGTCCACCAGGGGCTGGAGATGGCGGGACTGAGGAACGCTCCCGTGCAGCCCGCTGTGAGTGGGGGGACAGATGGGACACAGAGAGACCAGGGTCTTGGGTAGAAAGTGCTGGAGCTGAGGCTGAAGGTGCAAAGGGGCCCCTGGCAGCTCTGCAGAGCAAGCGGGAGGCAGGCAGAGCCAGGGGCGGAAAGACCAGCGGTGAGGTCTGCAGTGCCCCGGACACCGCCCAGGAGAGGCCCCGGGTTGCAGACCAGAGACCACAGAGTGGCCTCTTGTGGTTCCCTGGAGTGGGGTGCGTTCCCCTTTCCTGAGGTCCCAAGGAGGCAGGAAGGGCCCTGCCCATGTCCCAGCCCTGACACCTGTGCAGGCCGGGCTGTGGGTCTGGACACCCCATCCCTGCCCCTGGGCTCTGGCAGCCACAGCCACTGTCCAGAGCAGTCCAGCCACACCCCAACCTTCTCTCCCATTGACTCCTACCCAGGACAGCTCTGACCCCCGCCCCCAGGCACCCACCACAGCTCGCCTGTGGTTGGAGAGTCGGGGTTTGCTGCCACCTGGGGCTTCTAGGGGGACGTCGAGTCCTCAGCCCCCGGCTCAGGTTGTCCTGCTGTAGTGGCGGTCGGGTGTGATCTGTTCCTGAGAAGATGGTGTTTGAGGCAGGAAGCCGAGGGGGACGGAGCATGCAGAGAGGGCCCCCACAGCTGCAGAGCCAGCAGGTGCCTTGCAGGTGCTGAGGGCAGGTGTGGCCGGCGCCTAGCGGGTGCAGCAGGGTCTGGAGGGCGCAAGGAAAAGGCTCAGAAGTGCCTCAGCCACCCGACTTCTGGCCGCAGTCCAACCAGGCCGGCTGGTGAGAGAATTCCAAGCCTGTGCGAGAGCTCGGCAGCCCTCCTGCTGTTCATGGGCCGGGTCTCAACAGCAAATGACTCCCCAGCCCCGGCTGTGCCACCTCCAGGAACTCACTGAGAGACAAGGCCAGGCCGCAGGGTGCCTCGCAGAGCCCCTCAGGCCGCACACGGCATCCTTGGGCTCAGAATCCCCAGCTCACATCACCGGGGGCCCCTCAGGACATTCAGGGGCCAAGACAGCTTTGGCAGCTCCCACGCCTCTCCCAGGGGCCTCTGGGCTCAGACACCCAGACTGCGTCCTCAGGAGTGGAGCTCCCCGTGGAAAGGCTGCGGTCGCTTCCCTTGATGTGTCCTGCACTTTGTGTCAGCCAGGCCGGCAGCAAGAACGAGCACACGGGGCAAAAGCTCGTCTGAACCTGCCGGCCCGTGTCTGTGTCCAGCGTGGAGGCACAGGCGCCATGCAGGGCACCTGCCTCCTGGTAAGCTGGACTGACTCCCGCAGGGCCCCGCCTCCCATGCCCGGTGCATCCCAGACTAGAACAAAGCCATGTACACAGCGTCCATCACAGCACAAGCCACGGCAGCCACGGGGGAGGCCACCCAGTGCCATCAGCAGAGCACGGACATGCAAACTGTGGTCCCGCCACACATGAACCGTGATTCAGCTTCAAGAGGAATGAGGCTCTGGAACAGGCTGCAGCGTGGACGAGTCTTGAAGACGGCATGCCAGTGAGAGAAGCCGGACACAAAGGCCTCGAGGCGTAGGCTTCTGTTTATAGGGAACGTCCGGACAGGCAAATCTGCAGAGACAGAAACGCAACTGCAGTGCTGAGGCTGGGGAGCACGCGGGGGAGTGGGATAGGGTCCCCTTGTGAGGTGACAAAAACGCTCTGGAGCCAGAGAGAGGGGGCGGCGGCTGTACAGCAGCGTGAGTTCACTTAACCGCCGCTGAATCGCACGCTTTGAAACAGCCCGCTTTACGCTACGTGGATTTCATTTCAACAAACAGAAAACAACCCCTTCAGGGCTTCTACTAGGAAAATAAATTTGAATAGATTTATCAACTACGTTTGGAGCTGTCCCGATGGACGTGAATACAGCTGCATTCTTTAAACATTAAAAGAAAAAAAACAAAACAAAACTGGGGTGGCTCAAAACTGGATGGCAGCTGCCAGAGCCGTGAGGGCACCAGGTCCCTCACAGGGCCCTGCCTGGGGCGGTCCCTTCCTGCACTGAGTCCTGGCCCGACCGGCGGGGGCTGCTCCGGCCCCCAGCACTGAGAACCACGTGTGTGTCCCGGAAGTGGTGCTGCACTCGGGAAGGACAGGCTTGGCCCCTCACCGGCGGCGTGGCCTTGGGAGGCTGCGTCACTCTTGGGCCTCGGCCTCGTTCCCCAGCAGAGGGGCCTCCCTGGGCCAGGTCAGCTCCCGACCGCCTTGGGAGACTGCAGTTTCCCCAGTCCTCTGCCCACCCCAGCGTCTCTGGCACAGCTCATCAGCCGTCCACCACAGCCGTCCACCACAGCAGGTGGCTGAGCATCCCTCTGCTCCCAGCCCCCAGCCCCAGCCATCCTTCCTTCCCTCTACTCCTGGTGCCCACAGGCCTGGCCATCACAGAACTGCGTCTTCCCCGGGTCCTGGCTGTCCTTGGCCTCCACCGCAGCCAGGCAGGGGACCAGGAAGGCCCAGCCACCTGAAGGGGACAGGCAGAGGGCAGAGGACAGCAATGACTGTGATCCCATGAAAACCTGCCAGCTCAGGGTGGTGTGTGGCCCCTGCAGCCATTGTGTCACAAACTAGCTGCAGTTCTGCCACCAACTATTTTGGCTACATTCCCAGCTCACAGTTACCTACAGACTGACAAATGCCATCTCTGTCCTCGTCAGGGAGGAGAGCATGGGACTAGAGCCCTGTGGCCCACTATTGCAAACTCCCCCTCCTCCAGCCACCACTGCACCCTGTGGACCTGGGAATGCAGCCGCCTGCCCACACTGAACCCCAGAAAGGAGTGTCTGGGCTGGATTCAGAAGTGCCCCCTCATCTAGAATCTCTCCTCTATGCCTTTGCCCTGAGCATGCTGCTCCTTCCTTCATCCAGGTCCTTCTCATCCTCATCCAGGAAGCGTCCCCTGACCACCTCCGCCCCACCTGACCCTCCGCTGCGGGGATAAGAGAAGGGTGAAATTGGGATGGAGGCAGGATGACTAGGATGGCTGGGTGGGGCCCACTCTGAGGCTGAGAGGACGGTCCGATGGGGATGGAAACCAATGGGTGGGGATTGTATACTATGAGATAAGGGCTTTTCCTTTCTTTCGGTGGGAGCCCAATTCCAGTACTCTTTGTTGAAAAAGCTTTTCTTTCCCCCATTGGCTTCTTTGGGACTTCTGTCAAAAATCAATGGACCGTGGTTATGTGGGTCTATTTCTAGACTCTGTTTTGTCCCATTGATCTGTGTATTATCCTTATGCAATAGCACCACATCTTCACTGCTGTAGCTTTACAGCCAGTCCTGGAAGCAGGTAGGTAAGTACTTCAACTTTGTCCTTTTTCAAAACGCTTTCTGCTTTTTTTTTTTTTTTTTTTTTTTTTTATTTTATTTGAGACGGAGTCTCGCTCTGTCGCCCAGGCTGGAGTGCAGTGGCCGGATCTCAGCTCACTGCAAGCTCCGCCTCCCGAGTTTACGCCATTCTCCTGCCTCAGCCTCCCGAGTAGCTGGGACTACAGGCGCCCGCCACCTCGCCCGGCTAGTTTTTTGTATTTTTTAGTAGAGACGGGGTTTCACCGTGTTAGCCAGGATGGTCTCGATCTCCTGACCTCGTGATCCACCCATCTCGGCCTCCCAAAGTGCTGGGATTACAGGCGTGAGCCACCACGCCTGGCTGCTTTCTGCTTTTCTAGGTTTGCTGCATTTCCATATACATTTTAGAATCAGCTGGCTGGTTTCTATGGAAAGGTCTGATGGAATTTGGGATTACATTGAATGCATAGATTGGTTTGGGGAGAATTGACATCTTAATATGAGTTTTCTAATCCATGAACATGGTATGCCCCTTCATTTATTTAGCTCTATTTAAATTTCAACAAAATTGGCTGGGCTTTGTGGTTCAAGCCTATAATCCCAGCACTTTGGGAGGCCGAGGAGGGGAAATCACCTAAGGCCAGGAATTTGAGACCAGCCTGGCCAACATGATGAAATCCCATCTCTACTAAAAATACAAAAATTAGCCAGGCGTGGTGGCATGCGCCTGTAATCCCAGCTACTCAGGCGGCTGAGGCAGGAGAATTGCTTGAACCTGGGAGGGGGAGGTTGCACTGAGCTGAGATCTCACCACGGCACTCCAGCCTGGGACAGAGCAAGACTCAGTCTCTAAAAAAAAAAAATTGGCAGGATTTTAATTTTTATTTTTTGCAGTAATAATTTTATGAGTAAATAGGTTTTGCAGATATTTGTGAAAATTATCTGAAAGTGTTTCATGGTTGTGATGTTCTTGTAAGTCATATTTTTTATTTCTATTTCCAACTTTTCACTACTACTTTGTAGGCACAAAAATGATTTTTTCTTTTTTCTTATTGACTTCATTTTAAGATATTTACCTTGTTTTTCACAAAATTGATTTTTGATATTGCTGTTGTAGCCTGCAACATTGCTATGCTTGCTTATTAGTTCTAGTTACATATTTTGTAGGTTCCTCAGGATTTTCTACAAGCCTAGTCATGGTGTACGTGTCTAAAAACAGTTTTCCTTTTCCTTTCCATTCTCTATGCCTTTCCCCTATTATTGGCTGGGATCAACCCTCTGGTACAATGCTAAAGAGATGATAAGATAGACATCCTCGTCTTTTTCTCAAGGGAAGCATTCAGTCTTTTACCATTAAGTATGATGGTAGCTGTAGGTTTTTCACAGGTGCCCTTCCTTGGATTAAGGAAATTCCCTTCCACCCTTAGTTTGCTGTGAGTTTGTTTGTTTGTTAGTTTGTTGTTCTGAGATGGAATTTCGCTCTTCTTGCCCAGGCTGGAGAGCAGTAGCGCGATCTGCAACCTCTGCCTCCCAGGTTTAAGCAATTTTCCTGCCTCAGCCTCCAGAGTAGCTGGAATTACAGGCACCCGCCACCACACCCAGCTAATTTTTTGTATTTTTAGTAGAGACAGGGTTTCACCACGTTGGCCAGGATGGTCTCAAACTCCTGAACTCAGGTGACCACCCACCTCAGCCTCTGAAAGTGCTAGGATTACAGGCAAGAGCCACTGCACCTCTGAAAGTGCTGGGATTACAGGCGGGAGCCACCGCACCTCTGAAAGTGCCGGGATTACAGGCGGGAGCCACTGCACCTCTGAAAGTGCCAGGATTACAGGCGGGAGCCACTGCACCTCTGAAAGTGCCGGGATTACAGGCGGGAGCCACTGCACCTCTGAAAGTGCTGGGATTACAGGTGGGAGCCACTGCACCTGGCCTGCTATGAGTTTGGTCTTTGTTTTCTGTTGCTATAACAGAAGACTAGAGCTGGAGTAATTTTAAAAAGAAAAGAGGTTAATTTGGCTCCTGAATTTTGGCAGCAGGAGGTTAAGATTGAGCCTTCATCTGAGTCCACTCATGGCTGAAAGCAGAAGCAGAAGAGGCCAGCATGTGCAGGATCACATGACAGAGTGGAGAGAGATGGGGTGGGGAAGACTCTTTTTTGCTTTCTTTCTTTTTTTTTTTTTTTGGGACGGGTCTCAGCTCTGTCGCCAGGCTAGAGTGCAGTGGCCGGATCTCAGCTCACTGCAAGCTCCACCTCCTGGGTTTACACCATTCTCCTGCCTCAGCCTCCCGAGTAGCTGGGACTCCAGGCACCCGCCACCTCGCCCGGCTAAGTTTTTGTATTTTTTAGTAGAGACGGGGTTTCACCGTGTCAGCCAGGATGGTCTCGATCTCCTGACCTCATGATCCGCCCGTCTCAGCCTCCCAAAGTGCTGGGATTACAGGCTTGAGCCACCGCGCCCGGCCTTAACAACTCTTTTAACAACCCCTTGGGAAGAAAGTAATCTATTCATGAGGGATCTGCCCCCATGACCCAAACACCTCCCACTAGGCTCCGCCTCCTGACACTACCACATTGGGAATCAAATTTCAACATGAATTTTGGTGAGCACAAACCACATCCAAACTACAGCAGTTTTCACCGCAAATAGTTCGGTTTTGTAAAATGCTTTATCTGTATATATTGGGATGACCTTATGAGTTTTCTCCTTTACTCTATTAATGTGGTAAATTACATTGACTCATTTTATTCAGTGTTTATGTATTTTATTTTGTTATTAATTTTGCAGTTTCCAGATGAAACACTATTTTCCATTGACTCATTTTGAACGTTAAGTGAATGCTACATTCCTGGATACACCCCCTGCCCCCTCACACCTATATATTGTTGAATCCAATTTGATTGCATTTTGTTAAACATTTTTGCATCTGTGTTCATTCTTGAGAGACACTGGACTGGCCTGTAGGTTTCTTTCTTTGTAATGTCTTTGTCTGGTTTTGATATCAGTAGAATGCTGACTTCATAGACTAAGTTGGGAAATGTGTCTTCCTCCTCTATTCTCTGAATGAGTTTGTATAGATTTGGTATTACTATTTCCTTGAAAGTTTGATAGATTTCAAAGTAAACCTGTCTGGAGTTTTAAAATCTTTGTTGTTGTTGTTTTGAGAAGGTTTTTAATTACAAGTTCAATTGATTTGATATAGTCCTATTCTGATGTTTCAAAATGTCTGTATAAGTCAGTTTTGGTAATTTATGCTTTTCAAAGAATTTGTCCATTTTATGTAAATTATTAAATTTTTTTGGCATAAAGTTGTTCATAATATTCCTTATTATCCTTTTAATGCCGATAAGTGCTGTTGTAATAGCTTCCCTTTTATTCTTGATACTGGTAATTTTTTCTTGAGTAGTCTACTTAGAAATCTACCAATTTTATTTATCTTTTCAAAAAACAAACTTTTGAGTTCATTGATTTTTCTCTATTTTTTATTCTATTGATTTATGCTCTCCTCTGTATTTTCTTTCTTCAGCTTTCTTTGGGTTTAATTTACTCTTACTTTTTGGTCTTTTTTCTCTTCTAATGTAAGCAATTAAACCTGTACTTTTCCCCTCTAAGCATCACTCTGTCTCTCACAAATTTTGACACATTGATGTTCATTTTAATCAAGTATTTCTAATTTACTTTGCAATTTCTTCTTTGACCCATGGGTTATTTTCGAAGTGTGTTATTTAATTTTCAAATAGCTTGGGGTGGGAGTGGTTCAGATTTTTTTTTTCTACAATTGAATTCTAATTTAATTCTATTCAGGTCAGAGAACATACTTTGTATTATTTCAGTCTTTTTAAATTTATTGAGTTTTTTATGATTCATAATGGTCTATCTTTATGAATGTTTTATATGTACTTAAAATAATGATTTCTTCAGTGTTTTCATGGAATATGCTATAAATATATATTAGATAAAGTTTGTTTTTCAATCTTTTATATCTTTACTGATTTTATGTCTACTTGTTCTATCAATTACTGAAAGAGGAGTGTTGAGGTAGCCAGTTATAGTTGTGAATTTACTTCTTTCTCCTTTTGTCAGTTTTTGCTTTATATACTTCCAAGTTCTGTTATTGTCTGCATACGTATTTGGGAACATTAAATTTTTTTTTTTTTTTTTTTTGAGACTGAGTCTCGCTCTGTCGCCCAGGCTGGAGTACAGTGGTGCGATCTTGGCTCACTGCAAGCTCTGCCTCCTGGGTTCACGCCATTCTCCTGTCTCAGCCTCTGGAGTAGCTGGACTACAGGCACCTGCCACCACGCCCGGCTAATTTTTTGTATTTTTAGTAGAGATGGGTTTCACTGTGTCAGCCAGGATGGTCTCGATCTCCTGATCTCGTGATCTGCCTGCCTCGGCCTCCCAAAGTGCTGGGATTACAGGCGTGAGCCACTGTGCCAGGCCTATATTTTCTTAATACATAGAACCCTGTATCGTTATGGGCTGCTTCTCTTTTTCTCTGTTAATATTCCTTGTTCTGAAGTCTGCTTTGTCTGATGTTAATATGGCCACATCAGCTTAATTATAATTAGTGTCTGTATGTTGTATTATTTCCATCTTGTCACATTTAACCTATATGTGTCTTTATATATAAAGTGGATTTATATACACCATATATAGCTGAATATTGCCCTTTATTCAGTCTGAAAATATTTACCTTTTATTTGGAATTTTTACATTTTAATTTATGTATACCACCTTGCTATTTATTTTGTATTTTTTTCATTTATTCTTTGTTCCTTGTTTTTTTCTTTCCCTGATTTCTTTTTTTTTTTTTTTTTTTTTTGAGACGGAGTCTCGCTCTGTCACCCAGGCTGGAGTGCAGTGGCCGGATCTCTGCTCGCTGCAAGCTCCGCCTCCCGGGTTTACGCCATTCTCCTGGCTCAGCCTCCCGAGTAGCTGGGACTACAGGCGCTCGCCACCTCGCCCGGCTAGTTTTTTGTACTTTTTTTAGTAGAGACGGGGTTTCACCGTGTTAGCCAGGATGGTCTCGATCTCCTGACCTTGTGATCCGCCCGTCTCGGCCTCCCAAAGTGCTAGGATTACAGGCTTGAGCCACCGCGCCCGGCCCTTTCCCTGATTTCTTTAAGGAGTCCATGTTTTTGTCCTCTGTTGTGTTACTGGCACCATCTTTCTGTTTCACTTTCACAGGTTCCTCCAGAGTTTGTGACATGCAGCGTACCTAATCTCCACCAGCCTCTGGTGAGATGAGTGACACACACCTCTGTAAATTAAGAAGCTCACGATAATTTACTTCTATGTATGCCATAAGCCCCACCATGCATTGTTATTGTTTTAGCTTTAACAATTATTTTTATTATTTTTAAAATTATTTTTATTTTTTGAGATGGAGTCTTGCTCTGTCACTCAAGTTGGACTACCGTGGTGCAGTCATGACTCACTGCAGCTTCAACCTCCCAGGCTCAAGCGATTCTCCCGCCTCAGCCTCCCCAGTGGCTGGGACTACAGGTGCCATCACCATGCCTAATTATTATTTAATAGAGATGGGGTCTTGCTATGTTGCCCAGGCTGGTCTCAAACTCCTGGGCTCAAGAGATCCTCCTGCCTCAGTCTCCCAAAGTGTTGGGATTACAGTGGGGCACAATTATTAAAATAAATGTTAAAAGGAGTAAAGGGTCTTATTTACCAACATATTCACACTTCCATCACTCTGGGTCCCTCACGTAGATGGCGTTCCCATCTGGTGTCATTTTCATTTCCTGTGGACTGTTCAGCTCCCAGCTCCCAGTCTTCCTGCCTGACTTTGTACGGTTTTACATCCTGTATCCCAGTACTTAGCAACATAGGGGAGGCCAAGGAAGATTTTCAGGGCTCCTTCTCCCCAGAGATCCCTCCTGGCTGGGCTCTGCCTCAGGACCCCTGAACTCTGACCTCCTTCTGCTTCCCTCAGGGCCACTGTCCCATGCCACAGTGGCCCTAGCAGTGAGCCAGGAATGTGTGGCTCCCTCTTCTCAGGGCCCCTGTTCTATGCTGCATGCTCCTCAATGTCCAAAAACAATTGTTTTGGCTGGGCGTGGTGACTCAGGCCTGTAATCCCAGCACTTCAGGAAACTTAGGTGGGTGGATCACTTGAGATCAGGAGTTAAAGACCAGTCTGGCCAACATGATGGAACTCTCGTCTCTACTAAATATACAAAAATTAGCTGGGTGTGGTGGCACACGCCTGTAATCCCAGCTACTCGGGAGGCTGAGGCAGGAGAATCACTTGAGCCCAGGAGGCAGAGGTTGCAGTGAGCTGAGATTGGGTCACTGCACTCCAGCCTGGGGGACAGAGCAAGACTCCATCTCAAAACCAACAACAAAAACAAATGGTTTTGTACATTTTGTTTAGTTTTTTAGTCTGGTTCCTGTCACTCCATCAAGGTGGGAGTGAAGTCTCGACTGTGGCTTTGTTTTTACAACACACCCAGTAAGCATGGACAATGTCCACTTGGCTGTGATGTGAGGGCCCCATGGGGACTGCTATTCATGCCTCATGGATGATCCTAGTGTTTCAGTGCTGAGAGCAGGTGGTGGTGCCAGGTCCCCAGGCACCTTCCCAGAGCAAAGTCTGAAGTAAGGCCAGACTTACTTCACCATGTTGGCCAGGCTGGTCTTTAACTCCTGATCTCAAGTGATCCACCCACCTCAGTTTCCAGGACGTCTGGCCTGAGGTGTGGTTTCCTGGGCTGGGGGTTGGCAGAGCCATGGCAGGAACCACAGCAACCACTCTGCTTGACCCAGGAAAGAGGAGTCTGGGCATAGCCAGGGTCTCTGGCTATGCAGCTCTAACAGTCTGTTCTCACACTGCTATAAAGAAATACCCGGGGCCCGGTGCAGTGGCTCACGCCTGTAATACCAGCACTTTGGGAGGCCGAGGTGGGCGGATCACAAAGTCAGGAGTTCAAGACCACCTAGCCAACATGGTGAAACCCCATCTCTACTAAAAATACAAAAATTAGGCCGGGCTCAGTGGCTCAAGCCTGTAATCCCAGCACTTTGGGAGGCCGAGACGGGTGGATCACGAGGTCAGGAGATCGAGACCATCCTGGCTAACCCGGTGAAACCTCGTCTCTACTAAAAAAATACAAAAAACTAGCCGGGCGAGATGGCAGGCGCCTGCAGTCCCAGCTACTCGGGAGGCTGAGGCAGGAGAATGGCGTAAACCCGGGAGGTGGAGCTTGCAGTGAGCTGAGATCCGGCCACTGCACTCCAGCCTGGGCCACAGAGCGAGACTCATACAAAAATTAGGCCAGGCTCAAAAGCCCCAAAAATTAGCTGGGCATGGTGGCGTGTGCCTGTAATCCCAGCTACTTGGGAGGCTCAGGCAGGAGAATTGCTTTAACCCGGGAGGTGGAGGTTGCAGTGAGACGAGATTGCCCCACTGACTCCAGCCTGAGCAACAGAGCAACACTACATCCAAAAAAAAAAAAAAAGGCCAGGCATAGTGGCTCACACCTGTAGTCCTGCAATCCCAGCACTTTGGGAGGCCAAGGTGGGCGGATCACGAGGTCAGGAGATCAAGACCATCCTGGCTAACATGGTGAAACCCATTTCTACTAAAAATACAAAAAATTAGCCTGGCGTGGTGGTGGGCGCCTGTAGTCCCAGCTACTCAGGAGGCTGAGGCAGGAGAATGGCGTGAACCTGGGGGGTGGAGCTTGCAGTGAGCCGAGATTGCACCACTGCACTCCAGCCTGGGGGACGGAGTGAGATTCTATCTCAAAAAAAAAAAAAAAAAAGAAGAAGAAAAAAAAGAAACACCCAAGACTGGGTGATTTATAAAGGAAAGAGATTTAATTGACTCACAGTTCCCCATGGCTAGGGAAGTCTCAGGAAACTTACAATCATGGTGGAAGGCAAAGCAGGCACTTCTTCACAAGACGGCAGGAGAGAGTGCACAAAGAGGAAAGAGCCTCACACTTATCAAACAGCCAGATCTTGTGAGCACTCACTCAACATGGGGAAACCGCCCCCAGGATCCAATCACCTCTCTCCCTCAACATGTGGGGATTACAATTAGAGATGCGATTTGGGTGGGGACACAGAGGCAACCATATCAGCAGCTGAGGGGGCTGGCAGCAGGGACTTCGAGTTTGATCTTGGGGAAGTGCCAAGGCCAGAATGTGGGGGCTGTGCCACACAGACCTGCCTCTTCTGTGCCCTTCTCCAGTCATTAGACCAGCCAGAAGCCCCCTCTATCCTAATCTAAGGCCCATGACATCTACAGGATCTGCAACCTCTTCCACAAAGCGGGTGCCCCAGACCTGAAACCAGCATCCTCAGCTTGCGTGTGACTGCCCGGCACACCCGGGGCTGGGGGCAGGTTCCCACCCCATCTGAAGGGGCTCTGAGTGCTGGTATGCGCACAGGGGCCACCCTCCGCTGGCAGCACAGCCTCCCCCTGCCCTTGGGTTGCTGTAATTTTGCTCAAAGCTCCTGGAGGTAGTGAAGGTAAGAACAGCCAGCTGCTGCTGAGGCTACTGCTGTTTGTTACCTAAGGTGAGGCCCGGCGGGACACTGAGCAGCTGCAGGACTCGGTGGGCAAAGCTTTGGAGCAAGCCCTTTTGGAGAAAGCAGTTTGGGGCAGCCAGATGGTGGTCTGTGGCCCTGGAATCTTTGCCCGAACTGACAGGAGGAGGAGGAAATTGGTGTCCCTGCCATGCCTCCTGTGCCCAGAGGTCGCTGCCTGGATGAGGGTCTGGCATGGGGCTTGGACCTTCAGTTCCACCCAGGCCTGTGGGGTGGGGTCAGTGCGCGGCTGCCTGGAGCTATGGCCACAGTGCAGGAGTGGGGATGAGCTCCTGGAGATGAAGGCATAAGCAGGACTTCAGCCTCAGCTGACCTCAGCACTCAGCTTTTCTGCTAAAAGCAGCTCAGGGACAAAATCAGCCCCTCCCCCAGATCTGAACCTCGTTCCAGGCACACTGGCCTCCTGCATGACTCAGTGCCCTCCTCATCTCCTTGCAGCCAAGTTCTCCCACTTGGAGGCCCACAAAGTCGGCGGGGGCCTCCATCTTGGGGCAGATGCCCACATCTCTGGGGTTGGCCTTCCTCAGAGCCCTGGAGGTCCCCGAGGGGCACAGGGAGAGGAGGCCCATGGGAGCCCAGGGAGGTGGCCTGAGGGCAGCTGGACATCTAGGGGCTGGGGGATGTCACAGGCCACCTGGAAAGCAGCCTGCTTCACCCACTGGAGCTTACTATTGAGGGTCTGAGCCCCCGCAGGACAGAAATGCAATCTGCACACGTTTGAGGAGCACAGTTTGAGGCATTTGACGTGTGCTTGCCTGAAGCCAGCACATCCTCCTCCGTCCACCCCCGACAGCCACGGATCTGCTGCTGGCCTGTTGAGGACTTCACATTTGCTGGAATTTCACACGAATGCAATTGTTCACTACCTCCCTCCTTTTGATCTGGCCCCATTTACTGAGCTCGCCGCTTCTCTGACGGTATGGTTTGGAACTGTGTCCCCACCCAAATCTCCTGCCAAACTGTAATCCCCACGTCAGGGGAGGGGCCTGCTGGGGGGTGACTGGATCCTGGGGCGGACTTCCCCTTGCTGTTCTGAGGATAGTGAGTTCTCACAAGATCTGCTTGTTTGGAAGCGTGCAGCACCTTCCCCTTTTACTCACTCGCTCTCCCTCCTCCCACCAGCTAAGACGTGCCTGCTTCCCCTTCGCCTTCTATCATGATTGTAACTTTCCCGAGGCCTCCCCAGCTACGTGGAACTGTGAGTCCATTAATCCTCTTTTCTTTATAAATCACCCAGTCTCAGATATGTGTTTATGGCAGTGTGAGAATGGACTAACACACTCCGGGATGTCCTGTGCTGCCATCACACCAGCAGCTCACCCCTCTCCGTGCTGAGCAGGACCCGTGGCGCCATCACACCAGCAGCTCACCCCTCTCCGTGCTGAGCAGGACCCGTGCGTGGATGCACACAGCTCCTTCGCATGCCCAGCTGTGCGTGGATCATGGGTTGTTCCTGAACATGTCTGCGTAGCCTTGCCCTTTCATTTCTCTTGGGTCAACACCTAGGAGCAGATTGCTAAATTGCATACGAAATTTCTATGTCTCTTTTTTTGGAGACGGAGTTTCGCTCTTGTTGCCCAGGCTGGAGTGTAATGGCATGATCTTGGCTCACTGCAACCTCCACCTCCCAGGTTCAAGCAATTCTCCTGCCTCAGCCTCCCGAGTAGCTGGGTCTACAGGCGTGCGCCACTACGACCGGCTAATTTTGTATTTTTAGTAGAGACGGGGTTTCTCCATGTTGGTCAGGCTGCTCTCCAACTCCCGACCTCAGGTGATCCACCCACCTCGGCCTCCCAAAGTGTTAGGATTACAGGCGTGAGCCACCGCACCTGGCCTCTATTTTGAAGAAACTGCCAAGCAGTTTTCCAAAGTGGTTGTGCCATTGTAAGCTCCCACCCAGACTGAGTAGGGCGTGGGCTTCTCCACATGCGTGGGGACACTTGGCTTGGTGGGTCTTCTTGACTGGCTGCCCTAATGGGTGTGGCAGCATCTTGCTGTGGCTCCAACTTGCATTTCCCCCAGGGCCAGTGATGTGAGCATCGATGCTTGGCTGCTGGGATTTGTATCTCCATGAAGTCACCGAGAAGATGCTGTCACACAAGGCGGTGTCACACAGGTGCAGCCTCTCTTAGAGCTTCAGATGGTCTATGCATTATGACCCTGCAAAGATGACCTTGTGTCCATGTGCAGGACAGAGCATAGCCACAGGCTCGGTGATGGCAGACAGGGCTCCCGTGCGCGGGATGGAGCCTTGGTGACTGTGGGCAGGACTCAGGCCAGTGGCCGGCTGGGAAGATGGTGCATCCTGGGCTTTTCACGTGTGGGTGTCTGGGTAGCACCGTGTGTGACCTTGTGCAGCCATGTCTGTGCGCGTGCGCGGCTTGTACATGCCTGTGCACCTGCGTGTCTCCATGCTGAGCTGAGCGGTTGGAAGAGGAGAAATTCTGGCAGTAGCGTGGCCAGGTGTGGGCCGCAGGCTCCCTTCTGAGCTGGGTCAGCCTGGATGGGGGTTTTCCTGTCCTGCAACCCAGACTCCACCGTCCTGGCCTCTGTTCCATGCACTCCATCTCGGCCTATCCTGGACTGGTGACCTGCTGCCCTCCACACCCTCCTCCATCCTCCACAATCTCGGCCCAGCCTAGACCGGCCACCCGCTGCCCTCTACACACAACCAGAGGCTCAGGCCCCTGACAGAGGAAGGCTGTGGGGCCAGCCAGAGGGAGGTGCACTCGCTTGTCCAGGCAGGGTGGCTGGGTTTGCCACAGGCCATGGGAGGTTAGTGGGGAGAAGGGACCCGAGCTTTCAGAGTTAAGGGTCTGGGGCGAGGGAGGGGCAGGGGCTGGGGGATTAGTTTGGAGCTTGGGTGTGACGTGGGCGGCAGCAGGAGAGAAGGGGGCCGCACAGCACAGGGCTGAGGCTGGAGAGCCCAGAGGGAGCATGGCCTGAGCTGCCCCCAGAGCAGGAGCATCTGAGTCGGGGTGGCCAGACCCGGAGCCGGAATCCAGACAACTTTGATGTGAAAATCTCAGCACCTATTTAGGTTCTCATTATTTTTTAAAAGAGCTAAAAATAGTGGCGGGTGCATAGCAAATGTAAAGTCATTATTCTCTGAAAACAGGAAGAGCCTGGCGGTGAGTTCAGTGCTGTGTGATTCAGGGCCTCCTCGAGTCTGCTGTGGGGTGGGAGCTGGCCACGGTCACCTTCTCCTTCCACGGGCCCCTGGTCCTCCAGCCGCCCGAAAGCCCGGATGCTGCCTTGGCCCTGCGGGGTTAGCACAGGGGCAGTGTGGAGCCCACCTTTGCTCCCAGGTCCAGGGCCCAGGGGCAGGGGCCAAGTGGAGAGGAGAGAGGAGTCCTGGGGCCGAGGGGTGGGGACCGAGTGGAGGAGGTGGGGTCTGGGGACTGCAGGGGCCCCCACCATTGGCCTTGCCCTGGCTGGGCTCCATGGTCCCCTAGAGCTGCCCAGAGCCCCTGCAGCCCCGGGACCCTCTTCTCCTCTCCACTCAGGCCCTGCAACAATCCAGCCACAGCAAGGTTGCTGAGGAAGCACAGTCCTGCGCCCCAGCTGGTGAACGGCTCCTGGACGAGCGGATCCACACTGGAGACAGCAGTCATCGGAAAATAGTTTAATTCTGTACAGACAACCACGGGACTGATTACAAAGTGCGGTGCAAACACCAGGGCCCATGAGCACCAGCCGCGGGGCTCACCATGTGCTGGTGCTCCAGAGGCCACGCCGGAAACACCAAATAAATCACAGATGTGACAACTGTGGGAGGAGCATGAATCAGCTGTTCCTTCGGGAGGAGAAAAAGGAAACAACAATCAGAGGCTTTGGAATGCTTTCTCTTCCTGTGCCTGGAATGCTGGGCAGGCGGTGACCCGGGGCTCGGAGCCCCACTCTGGCCACATCTGCCGTCGCCCATGGGGCCCTCACGGTGGGGACCCAGGTCCCACGACAGCTCCCAAGCTGTGGAGATGTGTGCGCAGCCACCACCACTGCGGCCTCAGAAGAGGGGCCGGGAGCCCTGGTTTTCAAACTCTGACCAGGCGTCATTCAGCTCCATGAAGATCATCTTGGCGTGCTGCTCATACGGCTGCCCCGCGGCCTGTGGGTGATGGGCGGTGTAAGCACCTCTTACAAGCATGCGTGGGCGGCCAGGGCAGGATCTCCCCGCGACCCACCCCCGAAGGCCTCCAGCAGCCGCCCGACAGCTCTGCTCACCTTGTCGGGGTGCACGGCCAGCACTGCGCGGCGGTAGTGCTTCTTCACCTGCTCCGGGGCCACCAGGTCGGCCATGCCCACGGGCGTCCAGCGGCTCTCCCCGTCCCACAGCACTGTGTGCAGCGTGGACAGCAGGGCCCGGATGTTCCGCTCCTTGCCCTCAATCCAGTCCAGGAGCTGCGGGAGACACGGAGCTTGCTGAGCCCTGGGTGCTTGCCTGCCCTCCTCCTCTGCACTGCGGAAACTGAGGCATGATGCCGAGGAAGTGCCTGGTCACGTGGGGTGGGCTCAGCCCAGCTCACAGACAAAGTCCCACTGCACGCCCCGCCCTCAACTATACAGAGCCGACTCCGGACGACACAGGGCCAGGTGGCCTTCGTGTTCCAGGGCCTGGGGCCAGAGGCTGGGACAGAGACACCCATGTCTCAGCCAGATGTTCACTGGGGACACAAACGCTGGTTCTGGTGGTGCAACCCCTTGGCCTATCCCAGGCCCCAGACTCAGAGGGAGAAGGGGAAGGTCCCTGGTGCCTGTGAAAGGACCCCAAGGTCACAGGCATATGTGGCCTGTAGAGCTGGCCATCGGCCAAGCCACACAGCAGGGCACGTCTCATGGCCGGCGCAGGGACACCCTGACTGCTGCACCCTCACCCCCAGTGAGCGCCCTAGGTTGGGAGGCTCAGCGCCCAGAGCAGCCCCCAGGAGATGCCTGCCCTCGACAGTCTCTGCAGACACCCGGGGGCACTGACTCCTGTAATGCCCGCCCCCATCAGCACTGAGTCATCTGGGCACACGGGGAGCAGCACGGCCTGGGGCCTGACTCTGCCCTGCCCACCAGGCCTCAGGCCGCCCTGTCCTCGAGGGCTGCCAGGCCCATTGGCAGTGACAGGTCCCTGGCTGGAGACGCTGGCTCCGTGTGGCACAGCAGATTCTCCAGGGGCCCTGGGTTGAGGCCTTTGGCCTCCCAGTAAGAGCTGCCCACCCACCCACCTTCAGCTTGAGCGGGTCTGTGTCTTTAGCCAGGTCCTGCTTCCTCATCTCCGCAATGGTCTTTGGCCCCTTCTTGTCAGACCTGGAGGAGAAGCCTTGATTGGGCAACAGATCTTCAAAGTCGTTCTCAGACACTTTTGGCTTTTGAGCTAGAAAAGAACAGAAACTTTTTTTTGTTTGAGACAGGGTCTCCACTCTGTCGCCTAGGCCAGAGTGCAATGGCACGCTCTTGGCTCTCTGCAGCCTTGGCCTCCCAAGGCCAAGGGAGGATCACTGAGTCCTCAAGTGATCCTTTTGTCTCAGCCTCCCAAATACCTGGGACCACAGGCACGCGCCACCACGCCCGGCTAATTTTCACAATTTTTGTAGAGAGGAGGTCTCACTGTTGCCCAGACTGGTCTTGAACTCCTGGGCTCAAGCGATCTGCCCGCCTCAGCCTCCCAAAGTGCTGGGATTACAGGCGTGAGCCACGAAGCCCAGCTAAGAACAGAAACTTTCTGCAGAGACACACAGGCCCAATTCCACCCGCTGCCCCCGGGGATAGGGCTACCACCCTAATGCCTCCACAGAAGAGAAGAGGGAAGACAAGACAGGGTTGCAAAGGCCATTTGTTAAAAACAGGTCAAGCGGGTGTCACTGGAACAAGAGGGACCCAGAGGCCTGACCCGGAGAGAGACCAGCAGACACACATCAGAAACTGCGTCCTTCTCTGAGTGGCTCGGCCATGCCTGTCCCAGGACTGGGCTCCGAGTTGAAGAAAACACAGGTTCTACCTTTAGCCAGTTCAGGGCAGTCTCTGCAAACTCCACAGCAACAGAGAGTGGGGGACTCACCAAAGCTGGGTGCGCGGACCCCCCGCTCCTCTCGTGCCCCGATCACACTGAAGTTCGCAGCATAGTTAGGCCTTGGCTGTGTGCAGGCTTTGAGGGGCGGCTTGGCCTGAGGGGGCCATGAGGCACCCTGGGCTGGCGGCCGACTTGTCTGCCAGGAGCCACTGCCTTTGGCTGTGGTGGCCGTTTTGGGAATAAAGCCACCAGGAGGGAATCCAGCTGGTGAGCCTGTGGAGACGGAGGTCAGAAACTCGGCATCTGGTTGTCCGTGCGGGGCAACCACCGTTTCTAGAACTCAGAACACCATGTTTATTGGAAAACACAGGTTTGCAGAACAGAACATTGATCACCCGAGGCCGTCCAGACAGAGGTGCCGGCTCCACCTACATGTGTGAAGGTCTCCAGGGACTGGCCGCACAGGCCAGGTACTGGGGCGACAGGAGCATTCTCGGTGGAGGGCAGACGCCAGGACAGGGCAGCTGTGGAGGCAGCACCCCCACCCCTATGAGCCAAGGCAGACCCGGGACTTGTCCACGGGGGCTGGGGGCCGTGTCCCCACATCTGTAGCGTCCTGGAGGGCCACTGCCTCTCGGAGAACATCAAATCAGGGCTGATCCTTTAATTTTTTTTTTTTTTTTGCAATGGAGTCTCGCTGTGTCGCCCAGGCTGGAGTGCAGTGGTGGGATCTTGGCTCACTGCAAGCTCCACCTCCCAGGTTCACACCATTCTCCCACCTCAGCCTCCTGATTAGCTGGGACTACGGGTGCCCGCCACCACCCCTGGCTAATTTTTTTTGTATTTTTAGTAGAGACGGGATTTCACCATGTTAGCCAGGACGGTCTCGATCTCCTGACCTTGTCATCTGCCTGCCTCGGCCTCCCAAAGTGCTGGGATTATAGGCATGAGCCACCATGCCTGGCCTGATCCTTTAACTTATTATTTTGGAATAATCAAAATAGCAGGAAGCTGTAAAAACCCTGAGCACCTGCGCCCAGCATCCCCCAGGGAGGGCGTCTCTCACAACCTCAGAGAAGCACTGAGCCCAGGCAGCCGCACCACCTAGAGGCCATCAGATGTGACCAGCTGGACTTGTGTTATGTGTGTGCAGGGCCACGCCACTGATTGCACACAGATTCAGCACCACAGCAATCACGACCTGGATGCTTCACTATGGTTCTGTCATCTTTTTGTTTTTTGGAGACAAGGTCTCACTACGGCTGGTCTCAAACTCCTAGGCTCAGAGACCCGCTGGCCTCACCTCCCCACAGGGCTGGGATGGTAGGTGTGAGCCGCCACGCCCGGGCTGTCTTCTTAGTTATGTTCTAGAATGGAACTGACAGCCACAGCCTCTAGCCTGGCACCTCTTCACTCAGGACAGGTCCCTCGGGTCCGGGGCATCCGCCACTCCCCCTCCTGCCGAGGGCCATCTGGTGGTGTGGGAACCACCTACTCAACCGTTCACCTGTAGGACACCCGGGCTGATTCCACTGTTTGGCTACAACCAACACATCTTTGAATGCCTGTTACGGACTTTTGCGTGAATGAGTTTCCATTTCTCTGGGATAAATGCCTATGTCCCACCGTAACTGAGTAGCTGTGTTTAGCTTAGGAGAAAAATGACCGCCTGTTCTACAGAGTGACCCTGCCGCTTCAGCGGCTCGTCCCCCGGCAACGCGAGAGACACGCGGCTCATCCCCCCGGCAATGCGAGAGACGCAGTCTGTCCTCCCCCGCGCGCCGTCCTCCCCCGCGCCCCATCCTCCTCTGTGCCGGCATTCGGTGATGCCGGGTGTCTCGGCCTCTGCTTCCCGCCCATTGGATGTTGATGTGCTGGAAGTGTCTGCATGTCTCTTGCCCATTTTTTTTTTTTTTTGAGACAGAGTCTTGCTCTGTCACCCAGGAGTGCAGTGGTGCAATCTTGGCTCACCGTAACCTCTGCCTCCTGGGTTCCAGAGACTCCTGCCTCAGCCTCCCGAGTAGCTAGGATTACAGGCATCGCCACCACGCCCGGCTAATTTTTGTATTTTTAGTAGAGACGGGGTTTCACCATGTTGGCCAGGCTGGTCTCGATCTCTTGACCTTGTGATCCGCCCACCTCGGCCTCCCAAAGTGCTGGGATTACAGGCGTGAGCCACTGTGCCTGGCCTTCTCTTGCCCATTTTCTAACTGGATTGCTTTTGGGTTTGTTTTTGACTGTATTTTTATATTCTGTACATGAGTCCTTCGTCAAATAGGCGGTTTGGAACTATCTTCTCCCAGTCCGTAGCTCAGATGCCCAGAGCTCTGAAGTTGTGTCCATCTGTCCTCTTATGGGTGTGATTCGGGTGGTGAGTCTACGAACGCTGCCCAGCCCCAGGCCACAAAGGTTTTCTCCTTTATAAAGGCCCTGCGGTTTTACGTTTCGATCTCTGGCTGATTCTGATGAGCTGCTCTGTACAATGTGGGCTAAGGGCTTGCCTACGGCTACCCAGCACCATCTGATGAATGGGTTTCTTGCCTCTGTCAAAGCTCCGCTGGTCTCTCTTGTGTGGCCTATTTCTGAGTCCTCTCTTCTCTCCACAGACGTGTCTCTCTGCCATCACCGCAATGTTGATTTCTGTGGCTTCAGACTAAGCCTCAAAGCCAGGAAGAATGACTTCTCCCATGTCATTTTTCCATTACAAAAATATTCCAGGCAAGGCCGGGCGCGGTGGCTCACGCCTGTCATCCCAGCACTGTGGGAGGCAGGGTGCAGCGGCTCACGCCTGTGATCCCAGCACTGTGGGAGGCTGGGTGCGGCGGCTCACGCCTGTGATCCCAGCACTGTGGGAGGCAGGGTGCAGCGGCTCACGCCTGTGATCCCAGCACTGTGGGAGGCTGGGTGCGGCGGCTCACGCCTGTGATCCCAGCACTGTGGGAGGCTGGGTGCAGTGGCTCACGCCTGTAATCCCAGCACTCTGGGAGGCCGAGGCGGGTGGATCACGAGGTCAGGAGATCGAAACCATCCTGGCTAACACGGTGAAACGCCATCTCTACTAAAAATACAAAAAAATTAACCAGGCGTGGCGGCGGGCGCCTGTGGTCCCAGCTACTCGGGAGGCTGAGGCAGGAGAATGGTGTGAACCCGGGAGGTGGAGCTTGTAGTGAGCCAAGATCGCCTCACTGCACTCCAGCCTGGGCGACAGAGCAAGACTCCATCTCAAAAAAAAAAAAAAAAAAAAAAAATCCAGGCATCTAGTCCATCTGTCTTTCAAATACACTGTACGATAAGCTCATTTGTATCTAGGAAAATCCCTGCTGAGGCATTGGCAGGAACCGTGTTAGGCTACAGATGTGCACAGGAGAAAGGACACCTTACTCGGGAGCCTCAGGCCGTGAGGGCAGCGTTCGTCCCTTCACTCACATCTCCTCTGGTCTTTTTTGCCACAGTTGGTTTTACAGTCCCACCCGATACAAGCCCTAGACATGTCGGTGGGTTGCCACCGAATGTTGTTTTTCTTTAAAAAAAAAAAAAAGGTGAAGTTATCAAATGGTTCTGTTTTGCTGTGTTGCCTTCTTTATCCTGTGACTTTACTGAACTCCTTGGTTCAAAGATCTCTGAATTCCGCTGAGAGTTCCTGCACAGACAATCATGTCATCTGCAGACAGGAGCAATTTTACTTTTCCCTTTGTAGTCGCGTGTCCGCTTTATTACTGCGCCAAATGGCAGCAGCTGTGACTTTCGACAAGTAGAAGTAGAGAAAAGACACTTTCCGCCTGATTCCTGATTTTGGAGTTAAAAATGATATTGGCAGCCCGGCGTGGTGTCCACACCATAATTCCAGCACTTTGGGAGGCTAGGGTGGAGCGAATCACTTGAGTCAGGACGAGACCAGCCCTGGCTAGCATGGAGTGAAACCCGTCTCACTAAAAAATACAAAATTAGCTGGGTGTGGTAGGCGTGTGCCTGTAATCTCAGCTGGGAGGCTGAGGTGGGAGGAATTGCTTACGGCATGAAACTGTAGAGGCGGAAGTTGCAGTGAGCAGTTCTTCACTCCAGCCAGGGCAACACGACAAGACTCTGTCTCAAAAAAGATGTTGGCTGCAGGTTTTCTTGTTTTGAGACCTGATCTTGCTCTGCTGTGGGCTGGAGTGCAGTGACCTCATCAAGCCAGTCCAGCCTTGACCTCAAGCAATCCCAGTGATCCTCCCGCCTCAGCTGGCTGAGTAGCTGGGACCACAGGTGCTCACCACCACACCTGGCTCATTCTTACAGGGGTTTCACTATATTGCCCAGGCTGACTTCAAACTCCCGGGTTGAGGAAATCCTCCCACATTGGCCTCCCAAAGCACTGGTTGGTGTGAGCACAGCCTGTGGCCTGGCTGTGGGTTTCTCTACATGCCTGTTACCAAGTTGATGACGTTCTGCTCATTACTGGTTCACTGACAGTGTTATCATAAAAAGGTGCTGAATTTTGTTAAAAGCCTTTTCTGCATTGTTGATGTGATCACATGACTCTTCAGTTGGTTAAAGGGTGGTAGTTGGTTGAATTGCAAAGTAGTAAAACATGTCACTTTTTTTTTTTTTTTTTTTTTTTTGAGGCCGAGGTCGCTGTCGCCAGGCTGGAGTGCAGTGGTCCCAGGCAACACGGCTCGGCAGGTTCCGCGCCAGTGCCGCCATCAGCCTCCTGAGTAGCTGGGACTACAGAGGCGCCACCACCTTGGCTAATTTTTGTATTTTTAGTAGAGGCGGGTTTACTGGTCGATCTCCTGACTGCTTGCGATCCAGCGCCTCGGCTCCAGTGCAGGATTACAGGCTTGAGGCCGCAGCCCGAGCCTTATCACTTTCAATGGCAAAACCACAATTACTTTTGCGGCAACCTAAATAGATTTTGTTAACCAATTCTGAAATGTCAGCCTTGTATTCCTGGAATAAATCCTACTTGATCTTGGTGTAGAATTCTCTTTATATACTGATAAAGTCTATTTGCTAAAGTTTGGTTGAGGATCTGTGTGTATATTCATGCGGAATATGGGCCCACTTGCCCTTTTCGGTACTGTTTCTGTCTGATTTTGGTTTCCGGGTGATAGCGTGAGCTTCGTAAAATCAATTAGAAAGAGCTCCCTCTCTCCTGCTTCCTGCAAGAGGGTGGAACTGGCGTTCTCTCAACATTCGGTGAAATTCTCCAATGGCCCAGGTGGGTCCGCAGGTTTCCTTTTTGGGAAGTTTTTAATTACGAATTTATTTTCTTTGTATTGACAGAATTTTTCAAAGGAGCTACTTGATACTGGGTAAGTTGTGGCAGTAACTGGTTTTGAGGAATTTGTCAATTTCACGTTAAGTTGTCAAGCATACTGCACAGCTGCGCCTGCACCCGTGACTCTGGTAGAGCCTGCGGGGTCTGTAGTGGTGCCTCCTGCACCGTCCCCTGTATCAATGACCTGGGTCACTCTTCCTGCCAGTCCCAGGAGAGGTCTGTGGGCTTCGGAACTGGCCGTCTCTGCGTTCCACTGCACTGCCCGTGGCTCCTCCTTCTTTCCTTCTGCTTGCTGTAGGCTTATTTTGCTCCCCTCCCCCCTCCAAACGTCTTGTGCGGAGAGCTCAGGTTACTACTGGGGCATTCCAGCTTTTCCACAGCAAGCACCCACGGCTGGGGGTGTCTCCGCACTGCCTGGTGGGGCCCTGGGCCTTCCCAGGCTGCACCTGCATCTTCTCTCAGCTCCACGCATCGTTTCCCTCGAGGCCTCCTCTCTGGCCCAGGTGTCATTTTAAAGTGTGCCGTTTTGTTCCCAAGTGTGAAGATTCTTCCGTTCTATTTTACTGTGGTCAGAGAGCACACTGCAGAATCCTAGTTCTCTGAGGACAGGGCCTGTGTGGAGGAGGCTCCCACGGTGCGTGGAAAGGTCCGTGCCTGCAGCTAGTGGGCCCTGGCTGGTGCCTCCGCCCTCTGCATCCTCGCAGCCTTTGGGACAGCTGTTCTGTCACGTGTGGGGACAGCAGTGCTGACGTCACCAGCTATGATTTGGGTTTGTCCATTTTTTCCTTCAGTTGTATCAGCTTTGCTTTGTTCAGAACTGCTGTCTTCCCAGAAGGCAGGATGGTCTCAGGCTGCCCACCAAGCCAGCAGTCAGAGGGTTGGGGCTGTGTCTAGGACACAGACAAGAGGGCTCCCTGGGAGTCCACTCCTTCTGCCCCAGTGCTGGCCACCCAGGGCAGTCAAGGCACACACAGGTCTCCTCCCGAGGGCGCAGCCCCCGTAACCCCACCGTGCTCTCAGACAACCCAAGACAGAGGCCACAAAGGGAAAGAATATACAAAACAACACCGACAGTAACACTCACAGACGTCCTCAAAAGTCACAATAAATCCCCAAAACCATCCCAAACATAAAAAGAACATTTAAAGATGAAAAAACTCTTAGGACTTCATGACAGAATAGAAGGCACTTCAGATGCAAGCTTGTGAGAGCAGAGGACTCGAGGCCAGCCCGGGAGGTGTGAGGACTCGAGGCCAGCCCAGGAGGGCCTGAGGACTTGAAGCCAGCCCGGCAGGTGTGAGGACTGGAGGCCAGCCCAGGAGGTGTGAGGACTCGAGGCCAGCCCGGGAGGTGTGAGGACTCGAGGCCAATCCAGGAGGTGTGAGGACTAGAAGCCAGCCTGGGAGGTGTGAGGACTCGAAGCCAGCCCGGCAGGTGTGAGGACTGGAGGCCAGTCCAGGAGGTGTGAGGACTCGAAGCCAGCCCGGGAGGTGTGAGGACTCGAGGCCAGCCCGGGAGGGCAGAGTGAGGACTCGAGGCCAGCCCGGGAGGGCAGAGTGAGGACTCGAGGCCGGCCTTAGAGATCTGACACCGACATCTGCTCAGAGGAATTTGAGGCACTCAGGGACGGACAGGAGAAATGAGGAAGAGATGGGAAATGCTCCTGGAGCTGAGCAGGTAAGGTGCCCAGCCTGAGGCTGGAGGGAGCCCCAGCACAGTCCGCCAGGCTCTGGCAGGAGCAGACGCCATTGCCCGGGGGCTGCATGCTGGAGAGTCCGGGGGTCACTGGCACCAATAAGCATCCTAAGGTGGAGCCACTTCCCGCCCAGGATTCCACCCGACAGCCAGGCGAGTGCATAGGAGGCCCCTTCAGATGATCGTCCCCCTGCCGCCGACGCTGCTTCTGAGAAGCCACAGGGACCCCAGGGAGACACATCCTGGAAATGAACCCAGAGACTCAGAGGCGTCAGGTCAACCCAAGGAGACTCGAAGCCACAGCGCCCGGGCAGGGCCTGAGGCAGACACGGGACCAGAGGCTCAGACCACAGTGCCCAGGCCAGGCCTGAGGCAGACATGGGACTGGAAAGGGTGGGCTGGGTTCTTGTGGCCAACGGCCAGCACGCTCTGAGCACAGCCTCAGGGACTGAGCAGAGCCTAGCCACACCCCACTTCCATGTGGAGACCCCACTTCCCAGATGGCCCCCACAGCCCTGAGGGCAGGATGGATCAGGCACCACAATGCGGGTGGGGGCTGGCAGCAGTGCCAGTGTCAGCAACACCTGGTTGTAGCCTGCCAGCTGGCAGTCGCCTAGAACAGGTGCAGACACGCTGTCCCCTTGGGGTCACTGTGCTCTGGGCTGGGGGTCTTGGTGAACAGAGGCAAAGACTTCACTTTGGGCAGCTCAGAGTCACACAGACAAGAATAAACCTCCTACAAGGAACAGCTTCCACACCCGCAATGTACCCTCCACGTTACCTTGGAGGCCGGAGCTGAGGTCGCCAAGGTCAGCAAATGGGTCCGGGTTCTGAGACTTGGTCCAGCTGGCCTGAGGGCCACAAGGGGCCGGCTGACCTCCAGGAGAGAAGAGGGGGCCTGGAAAAGGGGCACAGGGCGTTAGAACAAGCACCACCTGAAGCGAAACACGCCCTCCTGGGACCTCTGATCGTTCCTCCTTACGACGTGACAGCCTCACTCCTGCCTGAGAGCTGGTACCTGCACGGCCTGTGTGCAGGAGACCAGCCAGGACAGAGGCACATGTGGTGGACGCTGCCTCCACGCCCCACACTACTCCTCGGGGAAAACAGCTTCACAACGCACACCCAGAACCAAACCATGTTCATATCATTATGACTGTTATTCTGCAGTGCCACTTCTTGGAATCCATCTAAAATTAGGAATGTTCTTCATGATATTCTTTATAATAACAAAAGTTTGAGAATATCCTAAGTATAAAATCATAAAACACAGGCTGGGCAACATAGAAAGACCATCTCTACAAAAAATAAAAAAATCAACCAGGCACGGTGGCACATGCGTGTGGTCCCAGCTACCCGGGGGGCTGCGGTGGGCGGACCGCTTGAGCCCAGGGGTTGACGGCTGCAGGGAACCGAGTGATGCCACCGCACTCAGCCCCAGTGACAGATGAGACTCTGTCTCCAAAAAAAACAAAGAAACAAAAAAACAGCAGTTGTAGAGCTCCTCGATAGAGTGCCATGCAGTCACTAAAACCAGGCTCTTCATGTATAAACAGCCCTCGTGGATCTACTTGAGGAAAAAGATGAATTCCTGAGGCCAAAAATGAGCAAAGAACATGAAATGATTCTCAAAAGAAATACACATAACCAAAACCACGCAAACTAAGAGTCAACCTCATTCATAAGAAAGAAATCAAACTGGCGAGACATCTTCACAGTGATCATCCAACCAGGAGACAAACTGGAGACGGGAGCTGCCCCTGGGCAAAGACGTCTGGAAGCACACTCGAGCGGACAGGCACCCAGGCCCTGGTGCGCTGTGCACTGTGCCTCCCGGGGCTCTGTGGACAGTGTGTGTTCCACCCGCTGAGGGCCGTGGCAACTCCGCCCGGCAAGTCTATTGGCACCATTTTCCCCACACCATGCACACTCTGTCCCTGTGCCCCATTTTGGGAATTCTAATGATATTTCAAACTTCTTGATGATTGTATCTGCTTTGGTGATCTGTGTTCCATGAGCTGAGGATGCTGCTCTAATTGTTTTCGGGTGCCATGAACTGTGCCCATAGAAGACGGTGAGCTGAACTGACAGTGTGCTGTGGCTGCTCCACAGACCAGCTGCTCCCCCTCTCGCTCCTTCTCAAGCCTCCCTATTCCCCGAGACACAACCATACTGAACTTAGGCCAATTCAGAACCTACAATGGCCTATAAGCATTCAAGTGAACGCAAGAGTTGCAAGTGTCTCACTTGAAATCAAAAGCTAGGAACAACTGAGCTTAGTGAGGGAGGCACGTCAAAAGCAGAAGAAGGCTGGGCGCAGTGGCTCATGCCTGTGTCCTCAGCACGGTGGGAGGCTGAGGCAGGAGAGTGCTTGAGCCCAGGAGTTCAAGGCCAGTCTGGACAACACGGCAAGACCTTATCTCTACAAAAAATAAATTTAAAAAATTAGTTGGGCATCGTGGTAAGCGCCTGTAGTCCCAGCTATCCGGGAGGCTGAGGTGGGAAGATCCCTTGAGCCCAGGAGGTTGAGGCTGCAGTGAGCCATGATTGTGCCACTGCACTCCAGCCAGAGCAAGACCCTGTCTCTAAAAAAAAAAAAAAAAAAAAAGAAAGAAAGTCGAGATAAGCTAAAAGCTAGGCCTCTTGCACCAGCAAGCCAAGTTGTGAATGCAAAGGAAAAGTTCCTGAAGGAAATTACACCACTCCAGTGAACACACAAATGATAAGAAAACAAAACAGCCCCATTGCTGATACAGAGGAAGTTCGAGTGATCTGGAGAAAAGGTCAAACCAGCCACAACATCCCCCTAAGCCATAATCCAGAGCAAGGTCTCAACTCTTTCAATTCTACGAAGGCAGAAAGAGGTGAGGACGCTGCAGAAGAAGAGTGAAGCCAGCAGGGGCTGAGGCTGAAGGAAAGACGCCGTCTCTGCAACATACAAACGCAACGTGAGACAGCACGCGCTGACGGGGAAGCTGCATGCAGCAAGTCATCCGCTAAGATCCGCTGAGACCACTGAGGAAGGGGCTGCCAGACTCCACACAGACGAGACGGCCTACGTCACCCGCTAAGATCCGGCTGAGATCACTGATTGAAGGGGCTGCACCTGCCAGACTCTCCACGTAGATGAGACGGCCTCGTATGGGAAGAAGACGCCATCTGTGACTTTCATAGCTAGAGAAGTCAATGCCTGGCTTTAAGGCCTCACAGGACAGGCTGCCTCTCTTGTGAAGGTCTAATGCAGACGGCGGCTTTAAACGAATAGTGCTCATTCATTCAAAAAACCCAGTGCCCTTAAAAATGACTCTAAATTGACTTGGCTTGTGCTACAGAAACGACACAGCAAAGCCTGGATGGCAGCCATCTGTGTACAGCACGGTGTGTGGAATATTTTAAGTCCACTGTTGAGATCTACAGCTCAGAAAAAAGATTCCTTTCAAAATACGACTGTTTGCTGACAATCCCGACAACGCAGCTGGTCCCCTGAAAGCTCTGACAGAGGAGTAAGCGGACAGTCACGCTGCCTTCGTGCCTGCTAACACAACACCCGTTCTGCAGCCCTTGGACCAAGGAGTCGTGTCGACTTCCAAGTCTCACTATTTAAGAAACACATTTCTAAGGCTACAGCGGCCACAGATTCCTCTGATGGATCTGGGTAAAGTTCACTGACAACCTTCTGGAAAGGATTCACCATTCTAGATGCCATTAAGAACATTCACGATTCATGGGAGGGGGTTAAAACAGCAACATGAACAGGAGTTTGGGAGAAGCTGATCTCAACCCTCAAGGATGACTGTGAGGAGTTGAAGACTTCAGTGGAGGAAGTCACTGCAGATGTGGTGGAAACAGCAAGAGAACTAGAATTAGAAGTGGGGCCTGCAGATGGGACCGAATTACTGCAATCTCAGGATGAAAGCTGAACAGATGAGGGGTTGCTTCTTATGGATGAACAAAGAAAGCAGGTTGCTGAGATGGAATCTAGTCCTGGTGAAGATGCTGTGAACACTGAAATGAAACCAAGGGTTTAGAATATTCGTAAACTTATTGATACAGCCGTGGCAGCTTTGAGACGACGGGAAAAGCTCCATGTGGTTAAAACACTACCCAAGAGCACTGCACACCACAGGGAACCTTTTGTGAAAGGTAGAGACAATCGTACGTCAAACTTCATCGTCTTATTTTCAGAAACTGCCAGAGCCACCCCAGCCTTCAGGAATCAACGCGCTGAGCAGTCAGCAGCTGTCCACGCTGAGCAAGACCCCCACCAGCAAGATTAGGATCATGAGCATTTTTAGCAATGAAGTATTTCTAAATCAAGGTAACTACATTTATTTTTTAGACATAATGCTATTACACACTTAACAGACTACGGCCAGGCGCGGTGGCTCATGCCTGTAATCCCAGCACTTTGGGAGGCCAAGAGGGGTGGATTATAAGATCAAGACTTCAAGACCAGCCTGAGCAACATAGTGAAACCCTGTCTCTACTAAAAATACAAAAATTAGGCAGGCTTGTTGGCAGGCGCCTGTAATTCCAGCTACTCAGGAGGCTGAGGCAGGAGAATCGCTTGAACCCAGGAGGCGGAGGTTGCAGTGAGCTGAGATCATGCCACTGCACTCCAGCCTGGGCAACAGAGCAAGACTCCATCTCCGCAAAAATCAAAAGCAAACAAAAAACCAGACTACAGTATAATGTAAACAGAAGCGTTACCTGAGTGCAGTGGCTCATGCCTGTAATCCCAGCACCCTGAGAGGCTGAGGTGGGTGGATCGCCTAAGCCCGGGAGTTCTGGACCAGCCTGAGCAACGTGGCAAAACTTTTGTCTCTACAAAAAAAATCTACAACTTAGCTGGGCCTGGTGGCTCATGCTTGCAGCCAAGGTTACTGAGGAGGCTGGGGTGGGAGGATCGCTTGAGCCCAGGAGGTCAACGCTGAAGTGAGTGGAGATCGTGCCACTATGCTCCAGCCTGGGTGACAGAGCAAGACCCTGTCTCAAAAACAAAAACGAAAAAACAACAAAAAAAAAACCCACACACAAAAAGTCCGTAACTTTTATGTTTACTGGGAAAACAAAATCTGACTGGCTTTCCAGGGGTACTGGCTTTGTGGTCTGGAAGCAAACCCGCGACATCGCTGAGGCTGGCCCGAGACACAGCTGCAACATAAGCATCCGTGCTACCAGAGACGTCGCGGGAGGGCAGGCTCCAGGCTGACGGGAAGGACAGACGCTCACAAACACGGACTGCTGTACGTGACCCCGTTCCTGACAGGGCACGGGATGTTGGCCACAACACCGAAACAAGACCCGTGGGGTCAGCCTCACTCACAAACCCCTTCAGGAGGGAACAGCCACGGGGCACTACAGGCAGAAAAACCAGGTGGTCCACAGAGTGCGGGGCATGAGATCGCATCACAAATGCAGACGCCCTGCTGGTGGGAGAAGGCCGCCTCGGGGGCGCTGCTGATGCTCAGGACCCGCTGCAGCTCTGGGAGGCCGAGTCTGTGTCCCCACGTACCCCAGTCACACCGGGTGAGTGAGGCCACTGCAGCCGTACCACAGCCCTGGATGTGGAGCCGGCACCACTGAGCACGCCCCAGCCCTTCCGTCCTTCCCTGCGCAAAAGGCACTGTTACGGGTATGTGTGAAACAGAGACGGGCCACAGCAGCTGCATGTCCTGCATGCCCTGTCCTCGGTGGGTGGTGGTCATACCTTCCATGGCTGGCGTGGGGGCCACTGCCGACGCTGCCGTCTCGGTCCAGGCAGCCCATCCTCCCAGCAGGTCTGGGTTGCTGGACGAGGCCGTCATCTTGCTGGGCTCTCCTGGCAGATCCCCTGGGACGAAGGAACCGGAAGAGAGCACATTTGGTGTCTCAGCAGTAGGCAATGTGGCAGAGCGCCAGGCTGTGCTCAGGGCCCCAGGAGCCGGCACCTCTTGCACCCAGGCTGAGCTGAGGCTGGGCTGACGGCCTCCCTCTTCCTGATGGGCCCTGAGGAGTCACCACATCACACAGAACCGAGCGTGTGGATGCAGGGGCACCAGCAGGCAGAGCAGCTCGCAGGCGAGGCTGAGAACAGCATCTGCGCAGTGCCATCCAAAGGGTTTGCCAGGACCTCACTTTCTGTAGCCATCCCCACGGCCTGTGTTCCTGCCTCTCCTAAAACCCACCCAAGCCCGCAGTGGCTCCACCTGGCTGAGCTGCCTTCGGCAGACAGACGGCCCAGCAGGTCCTGTCTGCCCTGGCTCTGGCGGCACCCACCCCAGGCTGTAAGGCTGCGCTGCACACGTCCACCCACAAGCCATCCTGCAATGGTCACCATCATCACCCCAGAGCGCACTGTGGATCGCTGTGGATCACGCTGCTATCTCCTCAGGAGAGAGAGCCTGGGCTCCTTCCCGTAGGACTGCACTGGAGGGGCAGCCCAGCCCTGTCCCGGGGCCTGGCCCCGCAGGCCTCTGTCTAAACAAGCCATGCTCTGCCCCACACCCAGCCTCCTCCCCACGGACACAGTGTCCCAAGGCCCCCGCTGCACTTGGACCAGGCCAGCTTCCTGGATCCTGGACCCCCAACCGCCTCCCTCTGACCTCTTGGTCCCACACAAGCTCTGGGTGCAGGTGGCCTTCTCTGCCAACAGCTGCAAGCCCTGGGCCTGAGGAGGCCTCGAGAAACACCTGGTGCCAGGCACAGATGACCGAGGCACTGCAGGGACCCACAACCTGTTCTGGGTTTGCGGATGGTTTGGGGAGACAGAGCAGGGAGCAGTCCGTCCTGACCTCAGGGACATCCTGCAAGACCCTGGGACCACCAGGAAGGTCACCCGGAGGTCACACAGTCCAGCCCCACCACTGCCTGAGACCCGCAGCTCTGCTTCCGACTATAGGCTGCAGTCCTGAGGGAGGAGGCCGTGGGGAGCTGGCTGCCAGGCGAGAGGCGCTTACCCAGGTGCAGGAAGTCAGCGCTGCAGGACGGGGGCGGAGCACTGTGGGCAGACGGGAAGGATGGTGGGACTGCCGCAGAGTCCGAATTGAGAAATTCGCTGAAGAGATCAGGATTGGAGCAGGGCTGGGAGTCGCTGTCTGAAGACAGCAGGAGCGGGCCAAAGGGGTCAGCTGCGGGGACAGGCGGGCATGGGGAGGACTCAGCCTGGTTGCCTGAGGACAAAGCCCAGCTCTAGAGTCAGGCCCACCCAAGAGGCCACTCCAGCTGGGCAGCCCAGACCCCACGGCGGCCCTCTCAGGGACACTGAGGCAGTCGGCCCGGAGGCTCCCCGTGCCCCACGCCTCAGGAGGACCTTCCCATGGACGCGGCAACGCCACTGAGACGGAGGAGCTGGCAGTTCCCGGCCCATGAGCTCAGGCGGGCAGCGCAGAACCAGCCCCCTGCCCTGACCCTGAGGGTGCTCCTGGGGGAGGGCACGTTCCCTTCCTACGGCCGCCTTCGAGACATGCCCATGCAGTGAGAATGACTCAACCTCATCTCTCATCCACCGTGAAGCCCTTCGCCGTCGAACAGAAACACGTACCAGCAGCAGGGGGCCCTCCTCCTGGGGTGCTCTGCATGCTCAGGGGAGGGGCTGGGCTTGCCAGGAGCAGGCGGGCCTCGCCGAGCAGATCCTCCGGGGGCCCCTGGGAGGTGGCCTCCGGGGGCCCAAGGAGGCAGCAGAGCAGGTCAGTGTTGCTGGAGGGGGGCTGGAGGGCCTGCGGGGCTACAGCTGGCCCTGCGCCCACCTCGGAGTGCAGGCCCAGGAGGTCAACCCCGTCTTCCTGTGGCACAGGCTCCGGGAGCACAGCTGGCGTCCCCACCTCAAAAACCACATCCTGTTGCACCAGCCCTGCTGCCAGGCCGGGGTGCTCTGGATCGGCCCGGGGCTCCTGGCCCTCGCTGGAGACTGGGGAACCCCCTTCGTCCGACACCTCGCTCTCGTCTCTGTCCTCCATCAGGGCAGACTCGCTCTCCTTGGGAGAGGCATTTGCTGCACCAGTCTCTGCCTCCTTCTCTTCTGCGAAAAGGAAACAAAACCACAGGCTGGTGAGCCTACATGGCCAGCACCAGGGTCCTCACACGTGGCCCCTCAGTGCCTCCTTGGCCCAGGACCTTGGCGCGTGCTGCAGAAGTTTCTGGGGGGGTTTCCTGAGGCGTCTCCAGCGCACCCACCTCCAGCCTCTGCCTCAAGGCTCTGCCTGCAGCTCTCTCCACCCGGGCCTCTGTGGTGCCTAAGGCTGAGTCAAGTGGGGGCCACACGGCAGCACTGGAGGGGAGGAACACCAATCGAGGTGCTCTGGGAACAGGCGGCAGAAGGGACGACCTTGCTGGGACGGCCAAGGGTGCTGGGACAGGAAGTGGCAGGGGCATCCCTTGGGGTGTGTCTGGGGCAAGGTCCAGGGACGGCGCCCGGTGTTTTCCTGAAAAGCCTGGGGAGGGGCTGGGAGCCCACTGGGGGGTTTGGGCAGAGAGATGTGGGATCCCCGGGTGGGGACAGACTGTCCCTCTTCCCAAGCCCTTTCCTTGTACCCAGGGGCCCTGCCAGCATGGCCCGTGCTGCCCGTCTCCCCAGGCCCACAGACTGGGATGAAGAGCTAGGGTCGGTATTTCAGACTTTGTGGACACGTTCTGTTTTTATTCACCTTTAAAAAAACATGAAATCATTCTTAGCTCGTGAGCCATTAAAGAACAGGCTGACGTGCTGGGCGCACAGCCCACTGTGACGCAGCCCAGCTCTGCCCAAGGCCTGTCTCCCAAGACGCTTGCCCTGCCCCAGGGGCACTTTCAGACCAGGGGCCTGCCCTCTGCAAGAGGCCGGGTCCAGGGACGCTGCCTACCCTGCCAATCCAGTGTGTGCAGAAAGCGGCTGGCGTCCGCGCTGCTACTTGGCGGTGAGTCGGAGTCCGTGGGCTCGGCTTCCGGGGAACCTGCCCCAGCATCATACTGAGCCGTGGAGCCGGGCTGCCGGGGGAGCTCCGGCTTCCCTGCCAGGAGAGGGAGGGCGTCAGGGCACCGGCACTGGCCAGCAGCCTCAGGGCAGCACTGACCCCAGAGCTGGGAAGTGCAGCCAGTCGGGCGCCAGCACAGTGGCAGGCCAGGCTGTCGGTAAAGCAGGCCAGTGACATGACGGGGAGGGGATCTCTGTGAACAGATGCCTGCTATCCACTTGGATGCCGCTCTGGGCCATGGGTGTGCACTGGGGCACAACACACACACATATGAACATGCACAAGGAACACACCACTGAGGCATCAAATGCCACACAGACGCAAGGTACACATGAAGCACCTGGTCTGCAGTGCGTATTCTTTTTATACCCACACAGATGCATGATATACACGAATGCACACAGCCACAGATGCACAGTACACATGAATGCACACACAGCACACACATAGATGCACGGTACACACAAATGTACACACATAGATGCACGGTACACATGAGTGCACACACAACACACACAGATGCACGATTTGTCGGATGCCTGGCCTGCATGGATGCCGGTTACTTACGGATGCTGGATCGCGGTTACTGCATGGATGCTGGCCACCTGGATCACGATTGCCGTGGATGCGGCACCATGGATCTTGGTGAAACCTGGATGCACATGTTTACGGTTACTGCATGGATCGCCTGCAACACCTGCCTGGTCTGGAGTACATGGTTTGTCCTGGGGCATGATACCTGGACAACATATCTGGATCTTTACGGTCTGTATGGATGCCCACCTGCAACCTGGATCACCGTTACCTGGATCTTTTACCACAACTTCGCCTGGATGCGCAGTGCCTGGTCATGCCAATACCTGGATCACGATTTTACATGGATGCACCCACAACCACCACCTGGTCTGGGGTACATAAATGCCTGCTTACCTGGATACATGGTGCACTGTGGATGCACCTTACCTGGTCTGGTGCCATGGACCACCCTGGATCATGGTTACTGCCTGGATGCACAGCCTGCCTGGATCACGTGGTTGCCGCACGGATGCGCTGCCAGCACACCTGGATGCGTAGTTGCCATGGATGCCACAGCCTGGTCACGGTGCTGCACGAGATGCCTGGTCTGATTGCACCACATGGATCGCCACACAGCATGGTCTGGAGTATGGATGCACCCCGCCAGCTGGGGCATGGTGCCGGATACCTACAGCCACCTGGATCTTTACAGTCGCATGGATGCCACACAGCCTGCACCTATGGTCTGGAATACATGAATGCCTGGCTATGGGGCATGGTGCCTGCAGGATACCACCCAGCACCTGCCACCTGGATCACCGCGGGTGCCACATGGTCTTGCCCCACCATACCTGCACATGGGTCACCGGTAAACCGTCACCATGGTCTGCAGGGTACCATGGATGCACACAACCTGCCTGGATGCGGGTGTCATGGATGCCGCGTAAACACCTGGATGCTGGTGCGGATACTTACCTGGATCATGGTGCCTGCGGATGCGCGCAACCTGCCTGGATCTTTCTGGTGCCTGAGGTGCGCAGCACTGCACCTGGATCGCGGCACCATGGATGCTGTCCTGGCCACCTGGTCTGGATTGCTATGGATGCCTGGCTTTACCTGCATGCCGCCGGTTACAAACGGATGCACCACGGATGCACGATTACGCCGCGGATGCGCACGCAGTGCTGCGGTTACGCCGGATGCTGCAACACCTGCATGCCGCGGTGCTGGTACCACCATGGCCTGGATGCCGCGATTTTTACCGGTCTGCCCAGCACCTGGATGCTGCGGTGCCGCCGGATACACAGACCACACACACAGATGCATGGCACACATAGCACACACAGATCCATGGTACACACGAATGCATGGTGCACATGAATGCACACACAGCACACACACAGATGCAGGGTACACACGAATGCACACACAGCACACACACAGATGCATGGTACACATGAATGCACACACAGCACACAGAGATGCATGGTACACACGAATGCACACACAGCACACACAGGCACAGTACGCTCATGTGCACACAGCACACACACAGATGCACAGTAAACTCGTGCACACATACACGACACACACGGGCACACGCCACCCACGGACACATACACAGCACGCACACGCCACACATGCAGCCTCTTTCAGGGATGCTGAAGATGCTCAGAAAGAAAATGCAAACACTGCAAACCAAGAGCCCAGGACAAGCGTGGCATGGGCAGTGGGCGGCCCTGGGCCCACCTGCCAGCGCTTCCTGGGCTGCCTTTTCGAAGCTGCTCGGAAGTGAGAAGAGCAACAGGAGCGAGGGCTCTGCCGTGTTGTCCATGTGCTGCTGAGCAGGCCCGAGGGTCACAGTGGGAGTGGATGTGTGTCCCACACACGTGACAAAAATCTGACCCAGACACACGCCCGGGACAAAACCCCGCTTCGCCCCAGCAGCTCGGGCTTTCCTCCCTCTGCCTCCGTCCCTGCCCAAGGGCCTCCAAAATTGCAGCCTGCGAGTCCTCCTTTTCTGGTGTAGCTGGTGGTGGTCCCAGCATCCAAGACAGAGTTTCCAAAACGTCCTGCAGCCCAAGCTGCTCAGGGCCTGGATGCAGCAGCGGGCGCGGTGGCCCAGCCCTGCCAGAGCTCAGCCGAAGAGGTCTCCCTCCACAGAGACACTCACCAGAACAGGATTCCCTCAATTCACCTGCGGGATCTTACCAAACTTAGACAGAATGTCTTGCTGCTCCTCCCGGCTGGAAAACAGGATTTTGGGGTTCAGCCCCCTCATGCTCGAGTTCTCCCACGGTGGAGCTTCCCGGCTCAGCCTGTCCCTGGACTCCACCTCCACTTCTAGGTTCACTTGAAATAAGTCCGGGTATTTCTCTTGAATGTCACAGGCGTCCAGGTCATACCTGCGGTGTTACGAGTAGACGCCACTTAGGAAGGCCCCCCAAGTAGTCTGTAAGTCCCTCGGACATTCACTAAAGAAACGTGCACGGAAACAGACTGCAGCTGCAGGCAGTGGTGCGAGAACAAAAGGGCAGCCAGTCACCCCCGCCTGCCAAAGCTGGAGCCATGTGAGCGGACCCAGCGCTGTCCCAGGAACCCACAGGGCACCAGCACCCCCGGTCAGGGCCCAGAAGAGCACCTTTTCACTTGCTCTTTGGACGTCACAGTGGGGATGCCCGCGACTGTGTTCCTGGCAGAGGGGCACTGGGCGGGGCCACCACGTTTCCCGCAAGTCCGGGGAGGCCGCGTGCTCAGAGCAGACGGGACAACATCCCACAGCAGGCGACTCCGGCACACAGGCAGGCAGCTCTGAGATGGGACCCCAGGGTTCCAGGGCAGGTGCTGGCCCTCACTCCCCAGCACACACAGACTGCGGCCACCTGGCAGCTCAGAGCACACACTCCGGGATACTAATTGTGTTTTCCATAAAAATGATGACATCCACCCTGACAAAAACCCACAACTGTCAACAGATGCCCATAAGACCAAGACCTCTAGAATCCGGCTGCCAGGGAATTAGGAACATGATTCCAGCGGAAACAAAGCCGTGTCCACCGTGGGGCTGGGGAGGCAGCACTGGCTGGGCTGTGGGGAGCAGGGGCAGGGGTCAGCGGGGCCCACCTTGGGGTGTTGGCCGCACGGGGAGACAGGTGTGACCTGACACTGTGACCACTTCCTGGCCCCTCAGGAATTCCCTAAGGAATTCCAGGCTATTTCACGCATTTCCTATGATCGTCTCTGATCCCACTGCCATAAACTGCACTGATAAGTCCGGGATCTCCAGCAGGCAGCAGGCTTTCCATGCCTGTCCTATTTTATGCCACCTAAAATCTCTACATGTTGAATTTCATACATCTAAAAAAATAAAGCAGAAACACAAGAGAGTGGTGGCCAGTTCCTGGGAAACCCAGGGTGCCAGTGTCTGCAGGGCCAGGAACACCCAGAGCAGAGTGGGACACGCCGAGGGAGCAGGGAGACGGGCCCGGCAGCCTGTGTGGGTCAGAGCCACGGCTGGTTTCAACTGTCACTTCTCTGAGCTCCACACATGCCTGGGATGTGTGACGGCCTCTAGTTTATCCCTTCCTGCTCACCCCCTAAAACATCCTCTTGCTGCACGAGGGGAGAGCACCCCGTGCCTGCCCTGACGGGTGGCCAACCTCACGCGGAGCAGCGCCCCCTGGATGCCCTCTCAGGGCTCTGGGCGGAGGTGGCCACGGCCGAAGCCAGGACTGACGTGCACTCCAGCTGGAGCCAATATGAGCTTCCCTCTGCGCCCGAGCCTCTTAGGTGCCGCTATCCGTTGTCGGGGGCAGCAGCGACTGCAAAGCAGTGGCACAGCTGGCGTGGAGATGTGAAGGCGGCAACGTCTGCAGAGCAGCCAGCAGGCACCAGCAGAGAATCCGACGGCCACCGCAGCGGAGGCTCAGACCGGCCACCACCGAGGCTGGAGGGGCACAGCGGGAGGGGCACGGAGGGATGATGTGCGCAGGGAGCCAGGTCGGCCAGGCAGGCTCAGGTCCTGGGGCAGACCAAACTTGGGCAGCCCCAGAGGGAGCGCCACTCATGCCCAGCCTCCCTGCCCCAGCTGCCCCTTGAGACACCCCTGGGCACTGGGTCTGCAGGCCCGGCTCTCACCCAGCCTGGCGCTGAGGACACAATGAGGTCTGTGAGCAGGGTTAGCCGCTCCCAAGAGCCCTGGACTGCAGAGGACACGGCCCGCAGGCTCCCACCAGACCAGCTCCAACAGGGCAGAAGGGGCTCCCGACAGGCTTGGCTGTTACACTTGTGCCACGGCTGCAATCCTGTGTCCCTCTCCCCCAGGCACTGTGCAGGCCCGCGGCCAGGGAACACGCCTCTCCCCCAGGCACAGCGCAGGCTCGACGTGCAGAGCCCACGCACGTTCCACGTGCTCCTCTCCTGCTGCCCCGTGTCTAACTTCATTCAGCCATCTCATGAAATCTACTTGCTCATTCTGATGGTATACAGGTTCCTTAGGTTTCTTGCTGAAAGCAATCATGCTACCTGTGAAAAGCAACAGCTGGAACTTCCATTTCTTCTGCCCTTTCTTTTTCTTGCCTTACTGCACTGGCTAAGACCGACCATAAAATCCTGGATAGTGAGAGTGAAACCCCTGCTCTGTCTGCAAACTCAGGAGGGAAATGTCCAAATACATCATGATTAGCTGTGGTGCTTCAGGATTCTGTGGCTGCTCTTTATCAGCCTAAGAAAGGTTCCTTCTGCTCCTCTTTGCGGGGCATTGTGATGAGAAAGGAGTGCTCATTCTTATCATGCTTTATCTACGAAAACTTCGCCTGGTTTTCGCCTTTGCTCGGCTAACGTGGTGAAGTATGGTGGCTGACCAATTTTCAAATGTTAAAACCACTTCACATTCCTGAAATAAACCAGATGTCAAGACATGTCATCCTTGTTACATAACACTGGGTTCTTTCAGCTAATATTTTGTTTAGAATTTTTCTATCTATATTCATGAGATCTGGCTTGCAATTTTCCTTTCCTACGAGGTTCTTTTGTATGTGCACGAAATCATGGCTCACCACAGCTTAGGCATCCCAGGCTTAAACGATTCTCCCACCTCAGCCTCCTGACTAGCTGGCACCACAGGCATGTGCCACCACATCCGGCTGATTTAAAAAAATTTTTTTTCGTAGAGACAGAGTCTCACTACGTTAACTAGGCTGGTCTCGAACTTCTGGCTCGAGCAATCCTCCCATCTCAGCCTCCCAAAGTGCTGGGATTACAGGCGTGAGCCGCAGTGCCCGGCCTGTAGGAAGGTTTTAAACTACAGAATATATTTCTTTAACAGACATTACAACGCCGTATTTCTTCGTAGGTGTATTTTGAGAGGCGTTTTTCAGATAATTTGCCCATTCCACTGAGAATGGCGTTCCTCCCAGCACCACACATGCCATCTGAATGTCTACGGGACCTGTCTCCTTTGGTTTCCCACCCTGGGAGCCCGTGTTTCCGTGTTCCGTCTCCCTTTCTTGACCAGACTTGTTAAGCAATCAATATTTTCAGATAATCAAAAGAAACACCTTTTGGCTTTACTGACTTTTCCTATAGTGTGCTTGCTTTTTTTTTTGAAATGGAGTTTCACTTGTTGCTCAGGCTAGAGTGCGATGACGTGATCTCTGCTCACTCTAACCTCCGCCTCCCGGGTTCAAGTGATTCTCCTGCCTCAGCCGCCCAAGTAGCTGGGACTACAGGCATCTGCCACCATACCCATTTAATTTTTGTATTTTTAGTAGAGATGGAGTATCACCACGTTGGCCATGCTGGTCTTGAACTCCTGACCTCAGGTGATCCACCTACCTCGGGGTCCCAAAGTGGTGGGATTACAGGCATGAGCCACCGTGCCTGGACAGTATGCTTGTTTTTAACTGAATTGTTTCTACCCTTGATTATTTTTTTTCCACCTACTTTTTTGAGTTTAATTTGCTGTTCTGATAACTCCCTGAGTTAGAGATAACTCCCTGAGACACGAGTTTAGGTCACCGACTTCCAACATTTCTTTCTTTTTCCCCCCGAGACAGGGTTTTGCTCACAGCTCACTGCACCCTTGCAGCCTTGATCTCCCAGGCTCAAGCAATGCTCCCGCCTCCCAAAGCGCTGGAATTGCCGCTGTGAGCCGCTGTGCCCAGCCAATCTTTCTTCCTTTAAATGTATGAGTTTAAAGTTACAAATTTCCTCTAAAGCCTGCTGTAGATGCATCCCGAAACATCTGATACGGGGTATTTTGATTATCACCGCGTTTAAAATATTTTCTCATTCCAATGGTGATTTCCTTTTTGGCGCGTGGATTACTCACGAGCACATGGTCTTGGGGTTTTCCTGTCACTGACTCCCACCTTCATCCACCGTTGAGATGTCGTAAGACTTTGACACACGCCCACTTGAACAGATGCCATTTCTTCAAGAATTTGCTGAAGTTTGCAAAACTCAGGTCAGGTTGGTTAAACCTTGTAAAAAAAATCTATATCTTGATGTTTGTGTCTACCTGTTCTGCTGCCTGGGGAGAGAGGCAGCCATCAGCGTGGGCCTGTCCACTTCACCCCTCGTTCTGCCCCTTTGTGTTGCCTGTACTGAAGCCATGTCATCGCCCTCACCCCTGTGACGTTGCCCTTCACCTCCTGCCTTGGTCTGTCCCACCTGACATTGACACTGTGACATCAGCCCTCTTCCTGTTATGGTCTGCATGGTAAGCAATTTCCAATTATTCCACTTCAGCCTTGCTGGGTCTTCGTGTGCATGGGTTTTGAAGTATGGCTCCTATAAGCAGTACAGACTTGAGCTTTGTGTGTGCTTGGTTTTTAATCCAGCCCGATTAACTGGAGTGTGTCTTCTACTCACCTTCCATAGGATGACTGACAGGCACAGCGGGGCGTAGGTCTACTAGCTGGCTGTTTTCTATCTATATCCCATCGGGGTTTGTTTCTTTATCTCTACGCTGTTCTTGCGAATTAATCACATAGTTTTTGTTCCATTTTTCTTCTTGATTGTATCTTTAATCTGCCCTAGGGATTGGTACATTCCCTGCTTCCTGGTGACGGGGCTCCTGAAACACGTTCACTTGGTTAATCCCCGCCTCGGCTGTGTGTGTCTTGGCCTTACTTGGCGCTAGTAGTGCGCCGGGGGTGTGTGTGTGTGTGCTGGTGCTCCTGGATATGTGTGCGCGCACGCTGGTGCTCCTGGACAATAATGGCGGCGCGCTGGTGCTCCTGGATATGTATTGATAGCGGCTTGCGCTGGTGCTCCTGCTTTGTCGGGTAATATTTACACTACCACACAGGTTTTAAAACCCACAGGACATACTGGTGTTTTAAGCAGCTGGTGCTGGTGTCATTTCACCACAGTCATGCGTTCAGCCTCCTGCCACCGCTCTCCTAGGCTGCGGGCTTTTACAGGCTTAACCCATGGATATTTACCGGCACTGAAATGGAGCAGTTCTGCCAACAATCAACTCTCTCATCCTTTGCTTGGCTGAAGACATCTTTAACTGGCTTTCATATTTCAAGGATAATTTCACCGGATATAGAATTCCCGTATTTTTCTCTCAGCACTTTAGAGACAGCATGCCACGGTTGCCTTTGGGTGTCACTCGGCAGGTCCTGCATTCCCACTTGTCCCGTCCCCAGGGGCTGGAGATTGTTCTCTTTGGGTTCCAGCAATTCAACCAGGATGCTCTGAGGTACTGAATCTCTTTTCTTCTTTTTGTTAAAAAAAAAAAAAAAAGTATTCTCTTTGGTGTCTGCAAAGCTTCTCATTCCATGGTTTTGACGTCCTCCATCAGTTTAGGAAAATTTTTGGCCAATGATTTTTCAAGTATTATTTCTGTTCCATTCTCTCTCTTCTAGAACTTCAAGTAAAAGCACGCCAGGCCCCTGCAGTGCCACAGTCTCTCTCGTGACCCTCTCTATACGTGTTTTCTTCCATCGTTTCTTCTCTGTGCTGCCATCGGAAGATCTTTCCCACCAATTCACCGTCTGTTCTGCTGTGCCTACTCCACTGTTAAGCGTGTACTGAAGCCTTCATTTCGGCTATAATATTTTTCAGTTCTAGAATTCACATCTGTTTCCTTTTTATGTTCCAGATCTCTGGTGAAATTCCCATCATTCCCCCGACTTTGGTGAATAATCAGTTACCAAAGTCCCTGCCTCCTGCCTCCATCATCTGAATCCCCGACAGGTCCTTCACCGACATTTTCCTCTTCATCATCAGTACCTTGGTCTTTAAAAACACTATTTTAAGCACCGCCTCCCCTGTGGCTGAAAACTCTGGGTGTTTTTCTTCCTCCAAAGGAGGAAAAAAGAAACGAAAATTGTTAAAGTTGTGAATATGTGAGTTAAAAAAAGAAAAGCGTAAGACACAACAAAGACAAGAGATGTAAAAAAAGAAATGTAAAAAAAGAATCACAGAGACAGAAAAACACGAGAGGACCCCCCGGCCTCCCAGTGCAGGCCGTCCACGACAACAGCAGGTGCCAGCTCTTCCTGGGCTCGCCCAGGCCAGGCCAGCACCCCTCCCAAGGTGCAGAGTCCCCCAGCATCCCCGTGGGGCTGGCCCCAAGGCTTTCCTTTGTTTACTGGGTAGAGTACAGAGCCTGGAACACAGCAGGCCCTGCAGCCACAGCCTCTGTCTCGGGAGCCCCCGTGGGTGCCCCCTCTGGCTCCTGAAACAATGTATGTTCCACTGTGTCTTGACAGATAAGCCTGTCTGTGACTGAGTAGAAAGATCTCCAGTTAAATGGGAGGCCGAGACAGGCGGATCACTTGAGGTCAGGAGTTCAAGACCAGCCTGGCCAACAGAGTGAAACCCATCTCTACTAAAAATACAAAAATTAGCCGTGCATGGTGGTGCAGGTCTGTAATCCCAGCTACTCAGGAGGCTGAGGCGAGAGAATCACTTGAGCCTGGTGGGTGGAGTTGCAGTGAGCTGAGATTGCGCCATTGCACTCCTGCCTGGGTGTTAGAGCAAGACTGTCTCAAAAACAAAACAACAAAAAACAAAAAAAACAAAAAACCTCCAGTCAGAATCAGAACGCCCGGTGTGACAGCCTGCTCTGCTGCTCACCGCATCTGCACCTGAGCCTGCAGAGGGCAGGCTAGGTGCTGTTGGGCGCTGATGTCATGAGGACAGGGAGCTAACAGGTGCTGGGCACGGTGGGGGCGGGGGACATCCTGTGACTGAGCTTGTTTACAGAGGGAGCTAACACTAGAGCGTGAGCTTCCAGACATGACTGCCCCGCATCTCCTCCAACCTCCGCCCAGCGGGGCACTCTGCACACGGCAGGCTCAGGAACGTTTGCGAAGATGCAGCTGCCACCTGCTCACCTGCTCATGCCACGCCCGGGTGTGAGGGCTAAATTCTAACAGACACACACACCATCAGGGGCCAGAGCAGCAGCCACCAGGTCCACCCCAGCAGCCTGCACACAACACATGCAGCTCCAGGATGGTCTAGGAACAGGCCCAGCGCCACCAAGCGGCAGTCACACAGCCCGCCACTCCCGCTGGGGCTCCCACGGCCAGCCCACATGCAGGTGCTGCGGCGGCGCGGGGCACCTGTCCCTCCCCACCGAGCCCACGCGGCACCAACGTACTTGGCAAATTTCACAGTGGTGGCGTTCCGAGGCACAAACCCCGTGTGGAACTGAATCTGGAACATCTTCATGGATGCCATCTGCAGAGAGAGCAAACATGACACCCCGCACCGAGGGTGAGTCCAGATCCTGGGGCCACAGGTGAATTCGTCCCAGTGGGTGAGCTCTGAGAGCCGCTCACGGAGCTGGAGGCGTGGACCGTGCCTCCGTGCCACATGTTGCGGGGGAAGTGGGAGAGGGTCTGTGTGTGGCAGGTAGCCCCAAGGAGAATGCAAGGGCCCACAAGCTGCTTTGCGGGACTGCCGTGGGGGGCTGCCCCTGGACCCTCAAACTCAGATGGAAATGCCAGGCTTTTCAGGCTGAGATCCCGCCACATCGAGTGCACAGGGCCAGCAGGGGGGACTGGGGGGCAGTCGCCACGTGAGAGCCCACAGCACTCACCAAACAGCAAGCACTCTGACCTTCCACGAGAAGTGAGTGCACAGTGGCCCCCAGCCCTCCCAAGAGCCTGGGGGTGAGTGGGGAGCACCGGGCAAGCCACAGGCTCTCTCACCTTGGCCTGCAGCCGGCCGCCCAGGGTGGACCGGGCGTGATAGATGACGATGAGCACATCTCCTTGCACCGTGACGCCCAGGGGAATGACGGCTTTACCATCTTCAATCTTAAAATCCCTAAGGACAGAATGACGAGAGAAAAATTAAACAGAAAGACCCCCAAAACCAACCAAACAAAAACAACAAAAAACAGAATGAGAAATTGTCGCTTAGGTAAAACGTGTAATACCCAATAAAGAATGACGCCCACAAAGAGGCCCACAGAAATTCTGAAGTCTCCCAGACACTTAGATCGTGTGATCTGACGCTGACCAGGACCCCAAGTTACCCGCCACAGACACTACAGCTCCAAACATGTCCGCCTCAGCAAGCGCTTGTCCCCGGCAAGGCCAAGGTTCCTCTTTAATGGTGTTCCGGAGGGGTGAGGATAAGGGAGCACGGCACGGGGCCACAGCTGCACTCACCGCATCTTGTCATACTCCTGGGAGGTGCTGGCCACGCGCTCATCCCCCACGTAGACCTCACAGAAGGGCCTGCAGCCACTCCTCTGCTTGCTGAACAGCGGAACGGGCGTCATGACCACGGCCCTCACCAGGATGGGCTTGCTGTGGGGTGTGATGGGCTCCTCCGCCACCATGTCGCACATGTACTCGATGTACCTGGGGGTAGACGTGCCGCGTCACCACGTGGTGTGGCCTGAGGGGACCACACAGCTGATTGTGTCTTTCGAATAGGAGTCTTTAATGCTAGAAATTTCCCTTGTGGCAATGTTTTAGTTGCTCCTAATAAATCTGATGTTATAATTTTCATTTAGTTAATTGTGTGTGTGTGTATATACATACATGTATTTTTAAGACAGCGTCTTAATGTTTTTAAATTTCTCATGATACTCCCAGTTTGATACTCATGGGTTATTTAGAAGTTGCTTAATTTTGAGGCCGGGCACGGTGGCTCACGCCTGTAATTCTAGCACTTTGGGAGGCCAAGGCAGGTGGGTTGCCTGAGGTCAGGAGTTTGAGACCAGCCTGGGCAACATGGTGAAACCCCATTTCTTTTTTTTTTTTGAGACGGACTCTCGCTCTGTCGCCCAGGCTGGAGTGCTGTGGCCGGATCTCAGCTCACTGCAAGCTCCACCTCCCGCGTTCCCGCCATTCTCCTGCCTCAGCCTCCCGAGTAGCTGGGACTACAGGCGCCGGCCACCGCGCCCGGCTAGTTTTTTGTATTTTTTTAGTAGAGACGGGGTTTCACTGTGTTAGCCAGGATGGTCTCGATCTCCTGACCTCGTGATCCGCCCGTCTCGGCCTCCCAAAGTGCTGGGATTACAGGCGTGAGCCACCGCGCCCGGCTGTGAAACCCCATTTCTAATAAAAATACAAAAATCATCCGGGCATGGTGGTGTGCACCTATAATCCCAGCTACTCAGGAGGCCTAAGGCAGGAGAATTGCTTGAACCTGGGTGGCGGAGATTTAGAGAGTTTTCCAGATATCCTTCTGGTACTGATTTCTAGTTTTATTCCACCGTGGCCTGAGAGCATAGTTTGTCTGATTTCAAATTTTAAAAATTTGTTGAAGTGTCTTTATAGCTCCACATCTGATCTTTCTTCTTGCATATTCCACATGGATTAGAAAGAAATGTGTGTTTTTCTGTTGTTGGGTGGAACGTCCTAGAATGCTCTACAGCTGTGTCAGCCTTCACGGGCTGGCACGTTCAGTTCTTCTACACCCTGCTGGCGGTCTGTCTACTTGTTCTGCGGAGTACTGAGAGGAAAATGTTGAGGTCTACCCCACAACTGAGTTGTCTAGTTCTCCTTTCAATTTGATCAGTTTTTGCCTTACGGATGTTGAATGGAATCTGTTTTCTCTGAGCTTGGTGGCATAGCTCTGGCTTTCCCACGGCTGGCGTTCCTCTGGTGCCTCTGTGGTGCACACGTCCCCCGGTGTCTGCCTCCCACCTCGTGGCACCCATGCCCTGCAGCAGGCCCTCTCCTGGAGCTTGTGCACGGCAGGCAGGTGACGTCACTTCTGTGGTGACGGTGCAGACCCCATCTTCCCAGCCACAGGCCACTGTGGTCCAGCTCAGTTAGCATGGAGCCAGGACAGCCGGTCCTTCAGCCACAACAAATAAATCCTGCCAATAGCCCGAGTGGCCAAGGAAGCAGATTCAGCAATGAAAGAGAAATCGGCTTTCTCAGAGTCAGTGCAGCCAACACCCTGACAGGAGAAGAGGACCCAGCTAAGCCTCAGGGTCCAGGGAGACCATGAGAGAACGGATGTGTGTGGTTCTAAGCCCGAGTGTGTTGTGGCGGGTCATGTAGCAAACTAGTACGCTCTTCCCCCACCATCCTGTTCTGAACTCACCTCTGCCTCCGTGTTGAAAGGGGACCTCCTGCAGTGTATGGCTGAGCTGTGCATTTCTGTCCCACGTGACAAACCTGTCTTAAACAAAACCACTCACGTTCAGCCTGAACACTGATGTGGCTGGATTAAAATTTACCATCTTGCTGGCTGTTTCCTATTTGTTTGATCTGTTCTCGGTTTTTTTCTTCTTCTTTTTGCCTTCTCTTGGCAAGGTTTATGTCTTCATTTTACTTCTTGTTGACTTCTTAATTACACCACCAAAGAAAAGCCCTTACTGGTTGTTCCAGGCTTTCTGTCAAGACCCTTGTGGCTGACATCTTTCTTTTGGTACCTGACGCATCTTCTTCTGGCCGCCTCCAACACTTCCTCTGTGCTCGGTTTGCAGGAGCTCTGACCGGGATGCACCTGAGTGAGTTTTTATGTGTTTGTCTTTCTTTCATCCTGCTTGGTCACCTCTGAGCTTCTTGAACCTGGGGACTGGTATCTGTTACTCATTCTGGGAAATTCCCAGCCATGATTTCTTCACTGTTCCCGCTTCCCTCTTCCGTTTCTGGACTCCACGTGTGTGTGGCCCTGCCTGAGGTGGAGGCAGCTCTTGGGTGCTTGTTCTACCCCCACCCCCGCTTTCTCTCTGTGATTCAGTTTCAGTAGCTCTTGCCCTGGCTCCAAAGGCCACCGACTCAGCCTCAGCGATGTCGAAGGCGTTCTCATTTCAGGGATTTCCCTTTGTTTATTTCCTGGTGTTTCCATGGCTCTGACGAGTGATCCACCGGACCACGCACCCTGCATGAGGGTCCTCTTTCCACGGCTCTGACGAGTGATCCACTGGACCACGCACCCTGCATGAGGGTCCTCTTACCACGGCTCTGACGAGTGATCCACTGGCCTGTGCACCCTGCATGAGGGTCCTCTTTCCACAGCTGTGACGAGTGGTCCACTGGATCCATGCACCCTGCATAAGGGTCCTCTTTCCACGGCTCTGAAAGTGATCCACTGGACCACGCACCCTGCATGAGCGTCCTCAGCACATCAGTCAGTTACTTCAATTTCCCTAAGAGTCACAGGGTGCAGCTCTTTCATCTCCTCCATCTGGAGGCAGAAAAAAGGGTCTCGGCCAGGTCTGAGCCTCCCTCACAGTAGCTGTGTCCCCTTGCCCGGCCCTCACTCTCCCATCTGTCCTGTGGGTGCCCATGGAGACTGTGCCTTCCAGAGGGCAAGGACCCTTCCAGTCCTGCAACCCTGGAGGCTTCACTTGCCCACTGAGACACTTGGCCTCCACCGGTTGTACTCCTTCTGGCCTCCTTCTCTTCTGGGGTCTAGTTATGTCCACCCCAGACAGTGCACACACACACCTCCTCCCACAGGCACCTGACTCTCCTTAGATTCTGGGCCAGAGATGTGGAAAGGCCATGAACTTGACGTTGGCCCAGCCACCTGCCCGGTGGGAGCGGCACTCTGCACGTTTCTCTGCTCCTCCAAGGAAGGAGCTGTGGGATTTGGTGGGGTCATGGAAGCCCAACCACACTTCACAGGGAAAGAGACCCCCTGGTTCTCAGATGCCCCCTGCTGAGCAGGCCCCACCGCACCTGGCCTGGGGGTGCCAACAGCTTTCAGCTCAATGTGTACAGGGGTTCCCGACTTTGCTGGGGTCACAGAAAAGACACAGCTGGATAGGGCGGCCACGATCTCCTCCCCATAAGGCTGTGAGCAAACGAGGTGGGGCCCTCCCTGGGGATCCACAGCAGCAGGATCGGCCTCCCGACGCTCGCCCTGTCCACAGGCTGTGCACTCCGTTCAGACAGGATGAAGAATGGGGGGTCCCTCCTCTTCCCTCCCGCCATGGTGGGGCCACGGGGCCGGCCTTTGCTCCTGGGCTGTCTGTGGTCCAGGTCAAGGCCTGCTCTTTCAGAGGCTGGGAGGCTGCTCCAGCCTCACCAGGTCCTCAGTGAGACCAAGGCCAGGGGAGGCTTTATGCTGGGAAGGACTCCTCGCATAGACACCTGCAGCCTCGAAAAACGGAGCCCTAAACACGCTGTGGCCGCACTCCCATTTGAGAAAGTCTCCTCCACGCGGCCAGTGAAAGTCTGCTGCGTGCTGAGGCGACCGGCACGGAAGCCTGCACTTGGCAGGGCCCTAAACATGCTGCAGCCTCACTCGGGTCTGAGCAGCGTCAGGTGCTCCACACAGCACCTGTCTCAGCTGGTCCACACGGCATTTTCACATGCATTATCCACCAGAGCCCACCACAGAGGACTCCTGCAGGAGGGACAGAGCGGGGTCCCAAGAGGAGCCGCTCCTGCCCAGCCCAGCCCAGCGAGCACGGGCCCCACCAGGCTACATGTGGCATTTGCCAGAGAACCTCGCGTCCACCCAGAAACTAGGCAGGTGCTGCCCCACAGCCGTCAGGACCACCGCGGCTGAGGGCCCACCCTCCCTGGGCGGGCATAAACCCAGGGCTCAGCTGTGGCTCAGCGAGGCTGGGCCTGCCTTTCCCACCAGCGCCTGCAGTGGCACCGACTGGCCCTCCAGGAGACACTGCAGCGATGGCGGCTGTGCCACACGGGCCCACAGAGCTGTCCCGTCCCCGGGGGGCCACGCAGTACCTTTTGTGGGATGGCCAGATGCCTGGCGGGCAGCGCTTCATGCTGAACATGTACACGGCGGCCTCCGCGGTGCTGAAGAGACGGCAAAAGCACAGGAAGGAGCAGACAGCCACAGCAGACGCGGCTCTCCCGTCCTAGGACAGACAGACACGTCTCGCACGTGCCTCGCACTCCCGCAGGACAAGGGCTGGCGGGGTCCTCGGCCATCCTACCCGCCCCATGGCCACAGGGACGCAGGGTTGTTCTCTCTGAGGCTGGGACATGTTTACGAAACCACATAACACGCCTGCCGAGGCGAGGATGGAGCCCAACAGAGACCGAAGGTTCCCTAACGAAGAGCAGGGCTGGGGCCGCTCTGACAGGCTCTGCTGGTGCCCAGTACTCCCGCGAGAGACCCCTCATGGAAACCTCAACTCCATCAACCACAGTGGCAGCTGCCACACCCTGGGAGGCTCAAGCACCACTAAGCTTCGCACTGCAGATGGGGAAACTGGAGGTGACTCTTAGGTGGCCACTGTGCAGGAGGGGGGCGGGCTCCCCACACAGCAGAGTGGCCTCCACACAGGTGTGCAGGTCAAGGCCAGGCAGGGCCACATGGGGAGGGGAGGGCAGGGCAGGGCCATCTGGCATCTGCCCCCTCCACACCCGAAGACACCAAGCACAGGGACTTTCTTCCGTGTCCCAGGGTGAAGAACAGGCCCCAGCTCATGACTGGCGCTCAGATGCCGTTGAACTATGCATGAAATAATGAACTTTGATAAAAGACGGCGCCAGGGCATGGCCCTGGAGCTCACCATGCAGTGCACGACGCAGACATTCTTGTGGTCCTGCCGCAGCCAGGCATGCATGTTCCTGCAGATGTTGTACAGGGTGTGCAGGTGCGGGGCCCGCCGCGCTGCCCAGCCACACTCGGAGACCTGTGGGGACAGGGCACGGTGGCACGGACGGCAGAGGAGCCCCGCCCCAGCCTTGGTCGGATCGGAGGGACAGCCTGCCTGCAGCGCAGGGGCCTCCGCCAGCTGGCGTCATAAACAGGCGTCCATCTGCACGAGCGCCTCTGCGGCACCTGAGCACCAGGGCTGCCACTGGCCTTGCAGACGGAGCTCGGTCAGCTGTTCCTGGCTTTGGGTCCCCCTGCATACTGACAGGGGTCATGTCTGGAAGGAATGGTGCGGCCTCGAGCACCCTCTGGCAGGCGGGAAGCAGTGAAGAGCTGGGGCCTCCAGGGTTCCCGTCAAGCGGCGTCCTCAGAGCAACAGAGACCCCACCTCGCTTCCTCCTGCTCCACACTCTGCAGCCCCTCAGGAGACCTCCGGCTGCCCCCATCACGGCCGCACCCTGGCCAAAGCCCTCAGCTACGCCCCTGCACTGGAGCAGGAGGAAGCTGCCACAGTGGCACCAAGACAAAGCCTGTGGCCACACACCCGGTTGTGGAACCTGGAAGGCCGGTAGGTCCTGGGGGACAGGTTGTAGACGGCATAGTGCCCCGGGTGCTTGGAGTCCAGGAACAACCGCACGTCTTCGATGTTGTTTTTGAGCGCTGACTCCACACCTTCTGCCGGGAACGACATCACTGAAACAAGCAGGCCTGCGTCAGCCGCCGTCCCCAGGAGACGTGTACCTTGTGGCCAGGCTGCCGCTGAGGCCTCGCTGCTCCTCACGCTCCCGGGCAAGCACAGCCTCCAGCAGCTCCACCAGCCACTGCCCACACAGCTGGCCCCCTCACCCTCCGCAGACTCCCGGCCTGGGTGGACCCAGCAGCACGGACCCAGCCACACGCCCGCCAGCCGGTGGCTGGGACTTCCTGAGACAGCTTCTGACACATGCCCGGTCTCCAGGCGCCGGGATGAGTGACTGGGATGCCTGGTGCACAGAGGCCCTGGTTTTCCATGGACACGGCCTTGTGTTGTTCCTAGCATGACCTCAGGGAGCCATAGGAGGCACCAGGCTGGGGCTGACCCTGTCCACTGCTGCGCCTGGAGGCGCTGGGCACAGGCCGTCCCTGTGAGTCTGTGGCTGCAGAGGAGGCTGGAGCAGAGGCACCTGTGCCCTGACACACAGCACGGACTCACTGGGCACACAGGGCGCGTCCCACAGCCTCACGTGCACACGTACCTGCAATTCTGGACGTGATGTAAGATATGTCCAGGTCACCCTTTGCGTAACTGGAATTAAAAAGAAGAAAACTTGATTATGACAAGAAACACTCCACAGTTAAGTCACAGGGCTGAAGCCAGAGCCCGAGGCCTGGAGAAGCCATGGGGCTCTCACTGTGGAGGCTGCACCCCATGAGGAACATGCGTGTGCACAGGCATGCGGGCAGGTTCCCGGGTGTATGTGGGCCGTGGAGCTGACCCCTACATCAGAAGAGGATGGAAATGACAGCCTGCAGGTGGTGGAGGTGTGGACGAGACAGGAGAGACGTCCGCTGTCTAACTTCCCCTTCCCCTGCGCTCTCCAGGGAGGGACGGCAACACCGGTGGAAGGTGAAGGCCGGAGAGCAGGGGTCACTTGGACGATGGTCACGGGTCATGCCAGGCTCTAGGCGCTGCCCAGGCCTGGTGGTTGCAGCAGTGGGACGCCAACAGACGCCACTGGAGGCAGAGAGAGCCCTCCTACCCTGAGTGCCTAGAAGCCCCCTGCTGTGGCCACAGGCAACTCTCTACAGACCAACTGTCCCCCACACTAGGTCCACGGAACTGGTAACACAGAGATCAAAACCCTCAATAACTCTGCAAGGACCCTGACAGGTTTATCCCACAATTCACTGGAAGAAGCAGCTGTGCAAGAACAGCCAAGCCAACCCTGTGAGGGAAGGAGCAGAAGGGAGCTTCCCTCCCAGGGCAGAGCTGGCCGGAAGCTACGGAGGCCGGAAAGGCTGGGCTAGGAGCAACCTCAGCTAGGCACACCGAAGAGGGGCCATCCTCACCAGAGGAAAGCTTGGAAAAAGGTCCAGAGAGATGAATGACCCAAATACACACGACCAAACCATTACCTGAAAGTGACTGTGCATTCAAATGCTTTAAAAACTGTCCAAACCCACAGAGCAGGTGCTGATTTAGGACGTGGGTCTTCCGTGCATTCAAACATTTTAAAAGCTGTCTAAACCCACAAAGCAGGTGCTGACTTAGGATGTGGGTCTTCCAAAGCAACAAGGGAAGACCGGGAGGCACGGTGAGCCTGATGCTCGGCCACTTTTGCAGCACAGGATGCTGGGCAAGAGACAAACAGGCCACATGAAGCATGGCTACTGGACCCATAATCTAATCACCAGCAGAAAAACAAAAATAAGGGCCAGGTGCGGTGGCTCACGCCTGTAATCCCAACACTTCGGGAGGCCGAGGCGGGGAGATCACCTGTCAGGAGTTCGAGAGCAGCCTGGCCAACATGGTGAAATCCGCACAGATCCTGTACCACGGGGGCCAGCGGCAACCAGAGCGAGCTGACACGCCTTAAGCAAAGGTGGGCAGTGAGTGCCACAGGATCCACGCACATCTCACCCACCCCAGCAGCCCTGCGGTGGCCCCGTGCACCTGGCTGTGTTGGCCTCAGGCACGTGTACCGGGGGTGTGTGTGTTAGGGCTCCCCTGGACACTGACAGGAGAGAAACCAGGGCCCAGACACAGGGCTCAGGCCCCGACGCCCCAGCTTCCAGAGAACACCAAGCACCAGGGCAGCCAGGGGCTCGCGGCCACCCAGGTCCTGACTCCCGGGCTTCTCCTTGGGGAGAGCCAGAAACACAAATTAACTCACTGTCCTTTTTTTTTTTAAATTGAGGCAGGGTCTTGCTCACTCCAGGCTGGAGTGCACTGGCACAATCACAGCTCACTGCAGCCTCAACCTCCTGGGCTCAAGCCATCCTCCCACCTGAGCCCCCAGTGTAGCTGGGACCACAGCGGCACGCCACCTTGCCCAGCTAGTTTTTTTATTTTCGTAGAGACAGGGTCTTGCTATGCCGTCCAGACTGGCCTCAAACTCCTATCTTCAAGTGATCCTCCCTCCCTGGCCTCCCAAAGTGCTGGGATTACATGAGCCACCGCGCCACGCCGTCTTTTGAGCCTCCAGGCCCAGCCAGAACTCACTGTGGCTTCCAAGTCAACTTTACAAACACGAGTTTATGCAGCTTCCTCTGCCTCGAGCACGTGGTGTGAACAGAGGGCAGATCAAAACAGCAGGGCTGCCCTCAGCTAGCAGCTGGGGGCATGGGGAGAGTTCCCACCATCCCCTAACAAGCAGCAGCTGGCCGTGCCTGAGCGCCGTGAAAGCAGCACCCGCTCACGCCAAACTGCGTCCTCCTAGGGCCTGGAACCCACGGGTCCCAGCAGAGCCATGTCTAGGACCAGCCCCTGCAGCCTTAGGCCTCTGGCAGACAGCAGCTCCCACCATCCCCACAGCTGCTGGGGAGGGAGCGTGGCCTGGAGTCCCCCAAGGAGGACCCTGGAGCTGTGCCCAGCGCCCTGGACACCCCACATGCTTCCTCCCTCTGCTGACTCCGCTCTGCCTGTCCCCACAATGCACTGTGGCCGAGGAGACCATGAGTCTTCTGGGGAACCAGCCAGTCTGGGGTGCTTTGGGGCCCGACATCCATCCCTTTCTACTGACACTGAAAGTGACTGTTCCTGCTGACTTTCACATATGGCTTTGCTGCCACATCCTCTCTGTCCGTTTCCACTCTGATCCCAACATCACTATCACCAAGATGATGCTGGAGAATCGCTCATCCCCATGGGTCCATGGTTGGCCCCACTGGCACTCCACACGCAGTGCCACCCGTCAGGACTCTGCAGGAGCCACACTCCTGGGCCCAGTGGGCAGTGTGCTGGGACCAGACAGAGCTGCCTCTGATCTTCCATCAGTCACAACTCAGGCAGGAGACGTCACGGAGGAGGCGTCCAGAGGTGTGAGCGAGCTCACGTCCTGCTCTGGGGACGGCCCACTAAGAACAAGTTTCTCTCCACAAAAAGCTGCACAGGGACAAGGCACACAGCTCACACACCCAAACATGCAGCACACACAGAGGCACACAGCTCACACACACAGGCCCTCACACAGCACTCCTACACATGCTTACACATGCACGCAGCTCACACAGGCACTTACACACACGAGTACACGTGCATGCAGCTCACAGGCACTCGTGCACATGCGTACATGTGCAGATGGCTCACGCACATGCATACATGTGCACGCGGCTCACACAGGCACTCGCACACATGCGTATACGTGCACGCGGCTCACACGCACTCACAGGCACTTGCGCACATGCATACATGTGCACGCAGCTCACACGCACTCACAGGCACTCGCGCACATGCTTACACGTGCACGCGGCTCACACACACTCACGACGCCCTTGAGCTGGTGCGACCACCGGGCCAGATGAGCAGTGCAGCATGCTCCCGGGCACCCAGCTCCTCCAGAAGAGCCAGCACGTGGACCCCGCAATGCAGAGGGGCCGCACTCTGGAACATTCTCAGTGCTCTGTGAGCAGAGGCTGCCGGCCTGTGGGCCGATGTCAGGGGCCACTCCCGCACAGACGCGCCCTTGGACAGCCCACCCAGAGGAAGACTTTCTCCCACCACAGGCTGGGACCCACCTGGCCTAAGTCTGAGTAACTACGGCTTTAACTCAGTGGACTGGCTCAGTGAGGTGCCACCACAGCTGTTTCACCCACTTTACACCAGAGAGTCCCGGGAACAACCCAGGAAGGCCCCAGAGTGAGGGGCGTCATCACAGCAAGGGAGGGGCGGGCACAGGCGTCTCCCCAGCAGGGCCTTGCCCCCCAGGCGGTCAATGGAAAGGGATCTGCCCGGCTCTGTGGGGTGCTGGGCTCATTCCGACTCCCTGGGAGAAGCGGGTGACGCTGTCCCACTGCCTCAGGGGCGCCTGTGGGGCCTGATGACCAGCTGTTCCACCGCGGCCAGGGAGCGAGCGCCGGGGCTGCAGCCTGGAACGAGCACACGGCAGGTCCAGGGCTCTGGAGCCTCACACTCACTTAGCGACGGACTGTATGACCTTGGAGGAGGTGTCCTTGAGGTTGGTGAAGAGCCGCTCCGTCCCACCCCGCAGAATGTCCAGGAAGCCGCCGTAGGGCTGGTCGTACTCCGCCAGGGCCAGGCCTGCAGGGAGACACAGTCTCAGCAGCCCACAGGTGCTCGGTCCCACCTCCCCAGGCACGGGTTGCTGGCTGGGCCCACGCAGCGAGAGCAGGGAGCAGGTGGTATGGCCAGGCCCCCAACCCACATGTACCCAGCAGCAAGCCAGGCCTCAGCACTGGCAGGTCTGACCCTGTCCTCAGCCTTTCCAGAGACCCAGAAAGTGGCCAATCTGGGTGCGGAAGGGCTATGCGGCCACCTCAGCACAGCTGGGGCTGGGACTCTGTCTGCGGGGATAGGCCGGCCTCACGGCCACAGCTTCAGGTCACCATAACCCTGGACGTGAAGGCAGAGTGGTGGCCCCTGGCAGCACCGAGCAGACGGGGCACTGCAGAACCCAGCAGCTCGAGGACTCACCCTTCCTCCAGCCAGCAGAGACATAGCCGGCCACCACACCTGCATGTGCGGAACCCACACTGCATGGACCGGGGTGCCCCAGACATGGAGCTGAGCTCCTCCCTAGGAAGCAGAGCTGAAGGACCCAGGCGAAACCTCCCACACCCCAGTGGGGATGGGGGGCAAGGTCGGGAGGAGTCAGGGCCATGCAGAGCTGCATAACCAGCCGCTGCCTGTCAGGGCCACGTCCTCAATGGCCCAGAACCTTCCGGAGTGCTCGCAGCACAGAGTCCCAAGAGCATGCAGCATCTGTCTCCAGGGCCCTCTCCCCTCCTCACCAGCTGAGGGCCCTCCAGGGACACCCAGGCCCATCACAGGTGCCCACTCCTCACGTGGCAGAAGGGACCCCCTCACATTAGTGGCAGAACTGTCTCCCCACCGCCCTCCGCCGTCCAATGCCTGCTCCTGCACCCCAGCCTCGGTCGCTGCTGCAGTGAAGGGTTCACCTTGCCCACAGCAGGCCTGGCCCTTCATCCCCAGCGCCTGGGAAGGAACCGGGGACGCCCCCTCCATCCCCAAAAGGGGTGTCTGTTTCCTTGGGGCCTTGGGCTGTGCCAGACACTACAACGTGATCTATGCTGGGGTCTTGGCCATGGTGCAGGCTGCCTCCCACAGAACTCCTGAGCGAGGCCGCCTGGTTGCCTGGGCCCGGTCTCCTGGGCTTTGCCCTGGAGTCTCTTCCCTTGGCTGGCTTTAGTCCGAATCCCGTCCCCCTCCTGAACTGCACCAAGACACTAGCTCTGCTGAGCCCTGTGAGCCCCAGTGAACTGCCGAACCCGAGGGCGCGCTGAGGGACCCCGACCTCGCAGTTGTCTCCGGTGGGAGGAGAGGCCCGGGAGAGAAGGACCCCAGACTCCATCCCGATGTGCCATGGGTGCGTGGGGCACAGCAGGAGCGAGGGACGGGTGGTGGGCGCAGGACAGGACACTCACCTCCACTGTAGCCACTGCCAGCGGGGCCCACAAGAGGGGGTGGCCCTCGGGACAGCACGGTGCTCCCATAGCCTCCATTCTGCTCCAGAAGCTGTGACGATGAAAGTGCAGAGGTCAGTTCTCTGAACTCCCACGTCAGGGAGAGGCATGGCACGGGTGCCCTCAGAGCTCATCCTTCTGCTCCCTGATCTACGACACAGTGCAAGGGAGGAACTTCCCACAGGCTAAAGCATCAGCTGGAACTCAACAAACAAAACCACGCATGCAGCCCTCATCCCCTCACCCCGCAGCCTGCCTTGGGTGCTCAGCGCTCTAGCCCAGCTTTTCAGACTCTTGGGCTGCAGATTCTGTTCCTTTTCCTTTTCTCTCTCTTCCCAGTCTGTTCAACCATCTTTTTTTTTTTGTTAGAGATGGAGTCTCGCTCTGTGACCCAGGCTGGAGAGCTGTGGGCGCTATCTCGGCTCACTGCAACCTCCACTTCATGAGTTCAAGCAATTCTCCTGTCTCAGCCTCCCGAGTAGCTGGGACTACAGGCATGCACAACCACGCCCGGCTAATTTGTTTTGTATTTTAGTAGAGATGGGGTTTCACCATGTTGCCCAGGCCGGTCTCGAACTCCTTAGCTCAGGCAATCCCCCTGCCTCGGCTTCCCAAAGTGCTAGGATTACAGGGGTGAGCCACCGCACCCAGCTTTTTTTTTTTTTTGAAACGGAGTCTCACTCTGTCACCCAGGTTGGAGTGCAGTGGCATGATCTCGGCTCACTGCAGCCTCCACCTCCCATGCCCAAACGTTCCATCGCTTCAGGTCCTGGGTTCTGGGGGCCACCTCGTGAGGCTCACTACCTCTTGGGGCAGTATTTTATCTCACCGTGAGCTCAGCTCCATCGTGGACTGTGTTTTCTGGGGTAGTCGGTTGGCCTAAGCAGGGGTCTAACATTTGTCCCCGTGGGGTCCCGGCCTAGAAGCACTCAGATCAGAAGCACTGAGGGCCCCGCCCCATCACTAGCGGCCCGAGTCTGCCCATCTGCCCAGCGGCACCTCCTCCCGCCCCCTCAGGAATCCCTCCAGCGCACTCGAGGGTGCAAGAGGCCACACCTCCCTGTGAGCCACAGTCCTCTGTGACCTCGGGGGAGTGGGCAGGCGTTTTCTGGAAAGAGCCATCGAGCGAGGGGATGCGAGGCCCGGGCTGCTGAAGAGCGGGACCCCCGAGAGTGATCCCTTCCCGACGCTCTCTGACACCCCCAGGGAAGCTTGCTGAGAGGCCACCAGTGACATCAACTCTCCCGCCTCAGAGCGCCCCACACGTCAAAATGCTTCCCACACCCGGCATCAGGGCTCCCTCCACCGGTGCGCCCACCACAGTGGCCGCCAGGGAGGGGACCACAGCCTCTCCCCGTCTGCACGGGGCTTCCCAGCACTCCCCTGCTCCCAGGTCTCCATACCCAAGTGGCCCCAAAGGAACTGCAAACTCTCCACTCAGCCCAAACCTTCCTCCTCCCACAGGGTCCTGTCCTCAGCCAGGGACTCCGGGCAGCAGCTCTGACCTTCCCTCCCCATGCTCCACAGCCACCGCCTGGGTCAGCTCCACTGCAGTGGCCTTGGAGGTTCTGGCTTCCAGCTACCAGGGAGTGGAAACGACCCAAGGGCTGAAAAGGGGACAAAAAGCAGAAGCCAACAGTGCTGGGTCCTTGGACGCGGACCCCTGCGAGGGCCGCCGAGGGTCCCTGCGTGTCCTGACTGGGCCCTGAGCTGGGATGCCCAGGGGCCTGCCTGCTCCCCGTGAGCGGGGGCCGGGCCGCGTGTCTGCTCTGCCTCGAGGATCTGGCGATGGAGATGGTACACCCTGTCCACGGCTGGGCCAAAAGACTTTCATGAAAGCATCTTCCAGCTAACACTGCTGCTGCCTCCCAGGCCTCACACCTCCACAAAGCACGTGGCCCCATGCGCCTCAGTCTCCCAGGCCCTGATGCTGCCGGCAGCCACTGGTACCCGGAGCGGTCCCTGGCCGGGCACAGCCTTGACACCACTGCAACCAGGACGCCCAGAGCTGAGCTGAGGGCCAGAAACATAGATGCAGGAGCAACTCAACAAAACTTCAGGACGCCCAGAGCTGAGGGCCAGCTGAGCTGGCCTAGACACTAAACCCGAGAAACAGACGCAGGAGCAATTCATGCCACCCAGTCAGGGGAAGAATCCAGAAAGGCGCCCACAGAACTCAAGGAGGCCAGAAGAGCGTGTGCAGAGTGTGAAGACCTTGGCAATGGCCCCAGCGTGCCCCTGGAGTCTCGGCCCTGGACTGAGGTGGTGCCCCTGCCCATGCAGGAGGGCCCTCAAGAGCCTGTGGCTCCACACTGAGGAGGGCAGGGACCCCCAGGATGCAGGGTCTGGACGAAGCAGCACAGCCACGTGCCACCCTCCCCTCTGTAATAGGAGACGTCGGGCTCACGTGTGCCTCCCTCCCTTCTGTGGGGGGATTGGGGGCTCACGTGTGCCTCCCTCCCCTCTGTGATAGGAGACTTGGGGTTCACGTGTGCCTCCCTCCCCTCTGTGGGGGATTTGGGGCTCACGTGTGCCTCCCTCCCCTCTGCGGGGGATTTGGCGCTCACATGTGCCTCCCTCACCTCTGTGATGGGAGACTTGGGGTTCACGTTGCGGGCGGCCGCGATCTCCTGCAGCTGGTGCACCACCTCGGCGATGGACAGCCGCTCCTCCGGGTTCACCTGCAGCATGGCGCCTGCAGCAGAAGCACAGCGCGCTCGGCCCCACGGTTCCCCAGATGGGTCGGCACCCCCTGCCCTGGCAGAGGTCACAGACCACCAGAGGCCACTCCCTCTACACACATCAGTGACGTCAGAAGCAAGGAGGGAGCGGCAAAGGGAAGAACAAAAACCAAACAAAATGATCAAAAACCACCACTCAGAGCACCGCAATTTCACCAGCGGGGCGGGCGGCAGGGGAGCTGTGGGGAAACCACCCGCAGGGACATTGTCAAAACCACGGTGACGGGCGGGAGTGGGGCCGGGGGAGCAGTGCCGCAGGCTGCGCGGGGTCTCCAGAACCACGCGGGGCCTGTGCTCCAGGGTCCTGCCCCAAGCACGCACCCCAGCGGGACTTACGGATGAGGCTGTGGAAGACCGTGTACTGCGTGTCGTGCGGGGGAATCGAGTACTTCCCATTGACTATTCGAAGTTTCGCTCCATCCTCAAAAGGGTGCTGCCGGAAGCACAGCAGGTACAAGATGCAGCCCAGGGCCTGCGGGGAGAGCACGGGTGACGCCCCGGCCTGAGGGGAGTGCAGGGGTGACGCCCACGCCCATGGGGAGAGCACGGGTGACACCTGGGCCTGCGGGGAGTGCAGGGGTGACACTGGGGCCATGGGGAGAGCAGGGGTGACACCTGGGAACTCGGGGAGTACAGGGGTGACGTTGGGCCCATGGGGAGAGCAGGGGTGATGCCCAGGAACTCAGGGAGTGCAGGGGTGACATCGGGGCCCACGGGGAGCACAGGGCTAATGCCTGGGAACTTGGGGAGTACAGGGGTGACACCGGGGCCCATGGGGAGTGCAGGGGTGATGCCTGGGAACTCAGGGAGTTGCAGGGGTGACACTGGGGCCGGCGGGGAACGCAGGGGTGACGTTGGGGCCATGGGGAGTGCCGGGTGATGCCTGGGTCTGCGGGGAGAGCAGGGGTGACGCCCGGGCCCACGGGGACAGGGGTGTGGGAAGAGCACCGCAGACATGGAGACTGGCTGAGGGTGGCCCCTTCCTTGGGATCCTGGGAGTATAGTCCATGGTGACACAAACATCTCTTGACTGTGTGAAGCCGGCAGCGCTTCCCACGGCGCGGGGAGGCCTGGATGCTTCACCTTTATTCACCACAAAGAACTGTCCAGGTGACAGTGTTAAACGGACTCCAGGTTCTCAAGATTAAAAGGTTCCGTTCAGGCCGGGCGCGGTGGCTCACGCCTGTAATCCCAGCACTTTGGGAGGCCAAGGCGGGTGGATGACAAGGTCAGGAGTTAAAGACCAGCCTGGCCAACATGGTGAAATCCTGTCTTTACTAAAAATACAAAATTAGCCAGCCGTGGTGGTGGGTGCCTGTAATCCCAGCTACTCAGGAGGCTAAGGCAGAGAATCGTTTGAACCCGGGAGGCGGAGGTTGCAGTGAGCCAAGATCGTGCCACTGCACTCCAGCCTGGCAACAGAGCGAGACTCTGTCTCAAACAAACAAACAAACAAAAAGGTTCCTTTCAAAATTCAGGGGTTCCCACACTCCCTGAGGATCTATGGGCTGGTGGGACCAGCACAGACCCTGCTGTGTGCTACGCGAGGGGCAGGTGCCTGTCCTGTCCTTGGCAACAGCAAAGTCCCACTTTTCAGACCTGACGCCACACAGAGTGTAGGGCATGGGGCAGAAGCTGCAGGAAGCAGCCTCCTCAGTCCGCTCAGGATTTTCCCAGAACTGGCCTCGAATAATCAGCGACTTCTCATCAGTCACCCAGTTACGTGAGCCCAGAAGAGGGATTGGGGATGACTTCGGCATTAGGATCTTATCCAGTCAAGAATAAGAGCTCACACCGGGACCCCAGGCTGGGCAAGAGCCGGCCAGGAGTGTCCTCGTGCGGGATGTGCAGACGGCCAGTCACTGGGGCGGGACGAGAACACAGGCAAGGACCATATACATGGCCCCATCCTTCCACACTGCTCAAGGGACACAGGGTCTCAGCCTGTGGCCCCACGGGCTGTGTGCAGCCCATGTGCTGCGGCTGATGGCATGACTGTCCCGGTCCTTAGGCAAATACACTATGGAGGGCCAACTGCCGCATCTGGTGGCTGAATGACAGAGTGAGGGGATGTCAAAGGAACCATTAAGTCAGGACGCTTTCCACACACGGTCACCCTCGGTCAACAGGGACATGACCTTGGAGAGGTGCAGGGAAGAGGGAGGAGACACCACAGCCTTCAGGCTCAGCCCTCACTCTGGCCTGGCTCTGAGCAGGGGAGCTGAGCACACCAAGGCTGGGGTGTGGCGGGGATGCTCCTGGGTCAAGGCACTCAGGACCAGACGCACAAACGGGGCTGAGGGAGCCTCAGGCGGACCCAGCCACGCAGGCTCTGGGCCGACCCAGCCGCACAGGACGCCCCCGACTGCTACTCGATTCATCCCCATTAGAAGAAGTCAAGGTTGGGCCGGTCGCGGTGGCTCACGCCTGTAATCCCAGCACTTTGGGAGGCTGAGGCAGGTGGACTGCTTGAGCTCAGGAGTTCGAGACCAGCCTGGGCAACATGGTGAGACCACATCTTCTACCAAAAATACGAAATAATAGCCGGGCATGGTGTGCACCTGTGGTCCCAGCTACTCAGGAGGCTGAGGTGGGAGGATCCCTTGAGCCCAGGGGCCGGAGGTTGCAGTGAGCCTGAGCAGAGGTCGCATCACTGCACTCCAGCCTGGGCGACAGAGGAAGACCCTGTCTCCAAAAACAAAAACAGTAGTAGTCATGGTGATCCTTAAGGAAAGGAAAAAAAAAAGAAAAGGGGAGTGGAGGAGAAGAGGAGGCAGGCTGGTTCGGAGTGGCAGGTGCCCGGCCCATGCTGCCTGGGGTTGAATAGGGCGCACAGAGCCAGGCATCGCCACTGAGAGGCACCGGACCTCACCCAGATATCCTGCTTCTCGCCGATCGGGAAGTTGGAATACAAGTCTATGATTTCTGGCGTTCTATACATTGGTGTCGTATTCCTCGTGATCTGAAAAAACACAAACATTTCAAAGGAAAAGTTGCACCCCACAAACAGTATTTTTTCTGTTGCATTAATTTCGTGCCGCTTTCCAAAAATGCACAGCAGACTGAGGAGCAGCCTGCCCCGCACACTGTGCCCCGGGATAACCGCCGGCCAGTCGGCCCTATGTACCAGCTCCTCCGTCATCTTCGGCCTCGGCGCGCTCCTTACGATGAGGACTGAGTCATTCACCTCCTGCAATCTCCTATGGCCTCCCGTGCTTCACGGCACGTCGGCACCAATGCACTGACCTGCTGTGCACCGAATCCGCTTGCTGAGAAGGGTGTCTCACCTGGCACAAGGGCCCCGCTCCAGAGTGGCTGCACCCAGAGCAGCTTCTGTGACGCCCAGAGCCCCAGGGTACGCGAAAGGCTGTGGGAGGAGGAAGCTGCCCACCAAGTTTACCCGACTGGTTCAAGGTTAACAAGGGAGAGCCTCACAAACATACGGAGGCACTTGTGAGACGCAGAGGCTGGGGCCGCAGAGCTGTGAGGAGAGAGTGAATCTCCATGCACGGCAGACACACAAACTCCACCCTCAGCTGCAGATTCGCAGGAGAGCAGTGGGCAAGTGGGCTCTGCAGTTACACAGCAGGACAGCCCATGGCCTTGGGCAGGCCACAGTTTCTTAAAAGGAACGGGAAAATGAGAGCTGATGGAAAGCAGGATAAGCGCCCTCCACTGGAAGACCTGCTTTTCAGGAATGACCTCCCTGAGGCCGAACAGTCAGCTACAAATGCAAGACACAAGAGCAAGAAGGCCCGAGTCCAGAAAGCGCAAATAACTCCTACAGTTCCAAGACACAGGGCGAGAGCAGGCTATGCGTGGCAGGAGATGGCATCTATCTGCCCATCTCTGGAAAAAGGAGCTTGGGAGGAGAGCCAAGGATGTGAGGGGCTCAGAGGAAGGAGGGGCTGTGAGAAGGCACCCTGTGTTTTCGGCTCCACTTTCTGTTACCTTCAACTGCTCTAAAAAATAAAGTCTGTTCAGGCCGGGCACAGTGGCTCACGCCTGTAACTCCAGCACTTTGGGAGGCCGAGGCGGGCGGATCGTGAGGTCAGGAGTTTGAGACCAGCCATGGCCAACACGGTGAAACCCCATCTCTACTAAAAATACAAAAAATTAGCCAGGCGTGGTGGCGGGTGCCTGTAGTCCCAGCTACTCCGGAGGGAGAGGCAGGGGAATCACTTGAACCCGGGAGGCGGAGGTTGCAGTGAGCCGAGATCACGCCACTGCACTCCAGCTTGGCGACAGAGCGAGATTCCATCTCAAAAAAAATTAAAAAGTAAAAAAAAAAGTCTGTTCATACAAATAGGCAGATAAGCCCAAACGCATTTCAAGTGAGTTGACAGAACCACTCCGGAAGAGGAAATGCACCCCAGCACTTCTACGGGGAGCCCTCAACAACCCATCCTGAGTCTCAACTGCAAGTGCGGAGGGAAGGGCTATAGCAAGCCCTGGGCCTTGCAGGGTCTGCTTCCTCGGTGCCAGGGAAGGTGGCCCTGAGACTGTGGGCTGTGCAGATGCCGGCCAGGCCCTCACTGAGGAGGAACCGTGGCCTCATGGACGTGCTAGAGCTGCAGGTGCCAGTGCAGGCCCATGGCTCTGCCATGCAGATGGGTGTGTGCCGTGTGGGGCGTGAGCACCCACGTGTACTGTGCATGGCACGTGAGCTCAAAGGGCCTGGGGGGTTGCCTGGCCGCCATGCTCAGATGCTCCCTGCCCCTACTATTCCTATTTTCTGTTCTGTGTTGTCTGTATACATTACATACACTTTTTATGCAGTGTAAGCTAGCTGTAGGAAAATGCGGAAACTGCAAATGAGCAGCTTGGGGAGCCTTTGGAATGGATGCCCCAGAGGCCCCACCAGCATCCTGGTCCCAGAGCCTGTGCCCCCGCGGTCCCTGCCCTCTGCCCATTCCAGGAAATCCCTTCCCAACCACCAATGCCGAGGGCAGCTCTGCCGGTTCCCATCTCCTTTTGGTCTGAGTCTCCCTCAGGGGCACGTGGACCCACCCAGACTGCCACGGGATGCCATCTGCTCACACTCAGAGGATGTGCCACTCACTCCCCTGCAGGGGTCCTGGGGATGGAGCTGTCCAGTCCCCCATGCAGATATATTTCTAAGCGATTTTTTTTAAAATTAGGCATTTTGTGTTTTAAAGGATAACAGAGTTCTGGGGATGGATGCTGGAACAACTCTGCGGGTGTTTCTGCCACCGAGCCGCCCACTTACAGTGGCCACAATGATAAAGTGCTGTTACGCACATCTTACCGTGACCAAAAATCCAAGAAAAAAACAGCCCTACAATACTCAGGGGTGGGACTGGGAGGACGACGGAGGGGAAGTGCCACATTCCACATCTCGAGGGCGCGGCCGCTGACCCAGCCATGGAGGCCGGCCTGGGTGATGCTGCTCAGGTTCTGGCTCCAGGACGGCTGCACGTCCGCACTCAAAGCACCCCGGCGGGAAACAGCACTCAGCACTCAGGGCGCGGAACGCGGGAAGGGCCAGCTTCCCCCAGCACAGGCCGCGCTCAGCTCACCTCTTCCTCCACCAGGGCTCGCCTCTGGGCGCTCCAGCTGTAGTCGGGGTAGTGCGAGATGGTCGTGGCACTGCCAAAGTCACACAGCTTAATGGTCCCTTGATTACTAAGCAACAAGTTCTCAACCTGTAAAATTCCAGAAGACAGCCCCATGAACTTGGTGTAGACAGAGACGGGATTCAGGGAAAGCGCACGGGTATGAGACACAGCCAGGGCCCTTTGCAGACAGCGCTCGCCCAGGGCCGCAGCTGCAGCACCTCACACCTGCGGACACAGCCAGCTCCGCACCGGCCAGCATGGGGGGCAGGGGCTGCTTCAGGCCTAGGCACAGGGGCTCTGGCGGAGGGTCCGGCCTGAGAAGCAGGCCCCGAGGGGTTGAGGGATTTCACAGAGGTCAGCAAAGAAGCCTTCCTCAAAGATGTCTGAAATAACTTCTGATCAAATGTAATATGTGTAATTCAGAAAAATAGCAGAAAATTAAGAACAACCCATAAATCAAAGAAAGATAACTCAATTAATAACGGGTTAATAAACAGGGCTGGGCACGGGGGCTCACGCCTGGAATCCCAGCACTGTGGGAGGCCGAGGCAGGCGGATCACCTGAGGTCAGGAGTTCAAGATCAGCCTGGCCATCATGATGAAATCCTGTCTCTACTAAAAATACAAAAATTGGCCAGGCGTGGTGGTAGCCGCCTGTAGTCCCAGCTACTCGGGAGGCTGAGGCAGGAGAATCGCTTGAACCTGGGAAGTGGAGGCTGCAGTGAACCGAGATCGCGCCACTGCACTCCAGCCTGGGCGACAGAACGAGACTCCATCTCAAAAGAAAGTATACAGACACACACAGAACCAGAAAGGGCCACACAGTTGTGAAGCCACATTACCCCTCCTGGTGCGGCTCTGATAACAGGGCCCAGGAGCTCGGGCCCAACAGGGACTCCAGCGAGTGCCACTGAGAAGCCACGGACGCCAGAGGCCGCACCTGCGACAAGGCGGCAACGCAGTGACTCAGCCCCACACGGCACACACCCGTCTTCACGGCAGAGCCATGGCAAACAGCTGCCAGCACCAGGCACCCACGTGGAACAAGAGGAGAAGGCCTCATCCCACAGCTCACATAACCAAGGAAGCCTCAGCCCCAACATCAGGGCAAACCACAGATCTTTCGGGAGACAGCCCAGAGGAGCTCCTTCTGAGACAGGGAAGGAGTGGCTTCTTCAACAAGACAGACAGCACAGACGTGGCGGGACGGCCAGCACAGGCATCCCCTCTGGAGGGTGAGAACAATGCCAGCACAGAGCTCCGGGAGGGCAGCGTGCCAGCCACAGATGGAAGGTGCTTGGCATGCACGCGGCCAGTCTGGGCTCCCACAGGCATCGAGGAGAAGGCAACTCGGGGAAAAGGCAGGCACCTCCCCAGAGGAAGCCCAAGTTCTGACAAGCCAGCCTCGTCGACAGGAGAAAAATGCAAACCAAGGCCACGGGCACCCAGGACAGACTGAGGGAGCAGCACCCGCCATGCCCCGAGCTGGCAAAAGGCAGAGCCGTGGCATCCAAGAGTGCAAGGGGTTAGATGCCGACGCTCTCTGACCACAGTGGCCTGCAGACCCCGGTCCTAGAGAGGATGCCTGCTCCACGGACCAGCAAGCTGGACAGGCTGTCCACACGGTGCAGACAGGATAGCTCATCATAAACAAGGGAAAGAAACGGACAGGCACGCCACCCATGGCCGACCAGAGAAACCCAGCGAAGCCGAAGGCCACCACTGGTCCTCGAGGAGATGCGGGCCACACTCGGACAGAGGCCTCTGAAGCACAGGGCTGAGCAAGAGAACCCGATGCAGAGTGTGGGGCCAGGCTCCACTCACAGGACGTCCAGAGGAGAAAAGATCAGTGACCCTGGCTCAGATGCACACAGGGGGAGACGCAGCGGCATGCAGCCACTGAAGGCCCAGGAGCGCCCCGCCCCCTCGCGTGTGCCTGTTCCCATTCTACAGCCAACAGAGAAGAAGTTGTGTGCACAGCAGGACAAGGCACGGGGCAGGCGAGTGGGGCCGCGCGTGCTGCCTGCCCCTCCGCAAACAGCCGTGCAGACTCCTGCAGCAGAGGCCACAGGTGCATACCCGCGGGCTGCGGTGCTGGCCTGGGCTCCTGCCACGTCACCGTGGAGCAGCAGCAAAGACCAGGGCTGTGAAGTGCAGGCCTGGCTCACAAGCCCTGATTCTTCACGAACTTCAACCCTTCCATTACTGTTTTCCTTAAAATACACTCTCAAGCCCCGCTACACGACCCATCGCGCTTCAACAACGCAAACCAGGAGGGTCTCGGTGCCGTGAGAAAACCTGCCACTCAGAGCCTCCTCAGGAAGAACCAGACAGCAAACAGCACCTTCCATGGGGCAGAACCGGCCCCTCCTGGAGCCCTGCAGCCCCTTCCGTCACAACGGGGCCTCAGGCACATGGGTTTCTGGAAACCAGGGGTCTTGCTTGCAACCTTGAAGAAGCTTCCCTGGAAAGCAACCCTGTGTGCTGGGCAAAACGTACTTTCAGAAAAGGAAAATACAAGGAAAGAAGAAACAGAAGGAAGAGAGGGACGGAGGAAAGGAAGGAGCAGGAGCAAAAGGGCCTGGGGCTCAGGAGAAGGCTCCACAGCAGCGCCCACAGGCATCTCCCAGCCAGCCACCTTACACCCTGGCATTCTAGGCCCTCTGAGTTCAGGGGATAAACGACAAAGGCCACCCTTACCCATATTCAAAATCTACGTGAAGACACCTGTGCTACAAAGTATGGGCGTACAGCCAAGTAGAGAAAAGGTGGCCCTAACCAGAGAAACGCAGAGGGAAGCTGTCTGCCACAGCCTTGGCCCCAGGTGGGCTGAGGCAGAATGAGCCTGTGTAGGAAGAACAGCTCAGTCTGGGTGCCCGCGGCTTGGGCACCCCCACCCAGGGCACACGGGGAAACCTGGGGGGCTCCAGGGCCTCCTAGGTACCCACGAGCAGATGCTGGAGAGGAGGTGGGCCCAGGTGGCCGCATGGGCAGACACAAGCCAATGCACTGGGTGCAGGGCCAGGTAGACACAAGGACACAGCTCCCACCTCAGGTCACACAAGGTCAATTCCAGGTGGACGAAACCTCCAGACACATGCCAGCTGGATTTCAGCCCCTGGAGGAGCAGCTGGGGTGGGTGCTGGGAGCAGGACCTGAAAGAGCGCCGTGCTCCACAAGAGACACCACGAGGCTGGGGCCTCACTGGTCTCATCCCCTCGGCCGGAGCAGCGGTGGGGAGCCAAGGTCAGCACAGGGCGTCCTCCACAAGCCGTGGCCAGAGGCGCCGCTCCAGATTAGGGAGGTCTGAGAGAAGCCACACTTTGGGAAAACCAGGGCTGAGAATAAGAGGGCAAGAAACAAGGCTCGGTTCCTCCCACCTCACTGCAGATAATGGTGTCGAAACCACATAGAAAATGTCCTGGCCGGGTGTGGTAGCTCATGCCTGTAATCCCAGCACTGCGGGAGGCCAAGACAGGAGGATAATCTGAAGCCAGGAGTTCAATACCAGCCTGGGAAACACGGTGAAACCCTGTCTTTACTAAAAATACAAAATTAGCCAGGCATGGTGGCAGGTGCCTGTAATCCCAGCTACCCAGGAGGCTGAGGCAGGAGAATCGCTGGAACCCGGGAGGCGGAGGCTGCAGTGAACTGAGATCGCGCCACTGCACACCGGCGTGGGCGACAGAGCAAGACTCCGCCTAAGAAAACAAAACAGAAATGTCCTCACGTCCCCAGAGACATGGACAAAAGCATCTGGGAGTGATGAGGCTTTAAAACTGTTCAGCAGGCTGGGCGCGGTGGCTCACGCCTGGAATCCCAGCACTTTCAGAGGCTGAGGCAGGTGGATCACTTGAGCTCAGGAGTTCCAGACCAGCTTGGGCAACATGGCGAAACCCCACCTCTACTGAAAATACAAAAACTAGGCAGGCGTGGTGTGCGCCTGTGGTCCCAGCTACTCAGGAGGCTGAGGTGGGAGATCACCCGGGCCCAGCCGGTCAAGGCAACAGTGAACCCTGTTAGTGCCGCTGCACTCCAGCCTAGGCTGTAGAGCCAGACTCTGACTCAAAAAAAAAAAAAAAAAAAAAAATACCCCAAAAGACCTCTTCAGCAAAAGCAACTGCTTCAGCAAGGAAGACGGAGCCACCATGGGCAGTCCGGGAGCCACCACGGGCAGGCCGGGCACAAGCTCCATGGATACGGGAGAAGCCTCACAAGGTCCTGCGTTTTTTAGAAAACACTGCGGGAGTGAAAACTGGGCCACAAACAAGACGCCGGCAGCACAGGCAACATTTAGCAGATGATGAGAACACACAAGCTGCTCCAATGAACCAAACACACAAGCCAGTGGAAAAAATTCTAAAAAGGCAAAAACAAAACGAAGTTTACTGAAGAACAAGACCTGAATGACTATAACAAACATTCAACTTCGTTAATATCAGGAAAAGGCAAAATCATAACCCATCAGACTATACTCCCCCAGCAGACCAGCCAAAATCAACACAGGCAGCTCGGGGCACGGACGGCCCACGGGGTGGGAGTGTCCTCTGTGGAGCTGTGGGAAGCAGCCACGTTACACGGAAACCACACAGTGCCAGCGGCAGCATGGAGCGCAGGCCCGGCCCCGGCCCAGAAGCACCTGTGTGGCGGTGTGGTGAGCACGGAGGCAGCGCAGGCCCAGCACCGGCCCAGAAGCACCGGTGTGGTAGTGGTGTGGTAGGCAGGGCGGCCCTGTTACATGTAGCCAGTGGCTCATGCCCACATCACAGCAACCCCCGGATGCCACGCCTCAGAGAAACCTGTGATGATAGCAGAGATGGGCAGGGGAGTCTGCCCATGAACAGAATGGGAGGTGCAGTGGGGGGACAGTCAGGAAGTGCAGAGAGCTCCCCTCAAGCTGAGCAGGTAAGGGGTCCAGCCCCCCATCCCAGCGCCTGTGACAGGGCCAAACAGAGGAGCGCTGGGCTTCCTCCTGGCTCCAAGAGGCCAAACCAGGGAGGGACTGCGGAGTGCAGGACTGCCCAGGGGCCAAGGAAGGCGCACGGGGTGAGCAGGAGTTGGGGGCCTGGGCCAACACCTCTGGGGGGCTGAGGAAGGGGCAGGGGCTGAGCAGGAATGGGAGGCCTGAACTGACACCACTGGGGGACTGAGGAAGGAGCGTAGGGTGAGCAGGAATGGGGGGCCTGAAGTGACACCACTGGCAAGCACCCTTGTCCGCAGCTCCCCACGGAGAACGGAGTGAGCAAGCGCCCAGCATGGGGACCTGGAATTCCAGACAGAAGCTCCAGGCTGTGAGCACCCCCGGCTCCGAGTGAAGGCCCCCAGCACAGAGGTGGGGCCATCCCCTCTGTTGGCAAAGGCCTGTGAGACAGACGGTAATTTTCTTCAGGGCTGGAAAGGCGACGTTTCTGGAAGATCCGCTTCCACCGTTGAGAGGCTCACACACATCTTCTAGGTGAGATGGTGCAGCCTCACCTGCTCTCACCCCCGCATCCTAACCAAGCGGGACCCCCCAGAGGCTGTGAGCCGCGTGTGGAGGGAGCCGCTACCTTGAGGTCCCTGTGGATGATGGGCGGCTTCTGCCGGTGCATGTGCTGCACGGCACGGCACGTCTGGTAGAAGATCTTCAGAACCGTGTCGCACGACAGGGGACCTCGAGACTCCATTTTCTTCAAAAATTCCACCAGCTGCCCTAAAAGAGAATGAAACTCACATGGAGGCAGGAGAACAGGGTCTGGAGGCAGGGAACCTAACGCTGTTTCACTTGGACTTCCCAAAACTAAATGGAAAGGAAAACTCTAACTTTTCACACCTGAGTAACAAAAGGACCAGAGGTGACTCCCTTTGACCTTTTCTGCCTGGCAGATGGGAAATTGCCTGACTGCAGGTCTCGTCTTCGTTTGCAACTTTGTAACTTCAACCTTGCCTCCAATCTGATTCCGAATCAATCAGATGTTTGCACAGGAGTGTGACCTTCTGGTTGGCTGCTTTCTGCAACCATCAGGCTGATGGCAGGTTACCACTTCGTTTACATGAGGTGAGCACGAAGTGGCCAGTGGGAAACCTCTGGGGGTATTTGGACCCGAGAAAATTCTGCATCCAGGTCCTTGAGCAGCTGCTCGGGCCACCCCCACGCTGTTGGGTGTACTTTCGTTTTCAATAAATCCCTGCTAACGTTCTTTTGTTGCTTCATTCTTTGTTTGGCTGGACGTTTTGCCCAATTTGTTCAAAACGCCAAGAACCTGGACAATTTGCAGTCACCACCCTCTCCTGTTAACATCACCATGGAGCTATTAGTGCTCTGCCCTCCCTGGCCCCAGGCCACGCTACGGACTCCGCCACGCCAGGCCACGCTACGGACTCTGCCACCCCCAAGTCACGTTACAGACTCTGCCACCCCCTAGGCCACGTTGCAGACTGTGCCATGCCGGGCCACGCTTCAGGCTCCGCCACACCCCAGGCCACATTAGACACTCTGCCATGCTGGGCCATGTTACAGACTGCGCCACGCTGGGCCACATAGCCTTTTCCAGCCACAGCCCCAGTCGAGCTCACCCTGAGTGCCGCTCCCACCTTTCCTTCAGCTGCTGCAGAAAGGGCTGTGGGTATGAGGATGCCCACCACAGCCCCGTGTGGGACCACCATCCAGCAGCAGGGGTGGGCCTGGAACAGCCCCACAGTCAAGTCACAGAGCAGAGGCCAGGGGGCAAGACGCCCAAGCGCCACCGAAGCAACAACCACATCGGCATCCCAGCAGCTGAGCCTGCGAGCCGTGAACGTGAGAACCACATGGGTGTCCCGGCAGCCGAGTCTGCGAGCCGTGAACGTGAGAACCACATCAGCGTCCCAGCAGCCGAGTCTGCGAGTCGTTAACATGAGAACTACATCTGCGTCCTGGCAACCGAGCCAGGCGTGTCATTAACATGGACACAGAGAGAGATGAGTACAAATACACAAGTGCTCAAACCTCTAAGTGAACACTCCGTGTCCTTAGACGACAAACGATCATTCTCACATTCACACAGTCTCAATGCCTGCACGCGGCCCACACCCCAGGGAGCCTGTCCTGCCGTGGCTGGCACCTTCCAGGTACCCCTGCCCTGGCCCAACCAGGAAACCAGGGGTGTGGAGCCGGGACGCATGCAGGGCTGAGGACCTGCTGGGGACCAGAGCATTCACACTACCAGTCACCCCAGCACCCCACGTGGCCCCCACAGATGCGCAGACCCAACCCATTCTGCTCCTACCCTGATCTTACCCTGGGTCTTGCCCATCTCAGTTGGCCACAGCCCACGTGTGGCATCACCCTGGAGCCTCTGCATCCTGTGCTCCATCTCTTCAGCCCCAAGCTCCTGCCTCTGTTCTCTACCCTCTGCTCATCCCACTCCACGCCCCAAAGGCCACTACCCACGCAGCCCCAGAGCCAAGGCCAGCACCACCACCCACGGAACCCGCACCCAGGGTCTCCCCCACGCTGCCAGAGCTTGTGTCCCCAGCCACACCAGCCTCCCTTCCTCCCGGCCTCAGGACCCCTCGCACGCTGCTTCTGCGGCCAGGATGCCTCCCAGACGGCCCCTTCTGCTCACCTCCCAGGGAACCAACTCTGCCCAAACCACCGAAACGTGCACCCTTCTCCTGGGACTCATTCTCCCCCTGGCTCTTTGAGCCACCCAGCGATCTGGCGTAGGCATGGATCAGCTGTGTCTGGCGAGTCACTGAGCCCCTGGTGCCTGCACACAGCAGAGCATGCAGCTGACTCAATCCCACTGACAACGAAGGCATGGCGTGAGAGCAGGTTGGGACCCGCCACAGCTCGGGCTGGGCGACGCTGGAATCGACTCACACACCGGACCCGCCTGCGTGCCCCCAGCAGAGCCCAGCACTGCCTCCGCCTGCCATGGAGTCTCCAGGCACCCAGCTGAGGGGCCCTCCCACTCCCCCAGCTCTGCCAGCCCTGGCCCTCAACCCCAGGTGAAAGCCCTCCCAGCCCTCACCACAGCTCCCTCAAAAGCTTTGTGCTGACCCTCAGAGAAACAGGGGGGCTCTCAGGAAAAATGAGGGGCACTCACGGGAGGAATAGGCTGCTTAGAAAGAGAGGAACAGACCCGGGAGAGGCAAGGCCAGGCCAGGGAGTCAGAACGGGGTGGGTTGCCCTCTACGCTGGCTCCAACACCATGGATGGGCGAGTCCGTGTCCGCGGTAACCGGCCTCCCTGTTCAGTGCCTCATTCTCAGTGAGAATAAATGGGGTTTTCAAAAAAAATTCTGTATGTGGCCAAGTGGGGAACGGCTACGTGGCTCTTCCCTGAGAGTGCGTTGGAGGGGCTGCCTCATGTGAGGGGCTAGGCACATCCCCGGAGTCCGACCTCCAGGCCTCTAGCAAGCCCTGTACCTGCAGCTGCACGGGGGAGCCCACGTCCCTCCCGCTTCTCAGAGATGCCTCGGCTCTCCCCTGGCATAGCTGTGCCATCCACAGAGCCTTGCAGCTCTCCAGCCGCACACGCTGCTCCAGACAGGGAGTCCTTGGGAGTGTGCTGGCAGGGTGCGCAGGTGTTAGTTTGCCTCATGTATTTATGACTTGAGGGGCTGGGCCCGACCCCTCTCCTTCCCACACTACCCCATGCAGGAGCAACGCTGAGCCGCTGGCTCCGGCCCCACCCCCGCCACTCCCTTACGCACACTATCCTGGGAACACACTGGATACCAAGCAGCTTCAGTTCTCACACATGTCCTGCTCAAGCTTTCCAAAGCCGGGATGTCTAGAGCCAAGATTTACCCCTTGCAAAGGCTTTCTGCTCTCCCAAATGACAAGCAAGGGACATACACAGAAAAACATCCATCACTAGACCAACAGGAAGCCCCATCTGGCCTTTATTCAAGTTGCCCCAAGTGTGCTGGGCAGAGGGTGGGGCAAGGCTCACACAGCAGGCAGGCTGCAGCCGCAGGAAGAAGCCCACGGGCCTCGAACAGAAGACGCAGCGATGCATCCACACCAGGAAAACCGAGCAGCCTTCTGGATGGCATGAAGCGGCCGCGCTGTGTGGAAACACACCTGAGCAGGGCGCTCTCGCCAGCGATCTCAGCACCTCAGGAGGCCTCAGCGGGAGGATCACTTGAGCCCGGGAGTTCAAGACCAGCCTGGGCAACACAGTGAGACACCATCTCTACGAAAATACAAAACTTAGCCAGGCACAGTGGCCAACACACCTGTAATCCCAGTGCTACAGGAGGTCAAGATGGGCGGATTGCTTGAGCTCACGCGTTCAAGACCAGCCTGGCAACATGGTGAGACTCTGTCTCTAAGAAAAATTTACTCTTTAAAAGGCATGGTGGTGCACGCCTATAGTCCCAGCTACTCCAGAGGCTAAGGCGGGAGGATCGCTTGAGCCCAGGAGTTTGAAGCTACAGTGAGCTATGAACCATTGCACTCCAGCTTGGGCAACAGAGCAAGACCCTGTCTCCAAAAAAAATATGCCTGATAATGGTAAATTTTTAAAAAGGAAAATTATATAAAGTAAAATCCCAGTTTTATAAGCACCCATACAACTCTGGGTTGTTGCTGGGTTTTTCTTTTTTTTGAGATGGAGTCTTGCTCTGTCACTCAGGCTGGAGTGCAGTGGCATGATCTTGGCTCACTACAACCTCCGCCTCCCGGGTTCAAGCGACTCTCCTGCCTCAGCCTCCCGAGTAGCTGGGATTACAGGCAGCCGCTACCATGCCTGGCTAATTTTTGTATTTTTACAATACAAAAGAGACAGGGTTTTGCCATGCTGGTCAGGCTGGTCTCGAACTCCTGGACTCAAGTGATCCACCCACCTCAGCCTCCCAAAGTGCTGGGATTACAGGCGTGAGCCACCACGCCTGGCCTAACTCTGTGTTATTTGTATTTTGTCAGTGAGCACGTATTCTTTTATAATGAAAACTGACAACAAGTAACACCACGAGCGGGAGGCCCTATGGTGTGACGCGTGCGCTGGAGGAATCTGCATCCTGCCGGTTTCAGCACCTCCCAGCTCTGTGGGAGGCCCTGGAAGCACAGCCCAGGAGCTGGTGTCCAAGCCCAGGGACATCCAGAGAAAAAAGTGCCATGGACAACAGAGACTGACAGACAGACACCTCAACCGACCACACAAAGCAGCCTTGACGAGGCCTTGGTGTACGCGCAGGAAGGGCTGGGGGTGGCGTGTCAGGGATGGGGGAGACAGCCCAGCACGGACTGCATGCACACATGGGACGGGCTGGGAGCGATGTGTCAGGGACGGGGGAGACAGCCCAGCACAGACTGCATGGACGCACGGGACGGGCTCGGAGCGACGTGTCAGGGGCGGGGGACACAGCCCAGCACAGACTGCATGTACGCACGGGACGGGCTGGGAGCGACGTGTCAGGGACGGGGGAGACAGCCCAGCATGGACTGCAAGGACGCACGGGAGGGGCTGGGAGTGACGTGTCAGGGACCAGGGAGACAGGGATGGGGGAAACAGGGACAAGAAGGACCCAGCACAGATGACACAGCACAGCCTCACCAAATCGCGAGGATCTTCTCAGGCGCACAAACAGCGGTGGCCGTCATGGAATTTCTCTCAGGCCGTATAAGGTTATGAGACTTTCTGGTCTTGATGTCTGGGACTTTTTTTTAAATGGTTAGAAAGGAGAGAGGGAAAGCCGCCGTGGGACACGCTCAAGTCTGGGGAACCCCACGAGCAGGAAGTGGACAGTGGATGCCCCCTGTGCTGCCTTCAAATTTTCCCCAGGTTTGACGTTGCAGAACACAATGTTGAGAAACATGAGCGGCACATCCCCACAGTGTCAGCTGAGGAACTGAGGCTACCTGGCAGCATCTCCTTAGCCCTCAGGCGACTCTGACCGCCTCCCACCCCCGAGACTTCTCGGCCACGACAAGCACCCATTCGCCACCCACATCAGGACAACCCTGGCAACAGGCGCTGGAGGGCCGCAGAGGGGCCTGGGCCAGCTAGCAGGCGTGGCACCAAGGAAGGGCCAGGTGGGGCCCCCAGGCAGAGGAGCATGGGCAGAGCCAGGGGCCCGCAGGCAGTCAGGTCTCACCCAGCTCCGCCCAGGCACAGCTGCAGAGAGGAGACCCTGCCCGACAGGGCACTCACAGGTGCAGTCGATACGTCCAAGCAGCTCACACCCCACAGTCCACCCTCCCTCACTCAGCGCAGGGCTACCCCAGCATAGCACAGGGACACCTTCCTCGGCAGTACAGAGCCCCTCCGGCTACGCGCAGTCCTCCCTCAAGCTCAGGGCCCCCCAACTAAATGCAGGCCCCCCCCCCACCAAGGGACCCCCACCTCCCCACAAAAGGTCCCCCCACCCCACTAAGTGCAGTCCCCGCTCCACTAAGCACAGGGCCCCTTCCACGAAGCTCAGGGCCCTGCTCAGTGCGGGGGTTCCCCCTCAGCTCAGAAACCCCTGCTCTCCCTCCATTTCTGGACACACGCCCCTCCTGCCGCCCCCTCCACTAACCTGCTGCCTCATCTCTACCTGTCCCCTCAGGCCTGCGCCAGCCCGCATGCAGGAACAGCTCCTCCTGGCGGCTGAGCAGGGGCTGGCTTTGGACGACAGCTCTCACGCGACTACAGGTGCCCTCTCCACAGGCTTCCCTCTGTGGGGTTCCCTGCCCCTGTCTCTCCTGCTGCTCCCAGCCTCTCCTGTCCCCACTCTCCCTGCCTGGGTGACAGACGCAGGGGAGCCACCGGTGTCACTACCCCTCAGTGGCCAGGCCGCAGCTCTCAGGCCTCCCCGAGTGCCCAACTTCCCCTCACCACCTGGTCCAGGAGCTCTGGAGGGCACCGGCACGAGGCAGGGGCTGGGGGTGGAGCTGCACTCCCAGGCACAGGTCTTGATTCCCCTTTGCAGACACAGCCCGAAGCTCAGCAAGGCTAGGCCGGGTCTCAGGCCAGTCAGCGTGGGCTCCAGTGACACCAACATAACATCCCCCGCAGTCACTCACACAGCCCACTCGGCCCCTAGGACTCTCCGAAAGCACCACCCCAGTTCGCTGGCCCCTCTTCCTGTCCTGCCCAACGGACCACGAAGTCGTTCTGCCATCTTCCTGGGCTCAACCCTCATGAGGTTGGGCACCCACAGAGGGACCTGGAGTTGTCCACCTCTACAGCCTGTCCTCTCCTCGCCAAGACCCCAGAGCCCCTGACGAGGACAGACAGCAGCACTCCTCCACCCCTGCTCAACGCCACTCACGGAAGGCCACTGCGCTCCACCCCGCTGGGAACCCAGAGCCCTGAGAAGGACAGACACTCCTCCACCCTGCTCAACGCTGCTCACGGAAGGCCACCATGCTCCACCCCGTGCTGCCACTGGAGACGGGCAGGATGGGAGCCCGGCTCTCTGGCAGCCCGCAGCACTGCGAGGAGACAACACAGGGGGCCCACCCAGATGGTGGGAGCTCACGGGGCATCCGCGTGGGTCTCTCACAGAACTCCTGTCAGACAGCTGCCCGCGCTTCCCGCTAAGACCAACACAGCTTGAGAGAAGGTGCTGGGCATGTCTCACAGCCGTGTGGCCGGGTTAGGAGGCACCAGGCCGGCCTCCGCTGGGTCAGGAGGCACCAGGCCGGCCTCCACTGGGTTAGAAGCACCAAGGCAGCCTTCACAGGACGTTACCTTTACAGAGCTCTGTGAGCAGGAGGAACTCAGCCTGCCCCGTGTCCGACTCCTCTTTTCCTATGGATGCTGCAGAACAAAACTGTACGATGTTCGGGTGGCCGGAAAGCTTTTTCTGCAGTTGTCTTGTTAAAGGAGAATGTGCAGAACCATGTACACAGTTCCGTGTGCTTAAAAATAAATGTACACAATATTAAGACACTGAAGTCAGAATACTTGAATCGAACCCCCTTACAATTTTAGATGTCAGAGCGGAAGATGAGGGAGAGAGTGGTGGATGACCACGAGCACAAGAAAGGCAGACAGAGACAGGAGAAGCCGCAGGAGAGGGCAAGGACAAAGGCAGGCACGTCGGCCACACACACCTGACCACAGCGACACCAAAGCCCATCCCGCGCCCAGCAGGCGGAGGCAGGGCCTTCAGGGGCTGTGCGCAGGGAGGCTGTGGAGCGGCCGTGTCCACCTGAACCCACACTCAGGCAGTCAGCAGGCTCTCTGAGTGAACAGAGCTAGGAGCGGAAACACAAGCAGTCTGAGGGCAGTCACCGGCCCATCCCCTGCGGTGAACTGGCCCATCACTGGGCAGGGAGACCTCTTGGATAGGAACAACTCCATTCCCAACACTTCTGAAACTTTTGACTACTACCCTGGCAGTAAGAAACAGAAAAAAACTGCTTCTTACTAGAAGTCGCCTACAGATAAGTTTGGTAAAAGCAAAAAGCCGATTTTAACACATGAAAGACAATGTCACAGAGTAGCCTCTTGGTCACTGGCGGCCACGGCTTGACACAGGCCTGTGCCTGCCAAAGCCACTGTGCTGGCTCCTGGTTCCAGGAAAAGGATACCATGAAGCAAACTTCTTGAATGATGGCTCTGTTCTTTTCCTCTTCATTGGATAATAGCCTCTGTATCAGGAAACAGCACACACAAAAGATAAAAAAAAGTTTACCTTCCCACTTCACCCGATGTGTCATCTCAGACATAAGCAGGTGAGAGAGCAATGCAATGCGTCCAATACAGCTCCCCCTGTTTCATGCATTTCCACCTTTGACCCAAGTAAAAACATGACAGGGGATCAAGACCCTCGAAAGATCTTTGTGATCCAAGGACACAAGAAAAGGCAAAAACGGGAGCCTTTCCTCCAAACAGGCCAGAGTAAAATGAGACAGACAAGAAGGCAGAGCGGAGACGCTCTGCAGACACGGGGGCGGCATGCGTGCACACCGCCAGAACAGGCCCACTTGTGCCCGCTCTCAAAGGGGGGCCACCCTGGTGCCCAGCATGGTGACAGCACATGGGACCTTCTTACGTCTCAGGCCAAAACCACACGGTACAGACCCTCCCACAGTGACCCCTATTTACAGACATGCTGTCAACACATATTTCTTACAAGCAGCTTTTAAACTCCTTGTATTCATAGAGCCCTTATTTTGGCACATGGAGGCCCAGACCTCACCGTGAGGTCATCCCAGCACAGCCCCGTCCACACGGCAGGCAGGGCCCACAGGAGTGCGAAGCCCAAAGCCGGAGACCAAGGCTCCTGCAGCACCCAAGACTGCTGAGCTTCAGCCGATAAAAGGGACAAGTATGTCCGGGCTGTAAAAGGAAACAAAGTAAGTAACAGGGACGCATCCCTGAAAACACTGTCACCAGAGAGTTCCCTTATATCCGTCAAACAACCAGAGAAGGTGTTAAATAGTTCATTACCTTTAATGCATACTCTCTGCCACTCCCCACATCTTGAGCTTCATACACAAATGCAAACCCTCCTGAAAATTAAAAAGACTTGTCAGTTTAACGCTATGATTTTATTTAACATACTAGGCTACAAAATTCCTTCACTAAGTAAAATACAAATTGACTTGTGGCTGTGGCCAGCAGTTTTCTACAAAACATAACGGCCCCAGCATTACCGCTACTCCCAACCCGGCCCCAATGCACAGCCCCACACACACAGCCCAGTGTGCACGGTCCCCACAGCTTACGCACTTTTGATTTGGGATCGGCGTTTACCTGACGGTTGGTGCTGTTATCGCCTGTGTTTGGTGCATTTTGATGGTTGCTTAGCGTTACCCCACGCGTGATTTGGGATGTTGTGGCGTCCCCACTTCACGATTGTGGATTATAGCGTTGGTGGTGATTTGCCGCCTGATGAGTTAACGATCACCGCGTTGCGGTGGGTTAACGATCACATCGATACGTTCCAGTTCGCGTTACGTATACGATGGTGGATTATGCCGTTCAATGCTGCAGTAGTGGTTAGCGTTACGTGCGCGTTGGTGGTTATGCCTGATTACTCACCTGTTGAGTTGTGAATTTTGGTTAGCGCGTTCACACGCGTTGGTTGGTGCCACACACCTGATCCCGGGTCGATACGCGGCCCAGCGTGCCACATTCCCTCACATATTTGCTTGTTCTGGCCCACTTGCATTTGGTGTTACCCACATTTACATGCACAACCCAGTGTACATGGCCCCAGCGTGCGAACCCCACACAACCCCAGGTACCGACCCCCACAGCGTGCGGTCCCCACACAGCCCCAGCGTGCCGCGGTCCCCACACAGCTGGCGTGCGGCCCCCCTGCAGCACAGCCCCGGCGTGTGGCCCCTGCCGCTCCAGCGTGCATGGCCCCAATTGCGGCCAGTGCATACACCACTGCCTTTCACTTGCTCTACTCCAGAGACAGAAACGAGTAACCTAAGAACGGAGGTCAACAGAAGGGAAAAAACAAAACCACAAGCAGTTCTCTAAAGACAAAGGAAACTGATAAATTCTAGACAGACTGATCCAGAGAGAGAGAGAGAGAAAGAGGACAGATCACCAATACCCAGAACAAGAGAGGGGACCTCCTTTTCCGACGCCCAAAAGAGGAAAAGATATAAAAGAGAATATGCACCAACATCATTCACAAACGTGGACCCAAGAATTCTTCATAAAACAGCAAACCAAGCCCAACAAGACATCAAGAGCAGACTTGGTTTAACACTTGAAAATCAATTTAATTCTATTGTTTTGGGGTCTAATTTGCTTAGCTTTCTTTTAGCTTTCCGCAGTGGAAAAACCACATCATGCAATTTGAAACTCTCAGCAAACGAGGAACAGAAAGAAACCTCCACGGCCTGATAGACGGCATCGTGAGAGACCAACAGGAACGCTGCATTTGATGGTGCAAAGTCAGGTCCTCCCCTCGAAAATCAGGAAGGAGGCAGGGATCCACGTTCTCACCACTGAGGGTCGACACTGTGAGGAAGTTCTCGCCAGCACCATCAGTCAAGAAAAAGAAATAAAAGGCATCCAGAAAAAGAAAGAAGTAAAAATATTTTTATCTGTAGAAAATCTGGTGAAATCTACAAAAGAAAAGCTACTCGGAGGCCGAGACGGGCGGATCACGAGGTCAGGAGATCGAGACCATCCTGGCTAACACGGTGAAACCCCGTCTCTACTAAAAAATACAAAAAACTAGCCGGGCGAGGTGGCGGGCGCCTGTAGTCCCAGCTACTCGGGAGGCTGAGGCAGGAGAATGGCGGGAACCCGGGAGGCGGAGCTTGCAGTGAGCTGAGATCCGGCCACTGCACTCCAGCCTGGGCGCCAGAGCGAGACTCCGTCTCAAAAAAAAAAAAAAAAAAAAGAAAAGCTACTGTAACTAATAAACGCATTCCGGAAGGTTGTCGGGTTGTGGAATGTAAGAGCAACGTACAAAAACCACCTGCGCTTTCACATGCCCGCGGTTAGGCAGAGATTTTTTTAGATAGAGCACAAAAGCATGACCCATAAAAGAAAAATAATCACAAATGGACTTCAGGAATTTCTGCTTTCTGAAATACACTGGTCAGAGAATGAAAAGATAAATCACTACTAGGTTTTGCAAATCATATACCTAATAAAGGACTTCTATCGAGAAAATATTTTAAAAATCCAAGTAACAACAACAATTTTTTTTCTTCTGAGACGGGTCCTACTCTGTCACCGGGATGGACTACAGAGGAACTCTCACAGCCCACTGCCTCGACCTCTGGGCTCAAGTGATCCTCCCACCTCAGCCTCCCAAGAAGCTGGGCTACAGGCATGTGTCACCACACCCGGCTAATTGCTTTATTTTTTGTAGAGACGAGGTTTTGCCAAGTTGCCCAGGTGGGTCTTAAACTCCAGGGCTGAAGCCTCCCGAAGTGCTGGGACTACAGGTATGAGCCGCCACGCCCAGAAAACAACAGAATTTTTAATGTGCAAAAGATATGAATAGACACATCACCAAAGACATACTTGTGACAAGCACACAACGTGTCGCACCACTGCCCATGAGAGACATGCAAACTGAAGCTGCTAAGATAGGACTCCACACTTAACAGAACATCTAACATTTAAAAACCGCCCAGACCAAGTGCTGCTGAGGATGTGCAGCGACTGGAATGCTTACGCACAGCTTTTGGAAATGGAAAATGGTACAATCACTCTGGAAAACATTTTGGCGATTTTTTTTTTTTTTTTTGAAACGGAGTCTCACTGTCGCCCAGGCTGGAGTGCAGTGGCACAATCTCGGCTCACTGCAAGCTCTGCCTCCCGGGTTCACGCCATTCTCCTGCCTCTGCCTCCCAAGTAGCTGGGACTAGAGGCACGGGCCACCATGTCCAGCTAATTTTGTTTTATATTTTTTAGTAGAGACGGGGTTTCACTGTGTTAGCCAGGATGGTCTCGATCTCCTGTCCTCATGATCATTGGCGATTTCTTAAAAAGGTTAACATAAACGAACAATCCAGCCCTGACATTACGCTGCTGTGTATTTACCCAAGAAAAATGAGGGCACGCGTGTGTACAAAGACTTGTATCCAGCAGCTTCATGCACAACAGCCTAAAAACGGAAACAACCCAAATGTCCATCAACAGGTGAGTGAACAAATTATTCACAGCTGTAACACTACCCGGCAATAAAAAGGATGAAACTGCTGTTACACGCAACAACGTGAATGACACACTAAAATGCAGTATGCCAAGTAAAAGAAGCCAGGCCAAAAAGGGTACATACCTACAGCTTTGTGTACAGAAAAGTCTATGGCCGGGCGCGGTGGCTCAAGCCTGTAATCAGCAGCACTTTGGGAGGCAGAGGCGGAGAGATCATAGGTCAGGAGATCGAGACCATCCTGGCTAACAGTGAAACCCACATCTCTACTAAAAAATACAAAAAAAAAAAACAGCTGGAAGATGGCTGAGCCTGTAGTCTCAGCTACTTTCCGGGAGGCTGAGGAGCCCAGGAGAATGAAGCGTAAACCCGGGAGGGGAGCTTGCAGTGAGCTGAGATCCGGCCACTGCACTCCAGCCCTAGGCGACAGGCAGACTCGTCCTCAAAAAAGAAAAGTCTAGAAAATGCAGACAAACCTATAGTAACAGAAAGTCAATCAGCGGTTTCCTGGGATGGAAACAGGAAAGCAGGGCGAAGGGTCACCACGGGGAGGAGGGAGACGTGGCGCCGACGTGCATGCCCGCTGCCTTGATTAGCGCGGCAGACACAGTGTGTGACACACACAAACACGCATGACACAAGCCGAAACATTCAAAACATGCAGCCTGTATATCTCATTTTTATCTCAACACAACTGTTAAAATATTTAAATAATAAATAAATCTGTGAGGAAAAACACAGATGAAAGGAAGTAAACGGAAATCCATGAAATAGAAAATAGAAAACAGATGGCTCCGCTGCTAAATTACACCAAACACTTAAGGAAGAAATCACAACAAGCTTATGAACAGTCTTTCATCAGAGAGAGGAGAAGAGTTCCCAGCCCATTTCTTGAGGTTGGCGTAACACTAACCAAAGAGGGTATAAAGACCAAATTAAGGAAAGAGATCACTCATGAGCACAGACACAAAAAATCCTCAAGAAAATACTAGCAAGTTGATTCCGGCAAAACATAATAAGGATAATACGTCATGACCAGGTGGGATTCATCCCAGGAATGCAAGGTTGGTGTAACATTAAAAAAATCAATCACTAGGGCCGGGCGCGGTGGCTCAAGCCTGTAATCCCAGCACTTTGGGAGGCCGAGGCGGGTGGATCACGAGGTCAGGAGATCGAGACCATCCTGGCTAACATGGTGAAACCCTGTCTCTACCAAAAATACAAAAAACTAGCCGGGCGTGGTGGCGGGCGCCTGTAGTCCCAGCTACTCGGAGGCTGAGGCAGGAGAATGGCGTGAACCTGGGAGGCGGAGCTTGCAGTGAGCGGAGATCGCGCCACTACACTCCAGCCTGGGTGACACAGAGCGAGACTCCGTCTCAAAAAAAAAAAAAAAAAATCAATCACTGTAGTAAACGACATTAGCAGAATGGGGAACACTGGATCACCAACAAAATTTAGAAATGACAACTACAAAAAACTGACATCTAACATAAGACTTAATCGCACTTTCTTGCTAAGACCAGGAACAAGGCAAGATGTCTGCTCTCAGCACTGATAGACAACAATTTACTGGAAATCCTAGTTAATGCAAGAAAGCTAGAAAAATTAATAAAAGGCATAAAGATCAAAAAGGAAAAACTAACAAAAGACACAACACTTCAGTTAGCTGGGAAGAATAAGCTCAAGAGACCACTGTACGACATGGTGACTATACAGTTAGTAATGAGAGATTACGTTCTTGAAAAATGCCCCCAAACTGATGACTATGACGCAGTACATGTGTTAACTAGCTAGATGTGGTCATTCCACGACGCAGCTATACTTCAAAACATCATCGTGTACATGACAAAGACATCAATTTTATCTGTCAATTAAAAAATAGATTAAACATGAAAAAAACGAGGAATTAAAACTTCCCTCATTTTCAGATGCCATGACTGGAAAGGCAGAAGGCTCGAAAGGCCTCAGCACCACATGACCTTAGCAGGGCAGGAGGAGGCCTCAGCGCCGCACGGCCTCAGCAGGGCCACAGGTCTTCTGGGTGCCTCGCCAGCCTCCTCCTCTCCAGCCACACCCGCTGCTTAGTTTCAATCTACCACATGAAGCATGTCCTTCCTGCTCATCTTCCTTACGCTTTCCCTGCACTATGAGTGATACTGCGTTAGAGATGTTAAAAGTAACATCAGTGATGTAACATCAGTGCTGTGCTTTTTTGTTGTTGGTTTTTTGTCTTTTTTTTTTGAGATGGAGTCTTGCTCTGCCACCCACGCTAGAGTGCAGTGGTGTGATCTCAGCTCACTGCAACCTACCTCTGCCTCCCAAGTTCAAGCGATTTTCCTGTCTCAGCCTCCCGAGTAGCTGAGATTACAGATGCCCACCAGCACACCTGGCTAATTTTTTGTATTTTTAGTAGAGATGGGGTTTCTCCATATTGGTCAGGCTGGTCTTGATCTCCTGACCTCAAATGACCCACCTGCCTCGGCCGCCCAAAGTACTGGGATTATAGGTGTGAGCCACCACGCCCAAAGTACTGGGATTATAGGTGTGAGCCACCACGCCCGGCCTGTTGTTGTTTTTGTTTTTTGTTTTTTGAGACGGAGTCTCGCCCTGTCACCCAGGCTGGAGTGCAGTGGCACAATCTCAGTTGACTGCAGTCTCCGCCTCCTAGGCTCAAGCGATCCTCTTGCCTCAGCCTCTCCAGTAGCTGGGACTGCAGACATGCGTCACTACACCCAGCTAATTTTTGTATTTTTAGTAGAGATGGGGTTTCACCATGTTGCCCAGGTTGGTCTCGAACTCCTGGCTTCAGGTGCCTTGGCCTCCCGAAGTGCTGGGATTACAGGCCTGAGCCACCGCGCCCGGCCCATCCAGATGATTTCTGACAGAGGCACAGAAGCAACCCCATGGAAGATCCACAAATGGTGCCGGACAATGAGCTTCATGTAAATGTCAGCCACATACAGTAATTCATCAAAATAAACACAGACATAAATGCACAACTGTGAAGGTTTAAAACTTTCAGAAAAACAAAGGAGACAAATCTTTAAGATAATGTGCTAAGAATCCTTAGCTGTGACAAGGCGTGATTCATAAAAGGAAAAAACAATAAATCAGACTTCACAATGAAAAACTTTGGATGTGCAAAAGACCCAGTTTTGGTTTTTAATTAACTGGTCTGAGTTTGCGTCCAAAAAGACCCTGTTTAGGGGATGAAGAGACAAGCTGCAGACTAGGAAAAGATACTTGAAAACACTGTGCCTACGAAGGACTTGTATCTACAATAAAGAACACTCAAAATTTGGTCAAAAAAACATAATTAGGAAGTGTACGAAAGACGTGAACCGACATTTCACCACTGAAGATATGCAGATGGCAAAGAAGCACTCCCAAGCTATTGGGAAAATGCAAATCAAAGCCACAAGGAGGTATCACTACACATGTATCACTAGGATCACAATAAAAATGACGACGCCAAATGCTGGGGAGTATAAAGAGAAACTCACTGTTACAGACTGAACTGTGTGCCCCCAAAGTGCGTCTGCGGAAGCCCCAGATGACCCCATGTGGAGACGGGCCTGAAGTCATTAAGGATAAATAAGGTCCTATGAGTGGGGCCCTAATCCAATAGGACTGCTGTCCTTGTAAGATGAAGACACACCAGCGATGTCAGCATCCCCTCAGCAAAAAGGCAGCACCGGCCGTGCGCGGTGGCTCAGGCCTGTAATCCCAGCACTTTCGGAGGCCGAGGCGGGCGGATCACTTGAGGTCAGGAGTTTGAGACCAACCTGGGCAATATGGTGAAACCCTGTCTCTACTAAAAACACAAAAATCAGCAGAGCATGGTGGCGGGCGCCTGCAATCCCAGCTGCTCGGGAGGCTGAGGCAGAGAACTGCTTGAACCCGGGAGGCGGAGGTGGCGGTGAGCCGAGATCGCGCCACTGCACTTCAGCCTGGGTGACAGGGCGAGACTCCATCTCAAAGAACAACAACAACAAAAAATTTGCGGCATCTGCAAACCAGCAAGAGAGGCCTCTCCAGGAATCAGCACTGACAGCATCTTGCTCTTGGCCTTCGAGCCTCCAGAACTGCGAGACTGAATTTCTACTGCTCCCCCACTCAGTCTGGAGTATTTTGTTACGGCAGTCTAACCAGGCTGATATGCTCCTACATTGCTGGTGGGAATGTATGGCCACTCAAGAAACAATCTGGCAGTTTTCTAACAAATTAAACACATAATTACCACACGTGAACCAGCAACTGCACTCTTAAGACATTTACCCCAGAAATGAAAACGTATATTCACACAAAAACCCATATGCGAGTGTCACAGCAGCTTTATTTGTAATAGCCAAAACCGGAAACAGCCAGATGTCCTTCCACGGGTGGCTGGCTGGGCAAGCCGCGCACATTCACACAGAGGAGTCTCGCCACAGGAAACGAGCTACTGACACACACAACCGCCTGAAGAATTCTGCACTTCCCCTTACACAGCATCCTTCGGATGACAAAATCACACACAGAGCAAACACTAGAGGTTTCCAGGGGCTAAGGAAATGGCGAGGCTGTGAGAGGTGGCACGAGGGCTCCCTGCGGGGACGGAGCCTTCCACAGCTTCACCTGCACCAGGGTCAGCATCCCGACTGTCACTAATGGGGAAACTGGGCAAGGGTCTGAAATATAAAAGATCTCCATCTTTTCTCACAGCTGCGTGGGAACCGACAATGAACTCAAAAAATACAGTTTATTTTAAAATAATGGTAATGTATAAAACATTAAAGAAGGGCATGCCAGGCACCTCCAAGACCCTGCGTACACCTTTTACTGCACATAGTTTGCCAATTAAGAAACAGGCACAGGCCAGGCACAGTGGCTCACACCTGCAATCCCAGCACTTTGGGAGGCTGAGGTGGGAGAATCACTTGAGCCCAGGAGTTCTGAGAACAGCCTACAGGAAGCCTAACAAGACTCCATCTCTACCAGAAATAAATTAAAAATTAGCCAGGCGTGGTGGTCAGTGCCTGTGGTCCCAGCTACCTGGGAGGCTGAGGTGGGAGGACTGCTTGAGCCCAGGAGTTCAAGACTGCAGTGAGCCATGATCGTGCCACTGCACTCCAGCCTGCGCAACAGAGCAAGACCTCATCTCAAGCACAGGGAGTGCAGGGGTGGGGAGTGGAGGCACAAAGACATCAAATGCTCAGGCCAGGCCAGATCTCAAGGCCCAGGTTCCCTGAGGCAGACTGGCCTGAGACAGCAGAGTGACCACAGCTAAGGCTTGCCTTCTCTTTCTCACATAAATTATATAAATATGTAAACATAAGACCTGTATCCAAAATAAGCAGAGACTCTCCCAACTCCTGCCCAATAAAAAACGGACAAAAAGGTCAGGCGCGGTGGCTCATGTCAGTAATCCCAGCATTCTGGCAGGCCAAGGCAGGAGTTTGAGACCAGCCTGACCAACATAGTGAAACCCCATCTCTACTACAACACACAAAATTAGATGGGCCTGGTTGTGTGCGCCTGTAATCCCAGCTACTTGGGAGGCTGAGGCAGGAGAATTGCTTGAACCTGGGAGGTGGAGCTTGCAGTGAGCCAAGATGGTGCCACTGCACTCTAGCCTGGGCAAGACTCTGTCTCAAAACAAACAAACAAACAAACAAACAAACCATTGCTGAACATCATTATCATCAGGGAAATTCCAATGAAATCACAATGAGATCGACACCACTGCACACCCACAAGAATGGATACAATCAAACTGAAAGACCACAAGAAACACTGGTGAGGAAGTGGAGCGCCAGGAACTCTCCAGTGTGGCTGGTGGAAATGCAAAATGGTGCAGGTGCTGTGGAAAGAGATTTGGTTGTTTCATGTGAAGTTCAACCTAAATCCAATCTCTAAATCGGCAATCCCACTCCTTGGTGTTTTTTTACCCAAGACAAAGGAAAACACATCTGCACAAAAAGACTTGGAAAAAAATGTTCTCAACGACTTTATTCGTAACAGCGGATATGATTTGGATCTTTATTCGTAACAGCGGATACGGTTTGGATCTGTGTCCCCACGCAAATCTCATGTTCACCTGTGACCCCCAATGTTGGAGGAGAGGCCTGGTGGGAGGTGACTGGATCATGGGGACGGAGTTCCACCCAGGGGGTTGCTCTCAGGATAGTGAGTGCTCTCCTGTGAGATCTGGTTAGACACTGGGGAGGGAGTCCCCCCCACACACCCGCCGGGGGGCTGCCCTCAGGATAGTGAGATCTGGTTGGGTCATGAGGGTGGAGTTGGGGCGGGGGCTGTTCTCAGGATAGTGAGATCTGATTGGGTCATGAGGACGGAGTTGGGGGGGGCTGCCTCGGGATAGTGAGATCTGACTGGGTCATGAGGATGGGGGTGGGGTGGGGTGGGGCTGCTCTCAGGATAGTGAGATCTGATTGGGTAATGAGGGCGGCGTTCCCCCCCAACCCCGGGGGCTGCTCTCAGGATAGTGGGTGCTCTCCTGTGAGATCTGGTTGCCTGAAAGTGCGGCACCTCCCCCTCACTCTCTTCCCTGCCTCCCCTTTGCCTTCCACCAGGACTGAGAGTCCCCTGAGGCCTCCCAAGCCATGCTTCCCGTATAGCCTGAGGAACAGTGACCCAATTACACCTCTTTTCCTCACAAATCACCCAATCTCAGGTATTTCTTTATGCAGTGTGAGAACAGACTATTACAATAGCCCAAAATGGAAACAACCCAAACATCTATCAACAAGTGAGTGGATTTAAAAGCTGTGGTACATCCACACAAACCGAATCCAACTCAGCAATAAACAGAACACATTTCTGATACAAACATCACAAGGAAACCTCAAAACTACGAACGTCAAGAAAAGCAGCCAGCCAGAAAAGCACACAGGGTAGGATTCGACATTCACAATGGTCATGACAGCAAAACCAGTCATGGTGAGCCGAAGCCAGGAGCAACGGCTCACCTGGCCAGGTGAGGGAAGGATGACTGGAACGGGGCACAAGAAGTTTCTGGAGTAACTTGACTGTCCTCCATTGCAACAGGTGTTTTAGCTACACAGGGAAAAGCACTTGTCAAAGCACTTAAATTCAACATATTTTAGTGTTATGTCCATAATAATTTAAATTTATTTAACTAAAAGAAAAACAGGCCGGGGGCAGCAGCTCCTGCCTGCAATCCCAGCACTTTGGGGGGCCAAGGCAGGCAGATCACCTGAAGTCAGGAGTTCGAGGCCAGCCTGGCCAGTATGGCGAAACCCTGTCTCTATTAAAAATACAAAAATTACAGGAGGCTGAAGCAGGAGAATGGCGTGAACCCGGGAGGCGGAGCTTGCAGTGAGCCGAGATTGCGCCACTGCACTCCAGCCTGGGCAACAGAGCAAGACTCCATCTCAAAAAAAATAAAAACAAAAAAATAACAGGCACAGGATACGAATGTGCAAAGCCAGAAGGGGAGGTTGAGCAACAAATAAGCGTTATCAAACTCACTACTCAGAAAGGCACAAATCAAAGCTTGATACTTTCTAATCCCATCAAAATTCCCAAATAAAACCAACACCCAGGGGACACTCCAAGGACTCGGGACGCTAGAGTCTGCTGCCCCCATGAGCAGAGCTGGGCAACCTTCCCCCACACAGCCACCAGCGTCCATGCAAGGAGCTGAGGACACCTCTCACCAGGATGGGTGTAGGATGCACGGGGCACGCTGGGGACAGTACAGAGTGCCGGGGGACAGTGAGGTCAGCACAGGACCACTACAGGCAGATCTGAGTATCTTTTTTAATCAACTTGGCTGCTTTTAAGAAAGACACTTTTCTAACATAAAATACTACACACCAACACTTTCAATACACACATAATTCACCACACTACAGAGTGAATCTCTGTCCCTTCCAAAATTCCTGTGTGAAATCCTAATACCCAAAGTGATGGTGTTAGGAGGTGGGGCCTCCTTGGGGGTGATTAGGCCATGAAGGTGGAGCCCTCAGGACTGGGATTACTGCCATAATAAAGGAAGCCCCAGAGAGCACTCCCTCACCGCTTTCGCCCTGTGAGGACACAGCAAGAAGGTGCTGGACCCTCACCAGACACCAGATCTGCCGGTGCCTTGCGCCTGGACTTCCAGCCTGCAGAGCCGTGAGGAATCAACGTCTGTGGTTCACAGGCCCCCAGCATACGATATTGTTACAGGAGCATGGATGGACTGGGACACAGGGATGCGTGCCCACGCAGACACAACCACGAGCGATTCACCAGGAGTCCACGGAGCGCAGCAGGAGGAATGGGGAGCGGCCCAGCCCAACCATCACCTCCGCCAGTGGTGAGCCCACCCCAGGGGGTCCTTTCCCACAGTGACCTCCCTGAACAGCTAACTCACCCCAGGGGGTCCTGACAGTGACCTCCCCAAAGGGCGAATTCACCCCAGGGGGTCCTCTCCCCACAGTGACCTCACTGAACGGCTAACTCATCCCAGGGGGTCCTCCCCGACAGTGACCTCCCCAAAGGGCGAATTCACCCCAGGGGGTCCTCCCGGACGGGGTCCTCCCCGAACAGCTAATTCACCCCAGGGGTTCCTCCCCATCCACCCCTCGCCGACAGTGACCTCCCTGAATGGCTAACTCAGGGGGTGACTGAGTTACCAGGGGGTCCTCCCTGACAGTGACCTCCCCAAAGGGTGAATTCACCCCAGGGGTTCCCCCCCCAGTGACCTCCCTGAATGGCTAACTCACCCCAGGGGGTCCTCCCCCGACAGTGACCTCCCGGAATGGCTAACTCACCCCACGGGGTCCTCCCAGACAGTGACCTCCCTGAACGGCTAATTCAGCTGAGGGGGTCCTCCCCAGACAGTGATGTCCCCGTATGTCACAGACAAAAACCACGGACGTAACACAGGCTTGTTCCTGCCAAGGGTTAGGTCGGCCGCAGCCTGTCACACTCCGCCCCAGCAGCCTCTGTTACCTTAGCTGCTCAGACATCTCCTGCAGGGCACAATGCGAAGACCAGCGGGGGGCGGGCAGGGCCCTAAGGACACCTCCCTCGGGCTCCAAGCCCCACTTCACAACTCCACCTCTGGCAAGTGACTAATCTCCACAAATTAGTTACTTGCTAATCTCACTTTTTGCAGAAGAGAAAAGTAATCTCACTTTTCTCTTCTGCAAGATGCGGGTAATTACAGTACCCACTTTCCAGGGCTACTGTGAGGACCACATTGTTGGGAACAAGCCCCCCAAAATCTGGCCATAAACTGGCCCCAAAACTGGCCATAAACAAAATCTCTGCAGCACTGTGACATGTTCGTGATGGACATAACGCCCACGCTGGAAGGTTGTGGGTTTACCAGAATGAGGGCAAGGAACACCTGGCCCGCCCAGGACGGAAAACCGTTTAAAGACATTCTTAAGCCACAAACAATACCATGAGTGATCTGTGCCTTAAGGACATGCTCCTGCTGGAGTTCACTAGCCCAACCTATTCCTTTAATTCAGCCCATCCCTTCATTTCCCATAAGGGATACTTTTAGTTAATTTAGTATCTATAGAAACAACGCTAATGACTGGCTTGCTGTTAATAAATACGTGGGTAAATCTCTGTTTGGGGCTCTCAGCTCTGAAGGCTGTGAGACCCCTGATTTCCCACTTCACACCTCTATATTTCTGTGTGTGTGTCTTTAATTCCTCTAGCACCGCTGGGTTAGGGTCTCCCCGACAGAGCTGGTCTCCGCACACACAATCCACATAAAGCACTACAGACTGAGCTCGGCAAATACTAACAGCCCCTAAATGTTGCCATGGTGGTTCTGACCATTACTATTTCACACTGGGAACTAGTCAAAGTGGACAAAGGTTCATGATCAAGCCGTCAACCTGGAAGTGAAGGGGGTATGAGGAGAGCCGCGAGAGGGCAGCCACTCTGTGATGGGGAGGGTCATGAGAGGGCAGCTACTTACATGGCAGAATACGAGCCTCACAGGCCTGATGACCTAAAACCAACTACCCAAGCCCCAGAGACCCTGGTTACCTGTGCTCCGCACTGCCCCGCACCCCTCCCTGCTCACCTGCGCTCTGCACTGCCCCACACCCATCCCTGGTTACCTGAACTCTGCACCGCCCCGCACCCCTCCCTGGTTACCTGCGCTCTGCTCTGCACCCTCCCGCAACCTCTGCACCCTCCCGAAACCGTCCCTGGTTGCCTGCGCTCCGCACTGCCCCGCACCCCTCCCTGGTTACCTGCGCTCTGCACCGCCCAGCAACTGCCCCTGGTAACCTGCGCTCTGCACTGCCCCGCACCCGTCCCTGGTTACCTGCGCTCTGCACTGCCCCGCACCCATCCCTGGATACCTGCGCTCTGCACTGCCCCGCACCCCTCCCTGGGTGAGTGCAGCCCCCGCACTTCAGGCTCTGGGTCCAGCAGAGGTACAAAGAAGCAAGGATGACAGAACCTTGGTGGCCAAGAGAACAGCACAGAGCTTCAGAGGCTGGTGCCCTCAGTCCCAAGTCCTATGTGGGAAGAGGGTGTGCTACAAGGCTGGCTCGCCACAGCAACCTAAGGGTCTAGTTTTTTTTTTGAAACAGAGTCTCACTCTGTCGCCCAGGCTTGGAGTCCAATGGCGCAATATCGGCTCACTGCAGCCTCCGCCTCCCGGGTTCAAGTGATTCCCCTGCTTCAGCCTCTTGAGTAGCAGGACTACAGGCACACGCCACCACGCCCAGCTAATTTTTGTATTTTTAGTAGATATGGGGTTTTGGAATGTTGGCCAGGCTGGTTTCGAACTCCTGACCTCAGGTGATCTGCCCACCTCTGCCTCCAAAGTGCTGGGATTACAGGCATGAGCCATTGTGCCTGGCCGGGTCTATCTACTTTTAAGATCTGTCTAAGACTGGACACATTAGCTCACGCCTGTCATACCAGCACTCTGGGAGGCCAAGGCCGGGGGATCACGTGGGCCCAGGAGTTCAAGGCCGCAGTGAGTCGTGATCGTTCCACTGCACTCAGCCTGGGCAACAGAGCCAGACTCTTTCCAATAAAAGAAAATGATCTCAAGTGTACCCTGCAGAGGACACGCAGGGCCAGCATGTGGCCTCCCCCCACCACCGAGCCCACCTTGGAAACATGGGGCCTCCCTGCCACTGAGCCCACCTGGGAGGGTTTCTGAAACTTGCGGCCAAGAGTCTTGTCTGTACCACACAATTCTGCAACTGTCAGTACTAGATATTCCCAGTGCCCTCACCCAGTCCAGAATTCTACGTAAGTGAAGGGAGAAACCCTCCAAAAGCCATGTCAAAGAGGAAGAAGGGTGGAAAGCCAGGATCACAAACAAGTGGCCCTGGGGGTGCGAGTAGGCTGTGCCCTCCCCATTCCTTAGGCCAGAGCTTGACCCCCAAGGCTCCTCAGCGGGCCCAGCCACTCAGCTAATACTGAGCATGGCACACAAGGGCTGCTGGCTGGCAGAAATTACATGCAACACCCAACCAAACGCACGAGGCGAGTCACGCTTAAACCACATGACAACTGTGCGGCATCGTTTTTATTTTCTGCCTCAATTTACCTCACTAGCAGTAACACTGAGTTCAAGTCAGCCACACAGGGAAGGTGGATTTCCCTGCAGTCAGGGCACGGCAGGCTCCATTTCAAAAGCAACGGCACACAGAACCCAAAACAAAGAACACACAGCATACACCTGCCCTGGGCATCTCTGACACGGTTGGTGCTCCTGATAACCTGCCTTTTAAAAAAGTGAAGACTAGCCAGGTGGGAAACGGCACATGCCTGTAATCCCAGCTACTCGGGAGGCCGAGGCAGGAAGATCCAGAGCCCAGTTCAAATCCATCCTGAGTAACAGCAAGACCTCGTCTCTTAAAGAAAAAAAAAAAGGAAGATGACAGAACAAATTTGAAGAAATTTGAAAGCTATCCGGTTCCACAGTTCTACCTAAAAACCCATTCACACCACAAGTCCAAATTCCTAAAAGCTAAGAAAACCGTTTTTTCCTAACTCACTTGACAGCAAATCCTAGTCTATCATAACCTCATTTGGGATAAAACCTGACATGAACTGATACGGAGCTAATCGCAGACTTTATCCCACAGTGAGAATATTGTCATTTAATTACAGAAACATTAATGTATTCAATTACTGAATACTTTCCCAAGTTCTCTGGGAACATCCCATGATATACAGGTTATATGCCGCAATGATCATTCTGAAACCTGAAAAATTCTGGAATCATAAACATCTGTACTCAAGGGTTCAGATCACGGGCCATCGCCATGTTTACACAAGACAGCCTGAACTCCCATAGCCTATGTTCTAAGGTTGCTATCCAGACAAAACTTATTTAAGTATGTTTATACAAAATACTTAATTCAGCTTTCACACCCTGTTTCAGTTCAAAGAGACTTCAAAGAACTTAGGAGGCTGCAGGCCACCTATTAAGCTCACAAGGAGGAAATCTACAGCTCCTAATTGCATTGGTTATTTTTATCTCCTGACTCGCCTAGATAGCAAAGGGAAACAAGTTCCTTTGCACAACCTCAGCGGCCGCCCACATTTCCTTGTTCTTCTTCCTGGGTGCTAAGTGACCCACAGGCTTCTTTCTTTACATGAATCTTCCTCTCCGGGCCCCAGTGAGGGTGCATTCTCCATCCCTCAAACCCTGATCCGTGCCATCTTCTGCTTGACTCCTTCCCAGAGCTCATACTGTGTGTACCACCCCAAGGATCCCACCGCCAAGGATCCGTCCCTATGCTGCCTCTGTCTCTCCACTGCTTAAGCACCGGTCTGAGGTTCCAGAAACCAAGTCCTGTCCACTATGAATTTCTTAAAGAATGAAGATAACCACCTAGTATTTTCAGAATAAATGAGCTGATCTGAGAGAAATCTGTTTCTAACAGAAGATGTGAAAGAGGATCATACTTCAGCCCCCACCTCTGAAAGAAGAGCTTGGAGCTGACCAAATTGTACCCAAAATCTGTTTGGTTTTGACCACAACGGAGACAAAGTGTGTGACAACGCTGCAGTCAAAATGTCTCCGCAGACCTTCTGTGATAACCAGAAGTCTGGGATAGTTTCCCATCTGGTCACAGGGCAGGCACCTGGACAGGCTAACCCTCCAGCCCTGAGAGGTACCACGGAGCTGGTGAGGGTGAGGGTTTTTGTGTCACTTCACTCCCTTGCCCTGTGCCAATACAGCAGAATACAGTCACGCTTCCGCACCGAAGTCAACCATGTTTAGCCAACAAACTTCACAGCCAGTGAAACGTGACACACCTCCAGGCACCACTGGACAAAAAAATGGAAGGAAAATCCACAAGAGAGAAGGGGACTCACTGACACTGGAGATCGATTCCGTGTGAACGGAGAGGACGTTCAGGCGGCTAGAAATGGCAGGCAGAGACAAAACTGACTCAAGACTGACTCAAGAGGACTTAAGCCGAGTGACCTGTCCACTCTACAAATTCTATATAGGTCGCAACTACTGGCTCTGTTTCCTGTACCACACACAGAATCACACGAGTGAGTAGATGTTCACCGGGAAGAGAAACACTGAGGTGATAAGAAGAGGAACGGGGATCACTAGACAGAGCCCTGTCTACCCTCAGCCAACCCCCCACTCCCCAGGCTACGACCGCAACTACCTGCAACACGTGTCCATCCACCTACTGTCAAGTTCCCTGAACTGTAGAAGAATGAGCCCTAACCTCCAAAGTCCAGTCCTGTCCCTGCCTGCTCAATAACCCTAGATGTCCGGCAAAAGACCAAGGCTTAAACCCCCTCCTGCACCGCTCACCTCCTGACTCCAGCTGTCGGCCTTTCAGCACCCTCCCTCAGCCTCCCCTGTAGGCCCCCACCCAAGCTCCCTGCCTGCCACCATCCCCCACCTCACCCTAACATCTTCGCCCACCCACCCTGGGGGGTTCCCCAAGCCCCAGGCCTTGCTCCAACTTGACCCTACTCCTATCACAAGAAAGTACCCCGGCCCCAGCCTCGCCCTCCGCAATCACCGCCAGCAGGCACTGACCTACGGGGCCCCCCACTGTGACCCTCGCCTGGCCCTGACCCACGCCCTCGGCAGAGACCCTCCCCTGGCCGACCCTGACCCACAACCCACGCTGGGACCCCTAACCCACGCCCTTCCACTCCAAGCTGACGCTGCCCCCAGCGTCCCGGAGACAACACTCCGCGGCCGCACCCGCGCTGCCGACCCGGGGCCTCACCTTCGGCCAGGACCCGCCGCACCCGCAGCCGCAGCTCGCCCAGTTCCACTGTCTGCCCCACGAAATCACTCTGGTCGCGGCCGGAAGCACCGCCCAGGGAGCCTGGACCCGCCAAGAAGTCGAGCGCCGACTGCAGCAGCGACATGGCGGTGGCTGCGCCGCACCCCGCGGCAGCCGGAGTGGTCGGGCTCGGGCTCCCGCTCCCTCGCCGTCCGGGTCAGCTCAGTAACCGCCGGCCCGGAGCTGCACCATCTTCCGCCCCGACGCCGTGACGTACTCGCGCGTGAGGACGCGTCGCGTCAGGCGGCGTCGGGGCCCAGCCCCGTCCCCTTCGCCGCGGCCTCGCTTCCTGGCTGCGCGCTCCGGCGCGGAGGTCTGACGGAGACAGCGCGTGCGCGGCGTCGCCGGGCTTGTGACGAACTTCCGGTTTTCAAGCTCCCGGCCGGGCTGACTCCAGCGGAGGCGCGCGGAGCGGTCGCCGCGGCGATTCCCGCCCAGGTAGTTCAGCGCCCCAGCCCAACTCCCGGTACCGTTCCCCACATGGTCTGTTTTGTGGGAGGCTCCTTCTCAGGTGTCTTCGATTTAAGCGCTTCGCCATCCTCTGGGTGGAGTCAGCCTCCCGTTTGCTGTTAGCGCCGCGTTTGCGAATGGGTTCGCGAATTTTTCTCTCAGTTGGCTAAGGAGCAAGGAGTTAGCGTGCGTTAAGCTATCAATAAATACTTGCTTTTTGTCTCATGGAGGTCGGAGTTTCCTGTGACGCTTAGCGACTAAGCTTGGCAGCCCCCTCCCAGCAGCCAGGCAGGCAGTTGGCAAGGGAAACGCTGCTGCAATGCCTTGTCTTCCGAGAAGGCCAGGGTCTGGGCGGGGGAGTGACCAATAGTGGGAACTGTGGGCTAGAAAACCTTCGTCCTGGGCAACCACAGCACTGCAGAGACTGCCCTGTGACCCTCAAGGTTCGTTCGCACCCTGACATTTTCCAAGGCAAAAGCAAGTCCTCATGACCACTTGGAAGGGTTCATAATGCCCAACCATTTGGAGGTGAAAAGGTGACGTTCCTTCTAGGATAATGAGGAAATGGCTCACAGACAGTGCATTTTTAGTTTTTGGCCCACACAGTATTTGGGGGTTGGGAGTGGGTAGCAGGAGGTGAATTAGTTGCTGTCATTTAAAGACTGATGCCAGGCGCTGTGGCTCACGCCTGTAATCCCGGTACTTTGGGAGGCCGAGGCGGGCGGATCACCTGAGGTCAGGAGTTTCAGACCAGCCTGGTCAACATGGTGAGACCCCGTCTCTACTAAAAATACAAAAATTAGCTGAGCGTGGTGGCAGGTGCCTGTAATCCCAGCTACTCGGGAGACTGAGGCAGGAGAATCGCTTGAACCCAGGAGGCGGGCGCCACTGCACTCCAGCCTGAGACTCCGCCTCAAAAAAAAAAAATAATAATAATAATAATCATTGAAAGTCCTGAACGTTAAAAACCTAGTTTTCCAGCTTCTGTGGAAAAATCAAACCTGTCAATATTGGACCCCAAATGATGTGTGTTACCAGTTACCTAGAGCGGTCCCTCCAGGTAAGACACAGTCGTTTGCCTGACCAGATTGGCTCACGTATGTTACCTGCCTGGTTCCTATAGTCATTTGAGGTTGCAACCCTTTCCATAGAGTTATTTGTTCTCAAACTCAAAAATGGATTCTAAAGCTCAAATCAGCTTCTTAGCCGTCCCAGAAGCTAACATCTGTTATCTTTATCATTAAAAGATAATAGACTGAGCTCACTGGAACATTTACCTATTTTATGGAATGAAGCGTTACATGTAGCCAAATGAGATCTTTAAAAATACATGTAACAAAAATAACAGTAGCAATAGCTTAGCTTATGCACTGATTCATTGCTTGCAACGTCCTTTTCTGTAAGGGTTCATTGTAATGGTCCCAAAGCATCTTTGTGAAGAAAGCACAGTATAATTAACCCCCTTTATTTTTGGGATGAGAAAATATGCTCAACAATGCCATTACTTGGCCAGGGTCAACAAGTGATACGGCTAAAATTCAATACAAGTTCTGGCTTTTCCAGCCAGCGCATTTGTCTGGTGGGCTGTGGAACAGAAGGATTGAGAGATCAGGAAAGAATCCCTGCTGGAGACAGACATCTGGGCATCCTCAGCATAGAGGTGGCAGTTGGCTGTAGGAGCTGAAGAGAGGACCAACAGAGATGGTGTACTAGACATAAAGAGGTTAGAATCTTCAGCGAATAGACAGCTTGTGGAGAAAGGGCAGCCAGTGAAGGAGGAAGAAAACCAAGAGAGTGTTGTCACAGAGCCAAGGAACAAGGATGTGCAGGGCAGAGAATGCAGTTAAGTGTCGAATGCTGCTTAAAAGTCAAGTAGAAAAAGAAATGGAAGATATGTGTAGATTTATTCACAACGGATCACTGGTCATCTCACCAAGAATAGCTTCACTGGAGTAATGAGGTGGAAGCTACATATCACTGTAGTAGAGGAATGAAGAGATGATGAAGTAGAGATGGCAAGTGGAGATAAGACGTTTGTCTGTGGAGGAGAATGTGAACAACTTTAGGCCAACAAATTCAGCATCCTTAGCTTAGAGAGCTAGAAGGATGATGAGATGTTTTAAGAGGAGAGATTCTTGAGCAGCCTAAAGCTGATGGAAGGGAGAGAAGGTTTGCTGGTACAGAAGAAAGAGGAGTAATAACATAATTCTATCTTAATGAGATATCTTCTATCTCTTACAACATAGGAGGGGAATGGCATCCAAAGCATAGGTAGAGATACTTGCTTTGGACATAGGAAAAACACTTAGGAAGAAAAATGGGCTGCAGTTGCAGGTGACCTTATGTATTTATTGGAATGAAGGTGAAGGAATTCTCTAATGGCTTCTGTTTTCATTGGGAATGAGGAAAGAAAAGCTTCAACTGAAAGTGAGAGGGGAAGTAGGAATCCCAAGATTTAAGCAGTGTCAAAAAGATATAAAATAGCTGTTATGAAAAACCTAGCGAACACTGGAAAGCATGATAGCGTTCAAGCACTCATTTGGAGGCCATGAACTTACACTGGCATGACCTGGGATTGGCTGGACATTTCTAAACCTTGTCATCACTTTGGAAACCAGAGTCGGACTCCTTATCTTACAAATATTTCTGGAGCGCCTTTATTTATCGGCGTTGAAGTAGATGCTGTGGTAATACCATCTTAACCCGAATATCTATCTCCGTATCTCATGTGAACTCTCGGATGTTTGTTCTGAGATACCGCTACGTATATAAACATGTATATACCCAAAACTGAATTTATAGTCTTAATCCCCATACCTGATTTCCAAAATTTCATAGCAAAGAGGATTACAAGAGATTAAGAGGATCATTTTATAATGATGAAGGGATGAATTCATCAAAAAGACTTGATGATCTTAAACATTTATGCACCTAATAACAAAGCTCTAAAATACACAAAGCATAAACTAATAGCTCCGAGGAGAGAGAAATATCACAATTGTAGTTGGAGATTGATGTAGTTGGAGAATATTCTTTCTCAATAAATAGAGAATAAATGGATAGATACCCAGAAAATCACTAAAGATATAGGAGACTTGACATGACTGTCAGTCAACTTGACCTAATTAATGTTTATGGAACACTCCCCACAATAACAGCAGAATACACAATTTTTCAAGTGCATTAAAACATTAACTGAGCCTGATCATATTCTGGTCTATTAAACAAGTATGTTAGCTGACCAGAATGATATTGAATATTAAAGTAGAAATTAGTAATGGATTGGAAAATCCTTTCAATATTTGGAACCTGAATAACTCACTTTCATTTTTTGTATATTTTTTAAACTCATTTTTAAATAACTCATGGTGGCCGGGCGCGGTGGCTCACGCCTGTAATCCCAACACTTTGGGAGGCTGAGGTGGGTGGATCACGAGGTCAGGAGATCGAGACCATCCTGGCTAACACGGTGAAACCCTGTCTCTACTAAAAATGCAAAAAATTAGCCAGGCGTGGCGGCGGGCGCCTGTAGTCCCAGCTACTTGGGAGGCTGAGGCAGGAGAATGGCGTGAACCCTGGAAGCAGAGCTTGCAGTGAGCCGAGATCGCCCCACTGCACTCCAGCCTGGGCGACAGAGCGAGACTCCTTCTCAAAAAAATAAATAAATAAATAAATAACTCATGGTTCAAAGAAGAAATCAAAAAGGAAATTAGAAAGTATTTTGAGAGGCCAGGCGCGGTGGCTCAAGCCTGTAATCCCAGCACTTTGGGAGGCCGAGACGGGCGGATCACGAGGTCAGGAGATCAAGACCATCCTGGCTAACACGGTGAAACCCCGTCTCTACTAAAAAATAAAAAAAAAACTAGCCGGGCGAGGTGGCGGGCGCCTGTAGTCCCAGCTACTTGGGAGGCTGAGGCAGGAGAATGGCATGAACCCAGGAGGCGGAGTTTGCAGTGAATTGAGATCTGGCCACTGCACTCCAGCCTGGGCGGCAGAGCGAGACTCCATCTCAAAAAAAAAAAAAAAGTATTTTGAACAGGATGAAAATGAAAATGCAGCATTTAAAACTGGTGGGATGCTGCTAAAACAGTATTAAAAGATAGATCTCAAATCAGTGACCTCAGCAGTCACCTTAAGAAACTAGAAAAGTAGGCCGGGCATGGTGGCTCACTTTGGCAGGCCAAGGCAGGCCGATCACTTGAGGTCGGAAGTTCGAGACCAGCCTGGCCAACATGGTGAAACCCCATCTGTACTAAAAATACAAAAATTAGCTGGGTGTAGCAGTGCACGCCTGTAGTTCCGGCTACTTGGAAGCCTGAGGCAGGAGAATCACTTGAACCCGGGAGGTGGAGATTGCAGCAAGCTGAGACTCTGTCACACACACACACACACACACACACACAAAACAGAAAAGTAAGAGAAAGTGAAACCCAAAGTGAATATAAGAAGGCAGATAATAAGTATCAGAGTGGAATTCAAAAAAATAGATAACAAAAGCAATAAAGAAAATCAGGGAAACCAAAAGCTGATTCTTTGAGATTAATAAAATTGAAAAATCTTTGGCCAGATTGAACAAGAAAAAGACAAGACACGAATTACCAATATGAGGAATGAGAGATGACGTCACTACTGAAAGGATAATCAGGGACTATTATTTTTTTTTTTTTTTTAATTTTTTGAGATGGAGTCTCACTCTGTCGCCCAGGCTGGAGTGCAGTGGCCGGATCTCAGCTCACTGCAAGCTCCGCCTCCCGGGTTTACACCATTCTCCTGCCTCAGCCTCCCGAGTAGCTGGGACTACAGGTGCCCGCCACCTCGCCCAGCTAGTTGTTTTGTATTTTTTAGTAGAGACGGGTTTCACTGCGTTAGCCAGGATGGTCTCGATCTCCTGACCTCGTGATCCGCCCGTCTCGGCCTCCCAAAGTGCTGGGATTACAGGCTTGAGCCACCGCGCCCGGCCAGGGACTATTATTAAGAACTTTAGGCCAACAAATTCAGCAGCTTACACTAAATGAACAAATTCCTGGAAAGCATAAACCACTTAAGCTCATTTAAGAAGAAATTGTGTTGGGCCGGGCACAGTGGCTCATGCCTGTAATCCCAGCACTTTGGGATGCCAAGGCAGGTGGATCACAAGGTCAGGAGATTGAGACCATCCTGGCCAAGATGGTGAAACCCCGTCTCTACTTAAAAAAAAACACACAAAAATTATCTGTGCATGGTGGCGTGTGCCTGAAATCCCAGCTACTTGGGAGGCTGAGGCAGGAGAATCACTTGAACCAGGGAGTCGGAGGTTGCAGTGGGCCCAGATTGAGCCACTGCACTCCAATCTGGCGACAGAGTGGGACTTTGTCTCAAAAGAAAACATATTGTATGAAAGGATGAAAGAGGCCCTGACATGCATACAGTTAAGGTATTGCAACATACTTTGTGGTATCTAACCATCTTTATTTTATTTTTTTTGAGGGGATGAGCACCTCATTCTTCGTGATGTGATTATTACACGTTGCATGCTTGTATCAGAACATGTACCCCATGAATATATACACCTACTATATACCTACAAAAATTAAAAATTTAAATGCTTTTTAAAAAGAAGGAAATAGACAACCTAAATAGCTCTATGTCTGTTAAACTATTGAATTTATAGTTGACAAATCTTCCCTTAAAGAAGACTCCAGACTTGGCTGGGCACAGTAGCTCATACCTGTAATCCCAGCACTTTGGGAGGCCGAGGCAGGTGGATCACCTGAGGTCAGGAGTTCAAGACAAGCCTGGCCAACATGGTGAAACCTCATTTCTACTAAAAATACAAAAATTACCCGGCATGGTGGTAGGTGCCTGTAATCCCCGCTACTTGGGAGGCTGAGTCAGGAGAACCACTTGGACCCAGGACGTAGAGGTTGCAGTAGGCTGAGACTGTGCCATTGCACTCCAACCTGGACAACAAGAGCAAAACTCGGTCTCAAAAAAAGACTCCAAACTTAGATAACTTTACTGGGAATTCTACTAAACACTGAAGGAAGAAATAATACCAGTTCTATACAAACTCAGAAAGTTGAAGGAAGGAATTATTTCCCAACTCATGTTTCCTAACAGCATTATTCTGATACCAGAACTCCACAAAGACATTACTGGAAAACTACAGGATAATATCTCTTGTGAACATAGACACGAAGATGCATTTAAAACGTTGATTAGCAAATTGAATCCAACACTATATACAGAAAGGATAATATACCATGACCAAGTGGGATATCCCAGGAGGGCAAAGTTGGCTTAGCATTTGAAAGTGTATCAATGTAATTCACACTCTTGAGAATGAAAAAATAAAATGGATCATTTCAATAGATACAGAGAAGCATTTGACAGAACCCAACATCCATTACTGATTTAAAAAAAAAAACAAAACTCAGCAAACTGGGAGTAAAATGAAACTTCCTCAACCCAGTAAGGGCGTCTGTGAAAAACCTGTAGCCAGCATCATATGAAATAATAAAAGACTGAATGTTTTCCCCCTAAGACCAGGAACAAGCCAAGGCTGGCTGTCTGATCTCACCACCTCTGTTCAACATTGTACTAGAAATTCTAGCCAATGTGATGAGGCAAGAAAAAGAGGGCCGGGGCCAGGCACAGTGGCTCACATCTATAATCCCAGCGCTGTGGAAGGCCGAGGCAGGCAGGTCACCTGAGATCAGGAGTTTGAGATCAGTCTGGCCAACACGGTGAAACCCCGTCTCTACTAAAAACACAAAAATTAGCTGGGCGTGGTGGCACATGCCTGTAATCCCAGCTACTCTGGAGGCTGAGGCAGGAGAATCACTTGAACCTTGGAGGTGGAGGTTGCAGTGAGCTGAAATCGCACCACTGCAACTCCACCCTGGACAACAGAGTGAGACTCGGTCTCTAAAAAAAAAGAAAAAAAATCAGAATCTATAAAAAGAGCTACTCGTGAGTTTAGCAGGGTTGCAGGATACAAGATAAATATGCAAATATCAATTCTATTTCTACATACTAGCAATAAATATTGGAAGTTGAAATTAGAGACATTTCCATCCTGGCTAACATGGTGAAACCCCGTCTCTACTAAAAATACAAAAAAATAGCCGGGCGAGGTGGCGGGCGCCTGTAGTCCCAGCTACTCGGAGGCTGAGGCGGGAGAATGGCGTGAACCCAGGAAGCGGAGCTTGCAGTGAACCGAGATCGCGCCACTGCACTCCAGCCTGGGCGACACAGCAAAACTCCGAAAAAAAAAAAAAAAAAAAAAAAAAGAAATTAGAGACATTTACAATAGCATCAAAAAGTCTGAAATACTTGGGATAAATGTGAAAAAAGATGTGCAAGACTTATATGCTGAAAACTACAAAAAATTGCTGAGAGAAATTAAAGCCCATAATCAATGGAGAGATATGCCATACTCATAAACTGGGAGATTCAACAGTGCAGTTCTCAAATTGACCTGTAGATTCAATGTAAACCAGTCAAATTCCCAGCAGACTACGAGAATTTGACACATAGATTCTAAAATTTACTTGGCTCTGCAAAGGAGCGAGAATAGCCAATACAAGTTTGAACAAGGACAAGACAAAATTGTATGATTTGCGTTACCTAATTTAAACCCTTGAAGCTACAGTAATCAAAACTGTGGTGGCTGGGTGTAGAGGTATGTGCCTGTAGTCGCAGCAACTCAGCAGGTTGAGGCGGGAGGATCCCTTGAGCCTGGGAGTTTGAATCTAGCCTGGGCAACAGTGTGGAGTTGATATAAAGATAGCTAAGTAGGTAAATAGAAGAGTCCAGAAATTGGCCCACAGGTGTCTATGGTCAACTGATTTTTTATAAAGGTGCAAAAGTAGTTCATTGGAGAAAGAGTAATTGTTTCAACAAATGATGGTGGAAAAATTGGATATTCATGTGTTGAGAAAAAGAAACCTTGGGCCGGGTGCAGTGGCTCACGCCTGTAATCCCAGCACTTTGGGAGGCCGAGGTGGGGGCAGATCATTTGAGGTCAGGAGTTCGAGACCAGCCTGACCAACGTGGTGAAACCCCATCTCTACTAAAAATACAAAAATCAGCTGGGCTTGGGGGTGAGTGCCTGTAATCCCAGCTACTCAGGAGGCTGAGGCAGCAGAATTGCTTAAACCCAGGAGGCGGAGGTTTCAGTGAGCTGGGATGGTGTCATTGCACTCCAGCCTGAGCAGTAGAGTGAGACTCCACCTCAAAAAAAAAAAAAAAAAAAAAAGGAAACTTAATCCATACCTAGCATTATACATAAAAGTTAACTCAAAATCATAAATCTAAATGTGAGATCTACAACTGTAAAACTTACGGAAGATAATCTATGAAATGTTCTGTGAGATTTTTAGCCATGACCCCAAAAGCATTATCCATAAAGGAAACAGATAAACTGGATGTCATCAATATGAAGAACTATATAATACACTGTTGAAAATGGTCCATGCGAGCAATCAGTGAATAAATAAACTGATAAATCCATAATATAGGCTGTCATTCAATAATAAAAAGATAAGCTATCAAGCAACAACAAGACTTGAAGGAAGCTTAAATGCATATTGCTCAATGAAGCCAATGTGAAAAGGTTCCATACTATATGATTCTAACTATAGAACATTCTGGAAAAGGCAAAATTGTGACGACAGTAAAAAGAACAGTAGGCCAGGCGCAGTGGCTCACACCTGTAATCCCAGCACTTTCAGAGGCCAAGGCGGACGGATCAACTGAGGTCTGGAGTTCGAGACCAGCCTGGCCAACATGTTGAAGCCCCACCTTTACTAAAAATACAAAATTAGCCGGGCATGGTGGCACATGCCTGTAATCCCAGCTACTCAGGAGGCTGAGACAGGAGAATCACTTGAACCTGGGAGTTGGAGGTTGCAGTGAGCCGAGATCACACCATTGCACTCCAGCCTGGGCAACAAGAGTGAAACTCGATCTCCAAAAAAAAAAAAAATAGTAGTTGCTAGGGGTTCAGGAAGAAAGAGGGAGGGTGGAGCACCAGAGATTTTTAGGGTGTTTAAACTATTCTGTGTGATACTGTTTTGGTGAAAACAAGTCATTTTCCATTTGTCAAAACCCATAGAATACAGCACAGAGTGAAGCCTAATGTAAACTATGGACTTAGGTTAATTGTAATGTGTGAATATTCACTTGTCAATTGTGTCGAATGTGCCACAGTAATGTAAGATGTTAATAATAGGAGAAAGGGAGGCCGGTGACAGTGGCTCACACCTGTAATCCCAGCATTTTGGGAGGCCAAGGTGGGCGGATCACGAGGTCAGGAGTTTGAGACCAGCCTGACCAACATGGTGAAACCCTGTCTTTACTAAAAATACAAAAATTAGCCGGGCATGGTGCTGTGTGCCTGTAATCCCAGCTACTCAGGAGGCTGAGGCAGGAGAGTCGCTTGAACCCAGGAGTCAGAGGTTGCAGTGAGCCGAGATTGTGCCCACTGCACTCCAGCCTGGGTGACAAAGTGAGACTCCGTCTCAAAATAATAATGATAGGAGAAAGGGGAAGGGGGGATGTGAAGGTGTATAAAAGAACTCTGGGCCGGGTGCAGTGGCTCATGCCTGTAATCCCAACACTTTGGGAGGCCAAGGTGGGCAGATCACAAGGTCAGGAGTTCAAGACCATCCTGGCCAATATGGTGAAACCCCATCTCTACTAAACATACAAAAATTAGCTGGGCATTATGACACAGTCACCTGTAATCCCAGCTACTTGGGAGGCTGACGCAGGAGAATCATTTGAACCCGGGAGGCGGAGGTTGCAGTGAGCCGAGATCGTGCCATTGCACTCCAGCCTGGGCAACAAGAGTGAAACTCTGTACTTGCTGCTCAATTTTTCTTTTTTTTCTTGAGACGGAGTCTCACTCTATCTATAAATTTTTAGTAGAGGTAGGGTTTCATGCTGGCCAGGCTGGCCTTGAACTCCTGACATCAGGTGATCTGCCCACCTTGGCCTCCCAAAGTACTGGGATTACAGAGGTGAGCCACCATGCCTGACCTCTGCTCAGTTTTTCTATAAACCTAAAACGGCTTAAAGAAAAAGTCAATTTTGGCCAGGCGTGGTGGCTCACGTCTATAGTCCCAGCTACTTGGGCGGCCGAGGCAGGAGAATTGCTTGAGCCCAGCCTGGACCACATAGACCCCATGTTTTTATAAAAAAGGGGGGGAAAAAAAAATATTTTGTCAAGCTCAATGTCATGAAATGATTTTCTCCGCATTATCTTGTAAGAGTTTTGTAGTTTTAACTCTTACATTTATATCATTGATCCATTTCAAGTTAATTTTTGTAAGTGTATTAGGTTGAGTCCGAATTCATTCATTTGCATGTGGATATTCAGTTGTCCCAACACCATTTGTGAAAAATACTTTTCTTTTCCCATTGAGTGGTCTTGGCATCCTTGTCAAAATCAGTTAACCATAAACGTGGGGGTTTATTTCTGAACTATATTCCATTGGTCTGTGTCTTTATGCTGTCTTGACTGCTGTAACTTTGTACTAAGTTTTGAAATCAGGAAGTGTGAGTGCTCCCAATTTTGTTCTTTTTCAAGATTATTTTGGCCATTATAGGTTCCTTGAATTTTCTGTTTTTTTTTTTTCTTTTTGAGACAGAGTCTCACTCTGTCCCCCAGGATGGAGTACAGTGGTGTGATCTCAGCTCACCGCAACCTTCGCCTCCCAAATTCAAGCGATTCTCTTGCTTCAGCCTCCTGAGTTGCTGGGACTACAGGCACACACCACCACGTCCAGCTAATTTTTGTATTTTTAGTAGAGATGGGGTTTTGCCATTTTGGCCAGGCTGGTCTCAAACCCTGCTCACCTCAGGTGATCCACCTGCCTCTGCCTCCCAAAATGCTGGGATTACAGGTGTGAGCCACTGCACCCAGCCAAAATTCAGAACTTCTGTTCTCCTAAAGACTGGTAAGAGAGTGAAAAGACAAGCCACAGACTGCAAGAAAATATTTCCAAATTATATATCTTGCAGGATTTTTAACTAGAATATAAAGAACTCTCAAAACTCAATGACATCACAAACAACTCAGTAAACCAGCAAAGATTCTAAGACACTTCACTGTGAAAGCTGTACAGATAAAAGTTAGTAGAGAAATTAGTCAGTAGAGACTGACTAGTCTCTAGAGTCAGTAGAGAAATAGCAAATTAAAACCACAATGAGACACCCCTACACAAGTTATTAGAATGACTAAAATAAGTTAATTGAATTACTGATTTTTATTGCTATTATTTTTTTTTCCTAGATGGAGTCTTACTCTGTCGCCCAGGCTGGAGTGCAGTGGCACGATCTCAGCTCACTGCAACCTCCACTTTCCGCGATCAAGCAATTCTCCTGCCTCAGCTTCCCAAGTAGCTGGGATTAAAAGCGCCCACCACCATGCCTGGCTATTTTTTTTTGCGTGTTTTTAGTAGAGATCAGGTTTCACCATGTTGGCCAGGCTGGTCTCGAGCTCCTGACCTTGTGATCTGTGGAGTCTCACTCTGTTGCCCAGGCTGGAGTGCAGTGGCACGATCCCAGCTCACGGCAAACTCCGCCTCCTGGGTTTAAGCAATTCTCCTGCCTCAGCCTCCCGAGTAGCTGAGACTAAAGGCACTTGCCCCCATGCCCAGCTAATTTTTGTATTAATAGAGACGGGGTTTCACCATGTTGGTCAGGCTGGTCTCAAACTGCTGACCTCAAGTGATCCGCCTGCCTCGGCCTCCCAAAGTGCTGGGATTACAGGCGTGAGCCACCGCGCCTGGCTAATTTTTGTATTTTTATAGAGATGGGGTTTCATCATGGTCAGGCTGGTCTCAAACTCCTGACCTCAGGTGATCTGCCCGCCTTGGCCTCCCAAAGTGCCGAGATTACAGGCGTGAGCCACCACGCCCAGTGAATTGTTTTTCTAAGCCGTGCCAAACCGAGTACCAGAGGAGATGAGCAAGTGCAGGTCTCACGCCCCGCTGGTGGGAATGCAGGTGGTGCAGCCGCCTCGGCAAATCATCTGGCGGTTTCTCATGAAGTAAACGTGTCCTTATGATACGGCCTGGCAAAACTGCTCCAAGGCATTTACCCAAAAGTCATGAAAACATGTTTACACAAATGCCTGTGTGCAAATGTTTATATACAGTGGCTTTATTCATAATTGTGCAGAATGAAACAATACACATGTTTTTCAGCTGGTGAGTGGATCCACAAACTGAGGTGTGTCCATGCAGTGAAATTACCACACAGCAACCAAAGAAGTGTGTTACTGATACTCCCAGCACCCCAAAGGGGTCTCGAAAGAAGCTAGACTCAAAATCTCTGTAGGGTGCGATTCTGTTTATACAACATTCTAAAAAAGGCAAAATTGGTCAGGCACAGTGGCTCATACCTGTAATCCCAGCATTTGGGGAGGCCAAGGTGGGTGGATCACTTGAGGTCAGGAGTTCGAGACCAGCCTGAGAATCATGGTGCAACCCTGTCTGTACTAAGAATACAAATATTAGCCATGCGTGGTGGCGGGTGCCTGTAATCCCAGCTGCTTGGGAGGCTGAGGCACAAGAATCGCTTGAACCCAGGAGGCGGAGGTTGCAGCGAGCTGCGATCGTGCCAGTGCACTCCAGCCTGGGCGACAGAGCGAGACTCTGTCTCAAAAAAATAAATTAATTAAATAAATAAATGAAGCAAAATTACAGTAACAGAAAACAGATCAGTGATTGCAGGGCTTGGGGTTGGGGAAGCTTGAACACAAAGATGCTGTTTGAGGATAGAACAGTTTGCTGGATTGTGGCTAGCTGTGGTTACGTGCCTGTGTGCGTTCTAGGTGAGCAATCTCCTGGGCGTAGAGTGAAAGCCCCCACCTGCTCTCCCCGCCCCTCCCCGCCTGGGTCCATGCAGTGCTGCCTGGAAGTTGGCAAACATTGTTCTTATTTGTGGTTTTCATTTCTTACCGTATATGTGTGTGTAATTAAGAAGATAGATGGTTGTCGTATGTGTCCATTGTTTCCATAAATGGTATGATAGTATGTTTTTGCAACTTGATTTTTTTGTTTTAACATTTTGTTTCATAGTTTTATACTTGTAGATCTGTTTTAACGTTCTGATAGTTTACGTCATGGTTTGATGATTTCTCCCTTACTAGTCAGAATGTGTTTTAGTTTTATTGTTAAAACACACCAGGCTGGCTCGGTGGCTCTCGCCTGTAATCCAAGCACTTTGGGAGGCTGAGGCAAGGAGATTGCTTGAGCCCAGGAGTTCAAGATCAGCCTGGGCAACATGATGAAACCCCCGTCTCTACAAAAAATACAAAAATTAGCCAGGCGTGGTGGTGCATGCCTGTGGTCCCAGCAACACAGGAGGCTGAGGTGGGAGGATCACTTGAGCCTAGGAGGTCGAGGCTGTAGTGAGCCTTGATTATGCCACTGCCCTCCAGCCTGGGCAACAGACTAACACCCTGTCTCAAAAAGAAAAAAAAAAAAACTACGTGTTGCCTCAGTGCAGACCCTAGGCAGCCTCTTGTGGCAGTGAGACTTCCAGGAATGGACCCTTGGAGGACGTGGCACTGCACTTTACTAACTGTTGCTAAACTGTCGCTGAAGCACACATGTCGGTTTACATGCCGGACTCAGTTTCTGTTTCCCCAGGTCCCTGCCTTCTCTGTCTCCTCACTCTCCTCACTCCCCACCGTTCATTCCTGCCTCGGTTTCCATTTCCCCAGGTGCCCGCCTTCTCTCTCCCCGCTGTTTGTTCCAGCCTCGGTTTCTGTTTTCCCCAGGTCCCCGCCCTCCCCATCGCCTCACTCCTGCCGGCGCCCCCCCCACCCCCCCATGCCTGGCCTCTCACCATTTCATTTGCACCTCCTGGATCTCCCTGATTGCTGGTGAAGTGGATTGTGTTGTGTGTTTGTTTTGCCCGGCTGGAAACTGCGGTGAGCCTCCTCCGTCCATTCTCTGGGGTGGGTCTTCTTTGTTTTTGTGCATCTTGCCTTGGTGTAAGCAGCACATCCCTTTTCCCGAGGACCCTGTAGCTGACCACGCATCTCAGCCCCCTGATGCCCTTGGCCAAGTAAACAGCACCCCTTCAGAGTAAAACCTGGGGGCCCTGCCTTGTCACCTCCCGCTGGCGCTGAAGGGCTCTCCCCAACACCCTTCCTGAAGAGGCCTCCTCCCCTTAAATGGTGGAGAGCCGGACCTGTCCTGCCCCCTGCTGCTCCTCTCCTCCTTCCCGGGTGCCACTCCCTTGGACCACCCCCACATTTCCAAGTAGTACAGAAATTACTTCTGCTGCTAACACTGCTCGATCAGAGGAACCTGTGAAGGCTGCATCTCCAGCCTGACTCCTTCCATCCCCGGAGCTCCCCTGCCCTGAGACAGCCTCGGTGCCTCTGCTGTGTCCCGGGAAACCAGCCCGAAGCAAGCACTCACTGTTCCTCAGGAATGTGCTCTGACCCACCTTCTTCACCAGAGGAAGGACCGGGTGGGCTCTCCCTTCTCCGTCACCCCCCACCGCGGCCCCTGATACTCTCAGGAGCTGCTTTCCCACATACTGTGTGTCTCCTGGGATGCCAGACCTCCGTCACCCCTCTCCCAGGTCATAGCAGCCCTTCTGACTGGCGTCCTTGGCACACTCTGCCCTCTTCCCTGCTCCAGGGGCGCCTCAGGTGGGGCTCAGCCAACATGGAGCCCTCTGGCCCCATCCTCTGTTTGGGGAACTCATCTCAGTGTGCCCAGCCTCCACCTCGGGTGCAGGGTGAAATCCACAGTGCCCGGTTGGCACAAGGCTGCCCAGCACCGTGCACCATGGCGTCTGCAGCCACAACTCAAGTTCTGTCTCCGTGAGGCGCTGGGATCTCTTCTGTCCAGAGCACTCTCCACCTGGCATCGCGTTCATCTTCCCAGACGCATCTCTGATGTTAAAAATGCTTGGGGAGTGCTGTGCTGGGCCACAGCTGTGGCATGTACCAAGTGTGCGCCCAACCCAGGCTCCCACAGGCGGACTGGAGTGCCTGCCCTGGTGCTAAGTTTGGCTTCGTATGGCTACAGACGAAGGGCCTTGGTTTCCCCAAAGGTCACCAAGGGGGAGTGCAGCCCGTGTAGGAAACAGCCCCAGGCACGTGTGCACGGGCACCAAGACCAAGGGAGAGCTCCCGGGAGAGCGCAGCCCCTGTGGGAAACAGACAGCCCCAGGCACGTGTGCACGGCTACCGCGGAGACCAAGGGAGAGCACTGCGGAGACCAAGGGAGAGCGCTGCGGAGACCAAGAGAGAGCGCTGCGGAGACCAAGAGAGAGCGCTGCGGAGACCAAGGGAGAGCGCTGCGGAGACCAAGGGAGAGCGCTGCGGAGACCAAGGGAGAGCGCGGCCCCTGTAGGGAACAGCCCTAGGCACGCGTGCACGGGCAAGGGCCCCGCAGGGCGCTGTGTTCCTCTTGCACGTTTAGGTCGGCGATCTCAGTGCCTTTCCTTGTGTCTCCCATTCCCTGAGGAGAAACTGAGGCCTGGTTCACCCAGATCAGTGTTCACCAGTAACAGGGCTGGGCATGGCATCTGTTGTTGGCCTCAGCCTGGAGGCTGGAAATTTGAGGGGCACCTGGGAGAGGACAGAGCAGCATGGACCCTTCCCCTGCTCAGCAGTGGCCAAGCCCCCCCATACCAGTCCCTGTCCCTGCACCAGAGCTGAGGCTGCATGGCCGATCTCCAGGAGCACCCACAGGCACACTCAGACCTGCCTTTCCTCCCAGGCTCCTGTGACTGCCAGGCAGCGTCTCCACCATGTCCCAGCCCCAGACCCCAGAGCAGGCACTGGACACACTGGGGGACTGCCCGCCAGGCAGAAGAGACGAGGACGCTGGGGAGGGGATCCAGTGCTCCCAACGCATGCTCAACTTCAGTGACGCCCTGCTGTCCATCATCGCCACCGTCATGGTCTGTATGGGGCCCCTGCTCAGGCCTGCCCCACCCCAAGCCCCTGGAGGCACTGCCCAGCTCACCTCAGACCTGTCCAGGTCTTGCCAGCAGCCTTGGGTCCCCCATCTCCTCGGGCAGCTCGGGGGGCCCAGCACTGCCTTGGAGTCCCCAGTACCGCCACACCCAGCCCAACCAGCGTCTCTCGCTTCCTTCTGTCTCTCTGCCTCCTCAGATCCTGCCTGTGACCCACACGGAGATCTCCCCGGAACAGGTAACAGGGCAGGCTGTGCTCTGCGTGGTGTGGCCCTGAGGAGACCCAGGGTCCCTGAGGCCCGACCTGGCACAAGGAGCTGACCCTGCACCCCTTGAAGCTTCTGAGGCTTAGGAGGCAGAGGCAGGAGGCGGGGGCCTCCTTAAAAAAGGAGGGGGTCAGCAAGTCCTGCTCAGCCTGTGCCCACCCTGGCAGAGGTCCTGGCTTCCTGGGAGGGCAGGAGACTGGGCTCCTACGGCTCTGTTTCTGAGCTCAGTGGACAAAGGCAGCGCCCTGGAAGTGAGCCAGAGGATAGGTTGGAAGAGGAAGGTTCCGGGCTGCCCCAGCAGGCCCCTTACATAGCTGCTGTGAGTAAACAGGGCTGGTGTCCCGCCTCAGCAGGGACACTCCCACCCTGGCTGCTCCTGCAGGCCTGGAGGTGAGCAGGAAGGGTTTACAAGCAGAGTTTCCGCTTACAGCCGCCTGGACTGCTTCTGAGCTAAAGAGCAACACAGCATCTTAGAAGGGGAATGACTGGAGGGCATCTGGGGCGCACACCTGCCTGGCTCGGTGTCCTCATGACAGGCTCGTGCAGCCCAAGCCTCATGGGTGCGTGAGGCACAGCAGTGACCACGTAGCCCTTGGCCAGTACTGAGGTTGGGGCTCCAGTCCTGACTCGTGAGCTGAGCCTGGGGAAGGCTGGGAAGTCATAGGAGCTGCTGAGAGTTCGGCTTTCTCAGCCATGTGAAGGGGATGACGAGACTTTTCACAGGGTTTTCACGAGAAGTAGAAACGCAGGTGGAGCCTGGCCCAGTCTGCAGGCACCAGCAGACAGCAAGCAGCACAGGCACTGGGACCCTGGGGCCGCTCCTGCCCTCCCTAGGGGGCAGCGGCTCAGGAAAGCTGCGTCCCCACCGAGGCCCATGGGGTGGGCTTGGCCAAATGCAGTCGTGAGGTACTGGCCTTGGCTGCCCCTTTCAGAATGGGGTTGCTGAGGTACGGCCACACCCACCTGCGATGCCCATGCCAGAGGGCACATGACAGTGAAGGGCCTGGGCAGTTGAAAATAAACACCCATGAGCCTGAACCTGCTCTGACCTCTCTGCAGCCAGGGCACCTTTCTGGGACTGTGACGTTTACTGCCCTGTCTTTCCTCTGTCGTCCTAACGGGATCACAGGGAGGGTCTGAGCCTCAGAAAGTCCTGGAGAGTCAAAAGCTCATTCAGAGAACACATTTATGGGATGAGGGAAAGGCCTGACGTGTGTCCCGGGGAAGGTGCTAGAAAAGCAGACACCTCCCTCCTTGTGAGGAGACGGGAGCTCCTGGGGCTGTGCTCACTCTGATGAAAAATAAAAGACAGTTGTAACTTTGAAAACCCATGATTCGAAAAGCTAGATGGAACTCAGTAAAGAAGTGGCTGAAATACCAAGTTACTGACCCAGAGACCTGCCTGCAAGTGAAGAGCCAAGGGAAACAGTAAAGCGCTCAGTGTTCTGTTTCGAGCATTCGTGGGGAAAGCATGAAAACCTTCTCAGGGCTGGAGGGTGAGGGCCTTGTGTCGAGCGCGGCGCGGCCCCCAGTGCCTCCATGCTGACCACAGCCCCCAGGGCGGGCCACCTGTGGGATCCCTTGCAGCTTCCAGAGACCCTTTCCCGTGGCTGCTTTGGAATTGCTACCTAGGCAGTGCCAGGTGTGACCCTTCTGTGCTGTCAACCTGTGTGTCCCTCCGAAGTCCACACGCTGGACACCGCACAGGGACGGCGTTGTGGGGCAGAGCCTTTTGGAGGTGACCCAGTTATGATGGCAGAGCCTCATGGATGACATTTGTGACCTGGTGCTTTTGCCCTCCTGTCCCTTCCCACATGCAGACACCCAGAGGGCACCATCCCCGAGGCGGGGTCCTCAGCAGACACCGAGCCCCTTAAGAGCTGACCCCCCAGCGGGAACACAGCCCATAGAACTCTCTGGAGTGCACCTGTGGGTGTGGGTGTGGATCAGTGCCCCGGAGAAGGGGTGGGGCTGGGGGGTTGGGGTCTGCAGGCGCCAGGGGAGACAGACCAGCTGGAGACGGAGGCTGGACCCAGAACAGGGCACCCAGGGTCTGCTAGGGAGGCCAGGACCTTCCAAGGTGCCTCACGCGGCCCACCTGAGGGTCTCGCCCTGCCCTGGGCCAAGGCCAGCCCCCCTGCCCCCCCACCCGCATGGTGCTGTCTCGACTGCCATTCAGGGACACTCATGTCACCTGGGCTCTGACAGCAGTGCTCTTGTATTCCAGCAGTTCGACAGAAGTGTACAGAGGCTTCTGGCAACACGTATCGCAGTCTACCTGATGACCTTTCTCATCGTGACGGTGGCCTGGGCGGCACACGCAAGGTGGGAGCTTCCAATGGGTCCACGGCTGCTCTTAGGGTTCCCATACCCTGCACCACATCATGCACGAGTCCCCAGGGGTGGGGGACAGCAGGTTGCCCCTCCCACCCTCATCTGCATGGGGATGGCATTACTTACCCTAGCCCCAGGGCCTGGGACAGTGCGGACGGTGCAGTAGGTAGACGTGTGGATGGTGTAGACCGTGCAGTAGGCCTAGATGTAGATGGTGTGGACAGTGCAGTAGGCGGAGATGTGGATGGTGCAGTATGTAGATGGTGTGGACAGTGCAGTAGGCAGAGATGTGGATGGTGCAGTATGTAGATGGTGTAGACAGTGCAGTAGGCAGAGGTGTGGACGGTGCAGTAGGCGGAGGTGCAGACGGTGCAGCAGGCGGAGGTGCAGACGGTGCAGTAGGCGGAGGTGCGGACGGTGAGGTAGGAGGAGGTGTGGATGGTGGAGATGGTGTAGGCGGAGGTGCGGACGGTGCAATAGGTGGAAGTGCGACTGGTGCGGTATGCGGATGGTGCAGTAGGCGGAAGTGTGGACAGTGCAGTAGGCGGAGGTGTGAATGGTTCACTCAGTGCTGCCACTGCTTCTTGGCCACACGGGACCTTCCTCCTGCCTGCGAGAGCTGCCTCAAGACCAGGCTGCAGCCGGGCAGGAGAGGGCACATATGATGTGCCCCATTAACACTGGCTGGGGCGGTACACAGCCCTGTCCTCCTGGTTCTGTGCCCTGGGTACTCACCGCACTGCCTTCTCCCTGGCAAGGAGACTGTGTCTGCGGGACACGTGCTCCAGGGCTGGAGCTTCACCTTCCAGAGGAAAAGGTTCCTTAAGATCCAAGGAGAGGCCAGGCAAGGTGGCTCACGCCTATAATCCCAGCACTTTAGGAGGCCAAGGCGGGTGGATCACCTGAGGTCAGGAGTTTGAGACCAGCCTGGCCAACATGGTGACACCCCGTCTGTATGAAAAATACAAAAATTATCCGGGTGTGGTGGCACCTGCCTGTAATCCCAGCTACTAAGGAGGCTGAGGTAGGAGAATTGCTCGAACCCAGAAGGTGGAGGCTGCAGAGTGGAGATCGCACCACTGCACTCCAGCCTAGGTGACAGAGCGAGACTCTATCTCAGAAGAAAAAAAAAAAGGGATCCAAGGAGAGCAGGGCCCAGTGCTGCCGGGGCCCCTGACCACCTGCCCCAGGCAGAGAGGAGCAGGAGGACACCAGAGGTGGAGCTGGGGCCGCAGGGCGGCGGGTGCTGGGAAGGCATGGGCACCTGCCTTGAAAGCACAGCTGAACGTTTTACATGACAGACGTGCTTTCAGCAAGGTGACTGTCTCTGGTGGTGACAGATGGTCCTCTTACTTAGGGGAGGGCTTTCTCTTCAGCTCCTTGTTCACAGAGCGCCTGGGAGACCCACAGCCTGACTGTGCCAGGCTCCCCATCAGCTCAGTGGTGTGAACAGGGCCAGGCCCTCCTGCCTGCCCTCGTCCACCCGAGGCCACACCCACTGTGGAATCCATGGGCAGGGCAGGGCGGGGGACTCCCGGAGGCCTGGGGGGGTGCTTCACAGATCTGCTCTGTGCATCTGCTAGGGTCACGTAGGCCTGTGTGCAGCGTCCCGACGCTCAGCAGTCACCAGTGCTGCCATCTCCAGGGAAATGGGGTCCTTTCCTTTCTACTTTTCAGTGAAATGTGTAGCCCCAGAGTGAGCCCCTGTGTCCAGTAGCCTGAGGCCACCCTTGGGCCCCTGATGGGGTCACATAGCCCCGGGTTGGGGGACTTTGGCTCGGTCAGGCCCAGCCCAGAAAGAGGCCCTAACTTCAGAGTGGATGAGGCATGGAGGTGCGCCTTTCCTGCTTCAGGAGTGGGACCGTGTGGGCTGTGCTCATTTTCCTGGGACAGACAGTGGTCCATGTGTATTCTGTTTCTTACTGCGTGGGTGTTCTGTAGGCGTTTCCACAGGTGTAGTGTATGCAATCCCTGAATAAGCAATGGGAAAACGGGGTTTCCTTTCTTCAGAATGGTTTTTGGTCATGAGGTCTGAGGGTCGCATTCCTCAGGAGGAGCTCTACCTCCACAGAGGGTGTTTCCAGAGGGCTGGGGGCCTCTGTGCCTGGGAGCAGGCAGCTCACAACCTCCTGAGGACGCCTCTCCCATGGGGCCCCAGAGGCCTCCCCTGACAACTGAGCACCTGAAGATCCTGAAAGAGCTACTGTGTCCCCAGCCCCTCGCCTGCACAATGCAGAGGCAGCAGGCACAGCCCACAAGCTCCGCGGTGGCGGGAGCGGGGGGGGGGCAGGGGGACTGCTCCCAAGGTAATGCTGAGAAAGCCACCAAAGCTACCAGGGCACGCAGTGCTCTCTAACACCAACTGTTGAGAGCAGGCTGTGAATCAGGAGGAAGTGGCGGAGATCGCCTGGACGGGGGCAGGGTGTGAATCAGGAGGAAGCGGCGGAGATCGCCTGGACAGGGGCAGGGTGTGAATCAGGAAGAAGCGGCGGAGATCGCCTGGACAGGGGCAGGGTGTGAATCAGGAAGAAGCGGTGGAGATCGCCTGGACGGGGGCAGGGTGTGAATCAGGAGGAAGTGGCGGAGATCGCCTGCACGGGGGCATGGTGTGAATCAGGAGGAAGTGGCGGAGATCGCGTGGACGGGGGCAGGGTGTGAATCAGGAGGAAGTGGTGGTGATCGCCTGGACGGGGGCAGGGTGTGAATCAGGAAGAAGTGGCGGAGATTGCCTGGACGGGGGCAGGGTGTGAATCAGGAGGAAGTGGCGAAGATCCCATGAACGGGGGCAGGGTGTGAATCAGGAGGAAGTGGCGGAGATTGCCTGGACGGGGGCAGGGTGTGAATCAGGAGGAAGTGGTGGAGATCACCTGGATGGGGCAGGGTGCTTTCTAGGGAACTTCATTTCCGTCTTCGTGTTTTCCAAACTCTGTACACTAGGTAGTAGCTTATATTTGGTTAAAGTGACATCTCTTTTTTTTTTTTTTTTTGAGACGGAGTCTCGCTCTGTCGCCCAGGCTGGAGTGCAGTGGCGCGATCTCGGCTCACTGCAAGCTCCACCTCCCGGGCTCACGCCATTCTCCCGCCTCAGCCTCCGAGTAGCTGGGACTACAGGCGCCCGCCACCACGCCCGGCTAGTTTTTTGTATTTTTAGTAGAGACGGGGTTTCACCATGTTAGCCAGGATGGTCTCGATCTCCTGACCTCGTGATCCACCCGCCTCGGCCTCCCAAAGTGCTGGGATTACAGGCTTGAGCCACCGCGCCCGGCCAAGTGACATCTCTTAATGATGTTTTAACCAGAAGATGCTGGAGAGAGTGTGTGTGCACTTAATGGTACTGGAACCGCATTTTATTGTCTTTTTGTCTTTTTCTTAAATGGTTTAGGTTGTTCCAAGTTGTTGGGAAAACAGACGACACACTTGCCCTGCTCAACCTGGTGAGTATTTTCCTGTCCTTTTCTGGGGAGTGACTTTGGTTTGTAATCTGGCTCTCAGGGAAGAACGGAAGGAAGCAGCCGGCCTCTCTCGTGACCTCCAGGCTGCCTCGAAGCCTGGAGTCTGCCCACACCTGGGAGCTCCTTGAATGATCTTCCCCTCCCCATGGGTCGCCAGCCTGTATCTCCTCCCAGACAGAGCCAGGGTGTGGGGGACCAGGGGGCACTGGGCTGGGCACAGGTGTGGGGGACAGAGGATGAGTGCCCCCATCTGGCCCTGCAGGGTCTGGGAGCTGGACTCACACTCGCTGGCCCACCCTTCTTGGGGAGGGCCCAGGCCTGCGCCTTCCCGGAGTGGGCTGTGTCCATCCCCCTGCCCTCCTCCCCAGGCCACATCATGGCCATGATGCCCTCCCTCCCTCCAGGCCTGCATGATGACCATCACCTTCCTGCCTTACACGGTGAGCACCGCCAGGCCCCTGACACCCTGAGGCTTTCCTGGGCACCACTGGATCTGACCTGTCCTCAAAAGCAGACCAGCTGGATGGCTCAGGGCCCAGGCCACAGAGTTGCAGAGAAGAGAGAAGGTTCTGGGGAGAGCAAATTCTGGGGCGAGAAGGTTCTGGGGAGAGCAAATTCTGGGGCGAGAACATTCTGGGGCGAGAAGGTTCTGGGGCGAGAAGGTTCTGGGGAGAGCCAGCTGTTGGGCTGCCGGGGGCTTCTTTCAGGCTGGAGGGGAGGGGAGGCAGTGGCCCTGATGAGGGACTCACTGGCGCTCCCAGCTCCCACCTGGCCCTGAGTCCACAGCCCCCTGCCCATCCCAGGCCTGTCCCTGGCATGCAGCCCCTACAGCCTCCGGCCACCCACCCTGTACTGCTCAGGCTGTGAAGGTGCCTCCAAATTCTGGCAGTGGCCGCTGGTCCGAGTGTGCGGGGCTGTGTGCCACAAGGAACTGGGGTCTGCGGAATTCTATATGAATCGGATGACATTTTGGCTTTAAAGGCCTGAGGCATTTGGTGGAGTTGGTTGGAGTAGGGGCAGTTTGGACACATCTCCCCCAGCACCCAGCTGGCCGCATCCTGTGATGGCCCCGTCGCATCTCCCATGGCGTGGGGAGGCTCGCCATGGCCCAGTTCCAGGCCCTGGGGCCCTGGAGCCTGGTAACCTAGGATTTGTGGGGGGGGGGGGTTGGTTTTGTTTTTATTTTAACAGTTTTCCTTAATGGTGACCTTCCCTGATGTGCCCCTGGGCATCTTCTTGTTCTGTGTGTGTGTGATCACCATCGGGGTCGTGCAGGTAGGGGGCCTGCACTGTGTGTGTGTGTGTGTGTATGTGTGTGTGAGATCGCCATCAGGGTCGTGCAGGTAGGGGTCAGGGGGGCCTGTGCTCTGTGTGTGTGTGTGTGTGTGTGTGTGTGTGTGTGTGCACGCGCGTGATCGATCGCTGTTGGGTCACACAAGTAGTAGGGTGCCCGGGGCCACCTAGACGCATACGATGTGGCATGCCCAGAGCTCCCCTGCTTTCTGACCAGAGACTGGGAAGAGTGGGCCCTGAGACCCCCCACATGCAGCCAGCAGGGGCTCCTGTTCTCTCTCCACCTCAGCCCCTGTGCCCAAAGTGTCCCGGGTACAAGCCCACCTCTACCGGCCAGGTCCTCCCCCACCCCGAGACCCCTGCATGTGTGCGTGCTGTGCAGCCCGGGGGTTGACTGGTGTGGGGGCCCTCTGCTCTCGGGGCCAGCGTCCTGCAGCTTGCTTTTTCCACAGGCACTGATTGTGGGGTACGCATTTCACTTCCCGCACCTGCTGAGCCCGCAGATCCAGTGCTCCGTCCACAGGGCTCGGTACCGACAACACGTCCTGGGCATCGTCCTCCAAGGCCCAGCCCTGTGCTTTGCAGCGGCCATCTTCTCTCTCTTCTTTGTCCCCTTGGTAAGTGCTGGGACAGCCCCCTGGGGCCCGGGCAGGAACGGGGGCCACCGTAGGAGCGATGTCCCCACTAAGCAACAAACATGCGGGTGGGGGCAGAGCCGTAGGCAGGCAGGGGTCCCTCCAAGGGTCTTGTGTGTGAGGCCCAGGGCTGCAGTGAGTGGCACCAGGGAGGGAGGCCTGCTCCATCTGAGGCCCCGAGACCCAGCCTGTCGAGGACAAAGACGGATACTCATCGAAGGAAGGAGCAGCTGAGTGTCCTCAGTGAAGCTTCACAACGACGATGACGAGAAACAGAGACACCCGGAGTCCGGGGATGTCCTCATTTTCTTGTTTTATTTTCTATTTATTGAGGCAAGATCTCGCTTTGTCACCCAGGCTGGAGGGCAGTGGCGTGACCTTGGCTCGCCGCGGCCTCAACCTTCCGGGCTCAAGCGATTCTCTCACCTCAGCCTCCCAGGTAGCTGGGACTACAGGTGTGCACCACCACACCGTGATAATTTTGGTATTTTTGGTGGAGACAGGGTCTTGCTATGTTGCCCAGGTTAATCTGGAATGCCTGGACTGAAGTGATCCTCCTACCTTAGCCTCCCAAAGTGCTGGATTACAGTGTGAGCCACCATGCTGGCCTTTATTTTCTTTTTTTCTTTTTTTTCTTGAGACGGAGTTTTGCTCCCAGGCTGGAGTGCAATGGCGTGATCTCGGCTCACTGCAACCTTCGCCTCCCAGGTTCAAGTCATTCTCCTGCCTCAGCCTCCTGAGTAGCTGGGATTACAGGCGCCCGCCACCACACCCGGCTAAGTTTTGTATTTTTAGTAGACACAGGGTTTCACCATGTTGGCCAGGCTGGTTTCAAACTCCTGACCTCGTGATCCACCTGCCTTGGCCTCCCAGGCATCCTCCTTGGGATTACAGGCATGAGCCAGTGCGCCCAGCCTATTTTCTTTTGGATAAGGAATCTATACAAAACTGTGTCAAGACAGTAAACACCTAACAGTGTTTGGAGGAGGAGCCCCTGGGGATAAGACCAGCATCCGCTCATGGAGACGTCAGCTGTTGGTACTTGGAGAATGTGAGCCACCAGGAAGAGGGAGAAGGCAACAAAAGAAAGTTCCAGAACCCAGAATGGAGTCTGGGAAAGTAGAGAAAGCAGCGCTAAGAACCCAGCTGTTGGCAGCGGGAGCCAGGTCCGCGGGGCCAGTAAATCTGGGCAGCAGTGCGGGGGCGGGGCCGGCAGAGAGCAGGGCCTCCTAGCAGCCCTCACTCAGGTAAAAGACAACTGGGAGCCACTTAGCTCAAAGACCGAGGTCTGCTCACTTGGGTTTTTTAAGCCAATGGCTGATTTTAATAGGATAAGACCATCATTCTAGTAACGCCACCATCACCCAGGAACAGAGAGAAACCCTAAAAGGCAGCCGTTTCAGAGTTGCTTTCAGTAGCAGCTTTTATTTGTGACAGCTGGACCAGCTTGAGCACCTTTGAAGTAAATTGAATTTTTAAACTCAAAGCACCATAAGAATTGTGGAGAAATGAATGGTTGTTATTTTAAATGTTTAGTAAACATTTCAGAAGAATCCCAAGTTTAAAACAAACGGCAGCCAGATGGCAGTGACGCACCTATCGTCCCAGCTACTTGGGAGGCTGACGCAGGGGGACCGCGGGCGCCGGGGAGTTCTGGCTGTAGTTCTCGGCCATGCCAGTCGGATGTCCACACTAAATTTGGCATCAGTATGGTGATTCTGGGAGCAGAGAACCACTAGGTTGCACAAGGAGTGTGGAGCCAGCCCAGGGTGGAAGTGGAGCAGGTTGAAACTCCCGTACTGATCAATAGAGGGATTGTGTCTGCAAATAGCCACCGTACTCCAGCCTGGGCAACACAGCAAGACCCAGTCTCTAAAGAAACAAAACAACACAACAGTGAGGGCCTGGTGCTGCTGCCTCACTCACTAGAGGCCTGGGCAGGCCGTCTCCTCCACCGAGAGGGGCTCGAGCTGGGGAGCTGAGCAGGGCTGGCTCCAGAGTGTCAGAGGCCCACAGGCCGGGCATAGCTAAGCCCAGCGGGAGCACCGGGCCAGAATTGGGGGGTGGCCTGTGAGTCCCAGGGGCTGTGGCTGCTGCACTGCTTGGCTCTTAGACTGGATGCATTTGATGCTTGTGAAATAGGGAGGAGGAGATGTCAGGGAGATGTGGGGGTCGGGGTATGGGGCAGGCTGGAGGCCAGGGACTTCCTCAGGGAGGGTGGGCCACCCACAGGCACCAGCAGGAGAGGCGGGCGTCCTCAACTGCAGCCTCTGTGAGGTCAGAGCAGGGGCAGGGGCTCTGGGCAGAAGGCAGGTGGGCTGAGCCCTGGGCAGAGGCAGGTGGGTGGGTGGCCAGCACAGTGGGCAAGGGTAAGGGGCAGCAGGTCTGGGGCAGTCCTGGTTTCAGAGGTGGGACAGCCACTTCTGGTAGTGGCCGAGTGACAGGAGACAGGCAGGCTGATGAGATCAGGACCCAGGCTAGGGGATAGCCATCATGTGGAGGACACAGCCAAGGCACAGCACCCATGGCTGGGATTGGGCAGGGTGGCCACACCTGCCACAGGGCCCAGACGTGGGCCTGGAGGGGCTGAGGGCAGGCGAGTGGCCAGCAAGCCTGAGGGCCTGAGGCTGACCTGGGGCCAGGCCTGGAGGTGAGAAGCACAGGACAGCCCGACCCAGCTGCCCACGAGCAGGTGTGGTGTTGGGGAGGGTGAGCAGCCTGCGGTGACCGTGCCCTCACCTCCCGCAGCTGGCCCAGGGAAGCCTGGACGGGAGGCGAAAGGGGAACCAGCAGACTCTAGGAAGGAGGGTTCCAGGGGTGGGGCTGGGAGGCCCAAGCTGTCAGCAGTTCCACGACTCCAGAGGGAGAGGCCAGGCCACTGCAGCCACCTTGCTCTCCATGGCACTGACGGCAACGGTCCATCCTCAGCCTTCGGTGCCGCATCCCGGCTTCATCCTCCACAGCTGCAGGGTCTTCGCGAGGCCCCTCTGCATCTGCTCCTCCATCTCTGCTGGTCCCTCTGCTCGGCCCCCGCACCTTGGGGCTTTCACCCCACGCTGGCCTCCTTCTGTCCACACTGTCAGACCTCCCTGGCTGCAGCCCTGCAGCCCTCCACCCTTGCATGTCATTGGGACAGACCCGCAGGTGTCCTTTTGCCCCCCCAGCCTCCACCCAGACGCTGGGCTCTGTCCTCCAGGCCCAGCCTCTCACTGCCGTGGGCCATGCCGTCCCCACCTCCCCTGGATGACCTTGGCCACTGAGCCCTCCTGTTGTAGCACACACCACATGGGTCCTGGGCTCTGCCCTGGGCCTCTGACATTCGTGCCCTGCATCCTGTAGCAGCAGCTGCCTCCACCTTCCCTCCCGCACTCTGCATGGTCCCCGTCCCCAGGCCCTCCCCGACCCTACATTGTGAGCCCCCAGACCCCCCTGCCTACCCCCAAGATGGGCTACCTCCTCCCTAGTTTCTTCCCCTGCTTTTCCACAGCACTTCCCCCGACCTGCTGACCCCAGGGTGCTGGCTGCCTCCTGCTAGGATGTCCTGCTCACTCCCACCTGGCACCTGGAGGCACTTCCCTCATCGTGTGTTGGTTACTTGAAGCCTGCAAACTGGATCATGAACGTGTCTGGAATTGGCCTTGATGTCTGTGTCGTTCTCACCCTTGTGGTGAACTGGAGGGGTCCATCTTGCCAACTGGGGCCACGTGATGGGGAGGGCGGACAGCATGGCCCAGGCCAGGAGCCGCCTGCAAGGAGTTGTGGAAGTGCCACGCCCAGGGTGGGAGTAAGGCCTGGGGCTGTTGCGCGTGTGTTGGCTGCTCTAGCCTGAGCACTTCCACAGGGCTGAGTGCAAAGACACAGGCCTCTCAGGACCAGGACACTCACATGGTCTGGTCCTCTGTGCTCCCTTTTTAAATTACATTTGGTAAAATACACATATTTACCATCATAACCATACGAAGTACTCACTTGAGGGGCACGGAGTGCATTCGCATTGTATGCAGGCACCCCTTCTCTCCTGTTCTGAACCTGTCATCACCTGCAGTGCAAACCCAGCACCCAGGAGCCGTCACTCCCCATTCCGCATCCCCTGCCCCACCCTAGTCCCTGGGAGCCAGATGCACTTTCTGTGTCCGTGAACTTGTGTGTTCTGGATTCTTCATATGCAGAGACTCACGCAGTGTGTGGCCCTTTTGTGTCTGGCTTCTTAACATACTGTTGTCAAGATTCACCCATGTTGTCACCCGTGTCAGAACCGCGTTCCATTGTGAGTCTCGTGCCACGTCATGTGGGCCCACTCATCCGTGGACGGGGATCTGGGCAAGTGCACCTCCAGCTGTTGTGATTGATGCTGCTGTGACCGTTGCTGGACACGTGTAGCTGCCGTGACACCGCTGTGAGCACTGTCGTGAGTGGTGCCACTGTGGGCACTGATGGAGTGATGCCTCTCTGAGCTGGACACGTGTCTCTTCAGATCTGTCTTCTCAGGCTGTTGGCGTGTGTGCCCAGCAGTGAGTTTCTGGGTCATTTGGTGATTCTCTGCTTAGTTTTTTAAGTTTAATTGTTTGACGAACCACCAAACAAAATGCAGCAGCTGCAGCATTTTGCATTCCCACCAGCAGCACACGGCACTTCCAGTTTCTCCACATCCTCATCAACACCTGCTGTTTTTCATTTCTCTCCATCCTAGTGGATACGAAGGAATCTCATTGTGGTTTTGATCTGCGACAGGTTGACCATTTGCATGTTTTGTTTGGAGAAATGTCTCTTCTCATCCTTTGCCTATTTTTAATTGGGTCATCTTTTTATTGTTGTGAGAATTTCAGACAGGTAGATAGACGATACATTTTTAAGACACGGTCTTGCTCTGTTACCCAGGCTGGAGTACAGTGAGCTGGATCACCACTCACTGCAACCCCTACCTCCCAGGTTCAACAGGCGCACAGTCACTCCTGGATAATTTTTTATGTTTCGTAGAGATACAGTCTTACTGTGTTGCCCAGGCTGGTCTCGATCGATTGAGCTCAAGCGATCCACCTGCCTCAGCCTCCTAAAGTGCTGGGATTCCAGGCATGAGCCACTGCTGGCTTAAGAATTCTTTACACTTTTTGGGTACTAGGCCTTACTAGACACATGATCTGCAAAGACCCTGCCTTCTGCCACTGCCCTGCTTTGGCGCACAGCTCTGTGTGGATGAGGCCTGGCCTCGGCCCCCTGTGGAAGGCACTGCCCTGCTTTGGCACACAGCTCTGTGTGGATGAGGCCTGGCCTCGGCCCCCCTGTGGAAGGCACTGACCTGTGGTTTGTCTCCCTGCAGTCTTACCTGCTGATGGTGACTGTCATCCTCCTCCCTTACGTCAGCAAGGTCACTGGCTGGTGCAGAGACAGGCTCCTGGGTAGGTGATGGCTGCGTGGGCGGGCCTGCGAGGCCCACAGTGTGCCCCGCTCCGTGTGGCTGGGTGATGGCTGGGTGGGCGGGCCTGCGAGGCCCACAGTGTACCCCTCTCCGTGTGGCTGCTCCACACCAAGGGCTGTCCGTGGGCCGAGGCCCGTGCGTGGTGGTGGCTGGGGCTCCCACACTGTGCCTCTCGGAGCATCCCTGTCCTGTCTCCTCTCCTGGCCTGCACGTTCCAGGCCTCTTCAGAGATGAGGGCAGTGACAGCCATGTGGGCTCTGGCTCCACTTGGGGGACTTGGCCAGCTTCCCGCTCCTGGCGTGTCCACAGGCCATAGGGAGCCCTCGGCTCACCCAGTGGAAGTCTTCACATTTGACCTCCACGAACCACTCAGCAAGGAGCGGGTGGAAGCCTTCAGCGACGGCGTCTATGCCATCGTGGCCACCCTTCTCATCCTGGACATCTGGTGAGGACCCCGCGTCACCTGCCCCAGCTGTCAGGCAGCCAGTGTGTCTGAGTCGTGGAAACCCCAGAAAGGCACAGGGGTCTCGGCTCCACCCTCCCCTGGATGCCTGGAGTTTTGTGTGAGGTCAGGGCAGCCCCCACTTCAGGGAGGACAACCCCCCCAGCGGTCCCTCCCTTCCCAGTGGCTCCCACCCCAAGTGCGGGCCGGCGATGGGGTGCCAGGGCGAGGTCAGCACCAGCCGCCAACTGCTCTCCTCTTTCCAGAGGGGCTCACATCCATGGGTATCACCCTACCCCAGGCCTCACCCCTGCCCCAGCACCAGCCCCTCCTGGTCCCTAGTCCCTCCTATTCCCTCCTGCTCCCTCTCAGCCCCCGCCATCGCCTCCCAGCCCCCGCCATCGCCTCCCAGTCCCCCACATCGCCTCCCAGCCCCTCCCGCTCCCCTCGGCCTGCTGTTGCTTCCTTCCAGCATCTGTCCTCCACTGCCTCACCACCACTTCATCTGTCAGAGTGCTTATCTTAGTCGTCACGTTGTTTTTTGTGGGTTTTTTGTTTTGTTTTGTTTTTTGTTTTTACAGTCTTGCTCTGTCACCCAGGCTGGAGTGTAGTGGCTCAACCTCAGCTCACTGCAACCTCTGCCTCCCAGGTTCAAGCGGTTCTCCCGCCTCAGCCTCCCAAGTAGCTGGAATTACAGGCGCCCACCACCACGCCCAGTTAACTTTTTGTGTTTTTAGTAGAGACGGGGTTTCACCATGTTGGCCAGGCTGGTCTTGAACTCCTGACCTCAGGTGATCCACCCATCTCAGCCTCCAAAGTGCTGGGATGACAGGCGTGAGCCATTGCGCCTGGCTGTCGTAATGTTTGAATTTGCTTTTTAACATTCTTTTGGAGTGTCTTGTTCTCCCGTCATAGTTCAGCACTTTGATCTCCTTGGGGTCAGACACTATGGTTTTATATTCTGTACTTGATATTCTTCAGTCCAAGCCTCCTGATGCTCTTCTCTGTCGTCGTGTGCATTTTTAAGAATGGGAAGCATTCGTTGGCACCTGATCTCTAAGGCCCAGGTGCCAGGGACACTCCAGGGTGACCTGCCTCCAGGGTGACCAGGCCAGCTCAGGCCCCCTTGGGAGGGACCTGCCAAGGAGAGGCTGCAGTGTAGGGCTGGGACAGTGACCTCTCCTCCACCTGGAGCCACAGCCAGGGGAGCTGCCCCCTCCCAGCAACTTCCTTCCCTTGCTGCCCCTGGTCTGTCTCTTTTCCCACCCCCTGTCCCTCACCCCCTTGACCTCTGCCTATCGTTCTGGAGGACAGAAGTCTGGTCGGGGCTGCTTGAGGACCACTGTCCTCCATGTCCTGATGTTGAAAGATGACACTGTTCCCGGCTTTCTGGGTGGTGCCGTCAGAAGGCAGCAGCCCTGACCGGGGTGGTTCCCACAGCCTCCTTGGGGCTGCAGAGTCCGGCCTGGGAGTCGGCCTCCTGAGACCCTGTGTGCATCTGAGAACCATGGAGGCAAGCTCTCCACGGATCTTCAGCCAGGGTGTGGTGTGGGTGGCTCCGAGGGCTGGAAGCTGGGAGGGAACAGACTTCGCTACCCCACGGCAGGCTGCTCCTGCACAGCAGACGCAGGAGAGCCTCGGCCAGAGAGGGCTGCAGCCCAGGGTCCCCAGCAGCAGTCCGGGCCAGCAGGACTGGGCTCCCATTAGCACAGAGCAGAAGGGTGCCAGTTTCTGTGGAATTGCAGATGGACAGCATATAATGGTCAGCATGCCAAATATACATAAATACAGCGTTCTGAAATTTCGCCCACTGGAAAGTCCACATGGTTCATCTGCACCATGTGCCGGGTCCAGGCAGCCCTGACAGGCGCTCAGCCCACCCCGCCGGGGCCTGCATGGGCCACGGTGAGGCCGGCACAAATGCCTCTGTTCACTGTTCTCAGCGAAGACAACGTCCCAGACCCCAAGGAAGTGAAGGAGAGGTTCGGCGGCAGCCTCGTGGCTGCCCTGAGCGCGACCGGGCCACGCTTCCTGGCGTACTTTGGCTCCTTCGCCACGGTGGGGTTGCTGTGGTTCGCCCACCACTCCCTCTTCCTGCACGTGCGCAAGGCCACGCGGGCCATGGGGCTGCTGAACACGCTCTCGCTGGCCTTTGTGGGTGGCCTCCCGCTGGCCTACCAGCAGACCTCGGCCTTCGCCCGGCAGCCCCGCGACGAGCTGGAGCGTGTGCGCGTCAGCTGCGCCATCATCTTCCTGGCCAGCATCTTCCAGTTTGCCATCTGGACCACAGCGCTGCTGCACCAGGCGGAGACGCTGCAGCCCTCAGTGTGGTTTGGCGGCCGGGAGCACGCGCTCATGTTCGCGAAGCTGGCCCTGTACCCCTGCGCCAGCCTGCTGGCCTTCGCCTCCACCTGCCTGCTGAGCAGGTTCAGCGTGGGCATCTTCCACCTCATGCAGATCGCCGTGCCCTGCGCCTTCCTGTTGCTGCGCCTGCTCGTGGGCCTGGCCCTGGCCAGCCTGCGGGTCCTGCGCGGCATCGCCCGGCCTGAACACCCACCACCGGCCCCTACGCGCCAGGACGACCCACAGTCCCAGCTCCTCCCTGCCCCCTGCTAGCGGCCACAGAGCCCACTCCCAGGCGTCCCCACCAGAGATGGACCAGGGAGGACAGGACGCCGGGCAGGGGAAGCCGAGTCGCGGGCAAGCCACAGTGGTTCTTGTGTGGCCGGGTTTTATTTTCATTGTGAAATATGCTCTATTTCAGTCCTCAAATTGTTCTCCACTTTTTGCAGAGGAGTTTCACAGGAACTTGAAATGTGCCTTATGGCATTTGCCTATCCACTCTCCAACCTGAAGACACGTTACCAAGCCCACCCACCTGAGGGACTGTCCACTCCCAGCCCCTTCGAGGCCTATACAGAGCTGGCGGCGGGGGCAGGGGATGCCATGCCACGTTGTTGACACAAAGATGAGGAAGAGATGGCAGGACAGTGACGCCCAAACTGTATTTGTCCCAGATATAAATTACTGTTGCATTCAGGCAGTGATAAATACAGAGGGGCCCGGTTGGTGTACAGGGCACAGAGCTCACCTGGGTACAGACTCATTCACATACAGGACAAGCCCCTCACCACAGTTAACACATGATTCATACACACCACAGTCCACACCAGGGCTCGCGAAGCAAAACTAATCACAAATGAAGGACTGGTCTTGACGATGACGTAAACAAGAGTGCACACTTGAGGCCGTGAGCAGGCCTTACAATGCACGTGTCTGTGCAGTTTTGGCAGAAGCGGGGGGGTCAGGATTAGTGGCACCAAGGGTCTCCCAGGAGGCTGCAGCAGGCTGGGCCAGGCCACACACTCCTGAGGCCAAACCAGAGCCACTTCTGAGGTCAAGGCCACACCCCGAAAGCTCCGCAGAATCGGAGGCCCAGGCCAGCTGTGCCCCACAAGGGGAAGGGGGATATCCTCACCGTGGGCCTGTTTCTCGTGGGGGGAGTCAGGGCTTCCCACAGGGCTGGCTCCATTTTTGGTCAGACTCCTCGTGGGGCCAGTGCACCGTCTGAATCCTTGGGCACGTGGAGGCAGCTTTGTCTTTTGACTGGGTGCACCCCAGCCTGGCCCAGACGCAGGACCCTCCACCGAGCTGTCTGGGGGACGTGGGAGCAGGGGCGCTGCGGGAGCTGGGTCTCCACATGCTGACGAGGGATAGGACTGAGCAGATGTCGGCTCACACAGACACTGGGAACTGCATGTCAGCAGGGAGCAAGCAGCGTGGAAAGTGCTAGCGTGGGGTCTGGGGCTGAAAGCCAGCTCCTCCGCCACATGCGTGGAGCTGTCTCCGCCTCCACAAACTCCTCTGCACCGCCATGTCCTGCTTTTGGTCTCTTCTGGGTGCTAAATGGCCCACCCTGAGGGCCGAGGGGCAGACACTTGGGCCCGGCCCACATTCTGGTGCTGCCAGGGCAGCACCTGAGACCTCCTGGCCTCCACACGACAGAGGTTCTCCTCCCCCAGCACAGGCACTAGGAAAGGGCCACCAGGCCCAGCTGGGCACTGTGCCCCTGCAGCTGTACCTGGGGTCCAAGCTGCCATCTGTATATAACAAGGCCAGAAAACAAGGGAAGGCACCTTCTCTCTTCCCCCAACACAAGGAAGTCACCAGTCACAACCACCCAGCAGCCCGACGCTGCCCACCAGGGACTGCCCACACCTGCTGCCCGGGGCGGGGAGGGGAGGCTGGAGGGGCTGGCAGCCTGTGTCTGCTGGGGGTAAGGACACACCAGGGAGCCTGCTGCTCTGAAAGACTGGCCAGGGGGAAGGCCTGAGGGACACAAAGCGAGGTCAGACCCACCTGGACGGCCAGCGTCCAGCACTCTCCAGCTCAAGGGGCTTGGCAGGGAGAGGTATGGAGGGATGAGTGCCCACCCCTGAGGAGAGGACCAGGCCCCCACAGGGCAGAGGGCTCGCCAGCCAGAGCCCTGTGCCCACCCGGGACACGGGGAAACACTGCCACCCACACAGCAGTCTCCAGTGGGATGAGGGCTGGTCCTGCTCTGGCCCCAGGAAGATGATGCGGTCAGGGCTGTAGCCAGGTCCAACCACAAGGCCGGCCACCGTGTGGACGTGGAGCTGCCTCTAGACCAACTGAAAACAAGGCTGGCGGAGGCGGAGGCGGAGGCAGAGACGGCTCGAGCCCCTGGGCTGCCTCAGCCACCCCTACCTAGCATCGCCCTCAGGGGCAGGCGCGTCCGCCCGGGCGTCCCTGGTGGTCCCGGCTCTCCTCGGCTTCTGCTTGGCCTTCCTCAGCATGTGGACCTGTCCCAGGGCAGGGGGCAGAGGGCCAGGGTGACACGGCCGATGAAAGAACAGTGCACGGGCAGCCCCAAGTCCTTGGGCCCCGGGCAGCTGACGCCATCTCAGTTCACAGAAGGGGAGGGACCTGCCTGGCTGTTCCCTGTGCCACCTGTGGCCTGCCTGACCGCTGGCACAGCCTTCCTCTGAGGCAGGCACCCTCCCCGGAGTCAAGGAAGACCAGGGCCGCAGCACGCCATGCCAGCACCACCCAGGTACCACCGGCCACTCCCACAACCGGCCCAGCCTGGCCCACCTCTCCTGGTTCTCCAGCCTCACCCCACGTACCTTAGGGCCAGCAGCTGAGATGATCATGTGCCCCGGGGCCTGGACCCAGGGCTCCCCGTCCACCTGCACCGGGGTGGCCTTGAGGAGTGTGACCCGGAAGTAGGAACCCTGGGCAATCCGGATCCCGGAGCGCAGCCCACCCTGGACCTGGCCCTGGAGCAGGAGAGGCCAGCTGGGCTCAGTGGGGACCAGGGACACCACCCTGGGCTCGCCCACACACCCGGGCGGCGGCTCACCATGTGCACGACGCCCGTCACGCCCACCACCTCCAGCAGCCCATCATCCATGCGTGGCTTCTCAAACCTGGCGTCGCTGTCTGAGCCCCACAGGTCAGCCCCGGAACCCCAGCTGCGGCATAAGAAAGCGGACACAGAGGTGTAGGTGCAGGCGGGACGAGGGCTGAGCCTGCCGGTGGCCCCGCCTGGCAGAGCCTCTGGGGAGCCCGTGAGCACCTGGGAATGTTGATGAAGATCAGGCCTTCGATACTGGGCAGCTCCACCTCCTGCCGCTCCACCTGCAGCCGGATCTGCTTGTGCAGGCTCCGAGAGTGACTGATCTTCTGCAGCCCCACCCGCACGTACACACCCTTGTTGTGCAGCCTGCGGGACAGGGCGGGCCGCCCATCACTGGGGGAGCACTACCCCGCCTTAGGCAGCCTCCGCGTGCTGGCCCCTCTGCCTGTCCCTGCTGGGGGACCCGAGGAAGGTATGCCGTCACCAGGTGGCAGCCCCTCTGCCTATCCCTGCTGGGGGACCCGAGGAAGGTATGCTGTCACCAGGTGGCGGTCCCTGCGGCTCCAGTACCTGCTTGTGAACTTGCCAGGCTCCTCTTCCCGCGCCTGGTGGAAGTCCAGGCTCAGCTCCGCGTCGATGCCAATGCCACAGTAGTTACTCATCTGCACGATCTGGGGACAGGGCGTTCATCTCCCAGGACCCCGCCGCCCTCACCAGGCCCCCTGAGCTCCCCAACAGCAGGTCTAGTTTTTTGCCTCCTGCCGGCAGGAAGAGACAAGAGCAAGGGCCACCCTGGCAACAAGCCCACCACCCAGGAGAGGGCAGCGTGGGCAGGTCCTGGCCAAGCTCTGTTGCCAGCTGGCTCAGCACGATTCCCAGCAGTGACCACTCTCTGTGCCTCCCTCAACTGCCTACTTTGCAAAGGGGATGATGTGGGTGCATACGTCTGAGTGTAGCTGGGAGGAGGATGCCCACTGTGACACGTGTGACCAGGTCATATGCGGAAGCCTGAAGGGCACCCCACGGCGGGCCACCCTGTACCTTGGGGGGCTCTGCGTCTGTGGTGCCATTCTCTGCACTGGCAGTATCGTGGGCGTCCAGCAGGATGGTCCAGCGGTCCATGAGCACGGCATCGGCCTCGTCCACGGAGAGCAGCACGGACAGCGGGTCCTCGCCGCTGTAGCCTGCCCCCCAGCGGAGGACTCGGCCAAGGTCATTCCCTGGGACACAGGCAGACACAGAGCATCTGTCCACACCCACCCGCCCATCAGCCAGGTGCAGACCCCACCACAGGGACAGACGCCAGCCCAGGCCTCAGCAAAAGCTGCGCAGGAAAGGGTAGACCCTGAGGCCCCCTCCTCGGCTGCATGGCTGACCCCACCTGTGCCCAGGGGCAGGATGGCCACAGAAGGCTCCGGGCAGGCCAGTCGGTACCGTGTCTCCTCCAGGGCGCCGAGCACCCAGCCCACAGTGCCGTCGCCACCGCACACCAGCACCCGGAAGCAGGGCACCTGGGAGAACAGGTGGAGCCTAGCAGGAGACAGGAAGCGTTCTCCAGCAGCTGTGGGCGCAGCCCATCCCCTACCCGGGCTGCCCCTTCCTTTTCAATGCCCGTCCTGGCCATGTGGAGGACTTCAAGGTCCCAGCACGGGATCCCAGTGGAGCTCCTGCCAGCCGAGACAGCTGTGGCAGCCTCCTGGGGCCCCTCCCACCCCTCCTGCCCCTACTGCTGCCCTGGACCAGGGGTCCTGCTGGACTCACCCAGGAAGGGGACCCCCGTTGGTCAGGTCGAAGACCTGGTGAGGGTTCAGTAGCTTCCGGAAGCTGCAGAGTAGTTCTCGGCCCTTGAGGCCTCCACTCTTGGGGTTCACGAACACAAGGAGGGGACAGCTGTCTGGGGGCAGCTTCGTGTGCTGACAGACAGGGGGCTGGGTTAGGATGGGGACCCAAGGTAAGGTGTCCCCACTGCTGGGGCTGCCAGGCAGTGCCCAGCCCCCAACCCTGAGCCCACCTGGCCTGGACCAGCCCCCTCCCCAGAAAGGTGTGGCCAGCTGTAGCTGGCCTCACATAAGAAGCATCACACATCAGCTGCGTGGTCACCCCATCTCGCTGCTGGCCAGCAGGGCGGCAGTGAGGCCAGCCGGCTGGCTGCCTGGTGCTCCCAGCACAAAGGCCTCGGACATGCCCACTGAGCTGAGTGTGAACAGACCACACCTGCCTGGGCCACGCAGCCTGTGAGTCCAGGCTGGAAATCCACATGGGACTCTGCCTGGCACTCCTTGCCTGCGAGACCAAGGCTTGTCTCCTGGGGGACCTCCTGTGCACACCTTTGGAGGATGGCAGCTCCCAGGCCCCCACCCACCTACACAGCAGCCTAGAAAAGCTCTTAACTCACAGAGTGGCACGCAGAGTCCTTCAGTCACAGGACAGAGCCCATCTCCCCACACACAACCCCAAGAAACAGTACCCAGGGATCTAGACACAGCGGGCTCAGGGCTGGGGTCCCTATAACAGGAGGCTGGAGCCCCCACAGCGGGGACGGCTGGGCAACAGGAGACACACAGGCCGGGTGCAGACACAGGGTGGGCGGCGGCACAGGAGCCAGCCGTGGCTGGGGGCAAGGACACACTCAGGGCTTCGTGACCCACTTGGCAGGCACAGCCGCCTGCGGTCACCACTTACCACTCACCCCAGGGCAGGCAGCTGACGGGAGAGAGAAAGCACGTGTCGGCCCCACACCTGGCTCTGCCCACAGAGCGAGTGGGGCTGGGGCAGGGGCTGCATCTTCGGGACCGTGGGGATGGCCACCCTGTCCTGAGCCAGGCAAGGCCAGGTGTAGGGACACAGGAGGGACCCACAGGCATCACCCGTCCCAGCCACAGACAACTCATTCAGATCAAGTTCTGCTTCGTCTGGACTGGGGTCAGGGTCAAGGGTCAGGGTTCAGGGGCAGAGCAGCCATAGACACCTGGGGGTCCTCGTGGGACCCTTTGGGGGCTGGATGGGCAGAGAACGAGAGGCCACTATGAAGGCACGGTGTGCAGCGTGGAGTCCCTCCATGGGCCAGACCCCCATTTCCCCAGCCCTGCCCTGTCTCCATGGGCCAGACCCCCCTTTTGCCCAGCCCTGCCCCGTCTCCATGGGCCAGACCCCCCTTTCACCCGGCCCTGCCCCGTCTCCATGGGCCAGACCCCCCTTTCGCCCGGCCCTGCCCCGTCTCCATGGGCCAGACCCCCTTTTCGCCCAGCCCTGCCCTGTCTCCATGGGCTGGATCCCCCTTTCCCCCAGCCCCACCCTGTTGCCAGGTGCCCCCTCTTCTGGGCACTGTGGGTCTTAAGGACAGCGTCCAAAGTTTGGGAGCTGCACTGACTGGCCTGGGGAGCTCCAGGCAGAGAATAGAGGCCCTACGTCCTCCTGGGCAGGGGGAGTGGGGCTGAGGCTGTACCGGGAGGGCCGTGCCTGGGATGCTGACAGCTGGTCACAAACACGCTCTGGCCCTTGGTGAGGCAGCCGCAGCGGGACCCAGCGCATCCAGGAGCTGCCTCCCTACTGGGTGGAGGCCTCAGGTGCAGCGTGGAAGCTGGGCCTGGCCCCGCGGTGCCCCACGGAGCTGGTATCACCCACTGGGCAGCCTCGGATGAGCGCTGACCCTCTGGCCTCAGACCCTTTGCTGTAAAACGGGCAACAGCGTCCTCCCTGCTGTTGTGAGGCACAGACAAGGTGGCACCTACGAGCCCCCAGTGAATTCGATGAAGAGATGCCAGAGGAAAAGAGCGAGTCTGGCTGTGGGGCCTGTGCACCTGAAGACCCGGACCTCCCTCTCGCCACCCCCGGGGTGTGTGAAGAGCCGGCTCCACCGCTCACTCACCAGCAGGTCGGGGAGCACCAGTGCAGTGAGCAGCCGGCCCCGCACAGCCATGTCCTTGAGCAGCACGTACAGCCGCTCGGCCTCCGAAAAGCAGGTGACATCCAGCACTACTGCGCCTGTGGTAGGGGCCCGGGACTCAGGGGAGCCTGTCCCATAGCCCCCATGGTGCCAGGGCACGAAGCAAACCAGGGTTTCCCCAGCCCAGGGCTGCCCAAGGGAAAGGTCAGGTGCTACGTGAGAGCCAGAGCTGTCCCACTTCACCCCAGGAACACCCCTGGGCCCCATGTGACCACGTCCATCAGGGCGGCTCACCTTGGGAGGAGTAGACGTGACTCACAGACACCACGGTGGCTGCAAAGGCGGGCTGTAGTCAGGGCGGTGGGAGGTGAAGGACGTACCGCACGGGGGCCAGGGACAGCCCCTCCGCCTGTTCAGGGGTGACGTCTCACCCCAAGGGCAGCCTACCCAGAAAGCACCCCTGCCCCACTCTAAGAGCAGGACTCCCAGCTCCCCGGAGGTCCAGGGCCCCCCAGAGGGAGAGGGAGAGGCAGAGGCTGAGCACCACAGGGAAGGGCCACAGAGGGTGGGAGGCTACACAGCCTCTTGGAGGAAGGGACGTGGGCTGGACCTGGAGCTTGGGCCTCGGTGGCTCAAGGAGAGGCAGGAGCTGGCCTCAGCACTGCAGCCCCACTGCCTGCCGCCGGACCCTGCCCCCAGCCAGCAGCCCACGGCCAGCCACGGTGGTCACACCTTTGGTAGCCACGGCCTCATGCAGCAGGCTGCTGTACTCCTCGGGGGACAGGCCGGGAGGCAGGCCGCCAACAAACAGGGAGACGTGCGGGGCTACATCCCTGCTCTCTGCCACGTAGAACCGCGTCTGGCTCACCTGTCGCACGGACATCTGCAGGGAGAGGGGCGGGGACGCTGGGCCGGGGAGAACGGCACCACCGCACCAGGCCCTCTGCCTCCTCACCCGCAAAACAGCAAAACGGGGTGTCAGGAACACTCCCAGGAATTAAGTCAACATGAAAACGAGCAAAGGGGCCAAAGAGGCTTCCTTGCTGTAGATAACCCCTGTCCATTCCCCTCAAGGAACTCGGAGAGGTCTGCAGCTCAAGGCATCCCTGCAGGGACCAAGTAACTTATGACAGAGGGCACTGCCCTGCCAGCCAGGACAGCCGCTGCCTAGCCAAGAAGAACCTGGCGTCTGGGGCACACCCACCCTGTGGGGCAGAGGTTGTGGCTGAGAGCTGCCGGTTCCCTGGGGGCCAGCATCCACACCCACTGACCTGCCGGATGTCCTGTAGCCGGTCCAGCAACGGCTGTTCATCCATCAGCGCTGTCCGCTGGACTGCAGAGGTGAGAGACACAGGCCGTCAGCACCAGGCTCCTTGCCCACCTTGGAAACAGCTGCCCTGAGCCCCCAGGGCCCATGGGGATGCAGGGTGGAACTGGTCAGGAGGACAGGGCCCGGTCTTGATGTCCGGCACCACCCTGCAGGAGAGCCTGGGCAGCAGGCCCAAACCCAAAAGGTGCAGGGACTGCCACACCCAGCACGGGCCGTCTACTCACCCTGCCTGCAGCCCATCGCCACCTCCACCAGCTGGTAGCTCTCAGGACCCTCGGCCTGTTGGGGCAGAGCTTGGCATCAGGTCTGGGCAGGCCCCCACCACCTCAGGACACCCACGGGGACAGCCACGCCTGGGCTGGGATGGTGGCCTGGCCTCCTTGGGACAGTGACCCCCAACCAAGTCTGGCCAGGATGGGGAGCAAGCCCAGGGTACACACCTGGCGGCCGAGCAGCGGCAGGACCTCCAGCACCACGGAGCGGGCCGTGCTCTTCGGGGTCACTCGCACGGATACATAGGCCACGCCCACCCTGTGAGGATGCAGCCTGAGCTGGAGCTCCCCCCACCCCGCCCAGCAGACCCTGAGCCTCGGGCCCAATCTCACTTGAGCCAGCCAGGGTAGATCTTCAGGACCTCCTGGGCCCGCGGCAGAGCCCGGATGACCCAGGCCTCTGCTGTGGCCTCGCCGGACCCAGGGCTTCTGCCCTCCTCCGAAATCACAGCACTCCCAGCCTTGCCCCCAGCCCAGGTGTCACAGGCCTTCAAGGAAGGGGGCAGCGGGCACAGCTCCAGGTGGCCAGGGTCCTCGGGGATGTGGTGGATCCGAAGCGCGGCCTCCTGTAGGGCACCAGGTTGGGGAGGCCAAGTTGTGGGGGGTCAGGCACGGTTCAGTGGGGGGCAGGTCGCGGGGCGAGGGCAGGTGGGTGAGGGGGACCAGGTTGGGGGAGCCAGGTCGGGGGCGCCAGGTGCGGGGACATGCAGTGGGAGGTGGGGCTCAGACACCTGCCCCGAGCTCCCCCTTACCAGCACCTCCTCGGCACTGGCCAGGCGGGACACCGTGATGAGGCGGAACTGGCTTCTCCTCACGGCGTCGTCACCATCAAAGATTTTCAGCGTTTGCTTCCCTGGGCCGGGGAAGTTCCATGAGTCCAGAGCGCCCGGGGATGTCAGGAGAGTTGCGGGGAAGGAGGAGGGCACTCACCGGACTCCGGAGTCGCCGGTGTGTCTCTGCCTGGACCCACGGCAGCGCTCCCGTCGGCGCCATCGCCTCCCTCGCCTGCGGGTGGGGGACACGGACCCCTCACTCAGTGCGCAGCCCCCAGCCCAGGGCGCCCCGGCCGGCCCGCACCTCACCCGGCTCCACCGCCTCCGCGATGCGGAAGCTCTGCGTCTTGCTGAAGCCACCGGGCAGGAGGCGCACGCACGCCGGGGGCAGGACCAGGGAGCGCAGACGCCCGAAGCCGCACTCGGGAGCCAGCACCGCGGAGCAGACGGAGTGCGCCTGGGGGGACAAGGGCCTGAGCTGGGGGGTCGGAGCCGGGGACGGGGGCACCAGGTGCGCTGGGTCCAGGGAAAGACCCCACACGTCGCAGACCTAGCCTGGACCCCGTGTCTTTCCTGCCTCCAGCCCCCGAGGGCCCACCTGGACCCCACGCCTCTCCTGCCCTGCCCCCTCCACCCTCCAGCGCCCACCTGGACCCCGCACCACTCGCAGCGCACTCCGGCCAGCACGTCAGAGGAGCCGCACGTCTTCCTGCAGACCTCGCAGCGCGCTCCTGAGGGCAGGTTCCCCTCCCGCCAGTGGTGGTGATGGGTGTCCTGCAGAGCGGGGCAGTCAGCAGCTGGGCCCGCCCCAACCCCCAGGGCTCCCTGGGGCTGGTGCACTCACGTGATCCTGGTGCCCATCCTGGTGGCACTGACGGCAGTCACTGCAGGCGAAGGGCACACAGTCTGGGTGGAGGTGTAGCTCACACACTGCGGGGCAGGCAGGGTTGGGGGCAGGCAGGGTTAGAGGTGTCTGCCGTGCCCCGGAGGACCCCTGCCTCTGCTGGCGCTTGGGTCTGGCCCCATCCCTACCACCTAGCACCCCGCATCCTTTAACTGTCTTGTGGCCTGCCGGGCGGCCAGTCCTCCGCTTCCCCGGATCACCCCTTACAAGCTGCAGCAGGGGGTGGGCTGGGCCACCCTGGGCATCAGAGACCAGGACGCTGAGTGGGGCAAGGGGAGGCAGGCAGGCTCCAGGTACCTTCGCAGTGGAGCGCAGGCGCCTCCAGGACTTTGCGGCAGACAGCACAGAACTTGCGCTTGTGGAGCCCCCGGGGGCCGAAGCAGTGGGCCACGGGAACCTGGCCAGGGAAGACGCAGCCTCACCTCAGCGCTCTTGGTAAGCGCTACAGGCTGCCCGCCGCCCCTCCTCCTCTTCACTTGCACAACTCTGCAGCTCACGCTCCTGCTGGGCTGGTGGGCCGGCCGTGCCACCTGGAGGCCCCAGGAGCAACCACAACCCCCAGTTCTGGGGGCAGCCTGGCTGGTCAAAAGCAGGGAGCAGGCTGTGGCCTTCCCCAGCAGCCCTGCCTAGCGCAGGGGAGCGAGGCCCCCCTGCCACCCCTTCCCTCCTTGGGGCAGGCGAGGCTCTGTCAACCGCCTGGCATCTGTCTCCTCGGAGCCAGGAAGATCCCAGCACACAGGGACTGCCCTCTGGGAGACACTCAGGCCATAACAAGTGTGGATCAATGTTTCTGTGTTGGGGAGGGCTGGGCTGCTGCTTTTCCACGAGAAGGGAAGGACAAGGACCAAGTCTTCACTCCCGACTCTTGCCCTTATCCCCAAACTTAAACCACACCCGATAAAAGCATACACAGAAAGACCGTGTTCCACAATTTCAGCTGTGAGCATACCAGAATGGTGGGTGACTTTTATTTTGTCAAATATATCTTTTAAACTTCCTATTATGCATCTAGTTGAAATACATATTTTCCCAATTAAGCAAAGTATAGAAAAGTACATTAAAATCAATTTTAAAAAGCTGCAGCCTCAGGCCGTCCACATGAGGAGGGGCTGTCCAAGCCAATGTGGCATCCCCAGGATCCCGGCCACCACCAGGGCCAGGATCACAGCCACCACCAGGGCCAGAGTCCGCAGGCTTCCTGCTCACACCCCGGAAACTGCATCATTAGGAACAGGGCATCAGACATTAGAGGGGACGGCGCAGCCGGATGCCCGCCAGTGGCAGGTGCGCCTGCTGGCCTGGCTTCCCGTCCTGCTGCACACCTGGGCCTGCCTCACAGCCTGCACCCCACCTGCGGCCTGAGCACTTCAGGGAATGCAGACATGGGGGGCCTCAGTCTGCAGACGGCGGGGCTGACAGCTGAGGGAGGAGTAAGCCTGGCCCTTCCTACATGTCCCTGCTGTCACCACTGTCACCAGAGAACAGCTCCATGGCACAACCTTCACCCGGGGCTGTCTTGGCAGGTGTGTCACTGGGTGCCTTGCCCACTCCCAGCCCCCGGCAGCCTTTGCCCCAGCCCAGGGCTCCTGCAGTGCCCTGCAGTGCCTTGGGCCAGTCACTTCCCTGCCCCACTCAGAGCCCTTAGGGGGAGGCTGGTGGCCAAGACACCCTCAGGCACCCAGACTTCCTGCCTTTGCTTTTTATTCAAGCTTCCTTGAGGTGCCTGTGGGTTCACACGCAGCTATGAGGAATGGCATAGACCCCCTGAAGCCTTTGTCAGCTCCCCTAAGTGTGTCATCTTGCAAACTAAGGTCACATCACAGCTGAGATGCTGACACCCCAGATGCGGAAATCATCCCCCCAGGAGCCCTCACGCTGCATGTCACAGCCACACCCACTTCCCCGCCTGGAGACCTCTCTACATCTGTGTAGATGTTTAGTTTCGTCATTTTGAGCACGTTCTGTGGACAGGATCTTGCTAACTGTGACCTTTGGGACTGGCTTTTATCATCATTCCCTACAGATCCATGCAGGGTGCTGAGCCTTTTAATCCCGAGCAGTGTCTGACCTTTGCCTTTCAACCGCAGGTATCACTAACATCTGACATGAAGGGTCTCAGTACCTCAACCCCACGAGAGCTGACACATCCCCCAGCCTCTTGCAGGTGCAACACCCAGCCCCACACTCACCCGGACCAGGCTGGGCGCCACACTCGTGCACGGGATCCTCACGAGCTTCAGGCACTTCTCATGGGACATAAAATTGCAGACTGTGGGAATGAGCGCTGTGTGAGTTGGCCCCTGTCCCACCCAATGGCTGTCCTACCCAGGAAGTTAGAGGCCCCAGGGCAACTACTGCCATACCCACCCTGTGGTTCTCCGAGTTCCCCCCGCCCCCCACTTCACGCATTGGAGACAGCCTGCAGCCCAAGAGCAAGAACCTGGGTGGTCCTGACCATCCTGGAGGACAATGAGTGTGTCCTCTCATCCAGAGAGCAGCCCCTCCCCTTCTCACGTGGGCCCAGCGCTCCTCCTGCCTCTGCAGCTGGGCCTCTCAAGGGGCAGCCCTGGGCTCACCAGGCTTGCTAAGTGGCAGGGGTGTCTCGGGCTTCTGCAGATTGGCTTTGCCAGGGACACCTGTGTCTCACTCCCCCGAAACTGCGCACATCCCTAATTTTCCCTGCTACGTGCTGTGCACCATGCCTGAGACCTAGAGCCACCCAGGGCAGGTGAGGGCTCTGGGAGGCAGGAGCTGCTGGGGAGTGGACAGCCCTGAGCCTCCCAAGGAGCTCTGGCCATGTGCACAGGACCCAGGGAGCACCTCAGCCAGCAGGGTGCTCAGGAGGACATAAGAGCAGCAAGCGCCACACCCCAGCAGTGAAACAGACAGGAGGGTGGGGCCAGGGCAGAAGGGAGGGCAGGAGCCCTGGGCTGGGGCAAAGGCTGCTGGGGGCTGGGAGTGGGCAAGGCACCCAGGGACACACCTGCCAAGACAGCCCCGGGTGAAGGTTGTGCCAGGGAGCTCTTCCAGAAGGCCCAGCTGGTGCCACAACACAGCACCCTTCACCTGCTGCAGCCCTGGCTACCCCAGTCTCCAGATGGGACTCGGAGAAGTTCTTTCTGGCAGCTTAATAGAAAGGCTCTGGAAGCAGGCCAGGGTCCACCGAGAGAAGAAGGGGAGACAGGCAGCACCCGTGTCCCTCCTCTGCCGTGGAGACAGGGCCTCCTCACCCCATGCCCCATGCTTGGGTCTCCGGGGGTGGGGGAGGGCGCCCTTCTTCCCATAGCCCTGCTGGCCCCTCTTCCTTGGGTGCTGCCCAGGAGGGCCCTTGTGCCCCCTCCCAAGGGGGAGGGGACCCGGAGTCTGGCCTCAAGCAGGGAGCCGCCTCAGCCACACATGCACACTCCCCACCTCGGGGGAAGCCCCTGGCGTCCCCAGGCAGCAGGCATGGCTGTGCCATGCTCTGATGTGACAAAGAAGCTGGCAGGCCAGGCCACCTTGTGCGCCCTGGGGGTCGGAACAACCATGCCATTTCCACCACAGACGACATCCCTGTGTGAGGGGACAGTCTCTTCTGTGGACCCCGGCCTGAGTGGACCCCTATCCCCAGAGCAAAGGCCTGAATCCCTGAGCAGGGCAGAGGCTCCTTAGCCCCTGCCACCTCGGCGTCCCTGGCCAGGACACAGTAAGTGTCAAACGTCCAGGACTCCGGTCCTGACCCTCGCTCCCTCCAGAGGCTGGGCTGTGGTCCCCAGGGCCCGCCTGCTTGCCGCGGGGGAAGATGAGAGCCAGCCCTGGGAGCACCCGGGCCCAGAGCAGGGAAGGGCCGTCCTCACCCCAGACGGGGCTGGGCAGCTGGGTGGAGCAGGGCTGGGGCACGCGCACCGGGCGGCAGGGCCCGGCCTGGCTCTCCAGGTGGCTGGGACTCTGGGCCACAGCATGAGAAGGGCCAGGGCCAGGGGCCCAGGCCAGCCCTGCTCGGCCACACCTGCTGCCCCAGCCACTGGGAGAGGAAGCCGGCCATGGGGACCCCAGCGGAGGTCCCGCTCGCATCAGGCACAGCCCCCGGTCGCAGCCATCGCGCGGCACTATGGAGACACTGCCCGCACCTCCCAGGTGAGGAAGCCCGGAGACCCGCAGCCTGGAACGGCCCCACGGCGCACAGGCCCCGGCCGCCCCACGAAGGCAGGTCCCAAGAACAGGGCTGGGACCCCGCCCCCCACCCCGAAAGCGCCGGTGCCACCTCCGCTCAGGCTTCCGCCACGGGGCAGAGGCAGGGCTGCAGCCGGGTGGGCATCGGGCCCGGGCGCTCACCGTCGCATTGCGGAAGCCGGGCCAGCCCTCAGATGAAGCCGGGCAGAGGTGGCAGAAGGTGGGCTTGGTGAGCGTCACCTTCCGGAAGCTGTGTCCTGGCCTGGCAACGGAGCCCGGGGCTCTGGCGCCTGCCCGCCCGGCTCCCGGCCCCGGCCCTGGCTCGGGTCCTGGCCCCGGGCGCGGCCTCCTGCGCCCAGCACGGGGCTGCAGGCCGGCTGCCGGGGCGCGGGGAGCCGCCGCCCAGCCAGGCACGGGCCCCGGGCTCGGCCGCCGCCGCCATTCCTGGCCCGGAACGGCCCGAGCCCCTTTTGGTCCGCGCTGGGGGTCCAAGAGCCCCAGCTCCACCGCCGCGCCGCGCAGCCCGGCTTCCGACTGCGCCCGCCCCACTGCGCAGACGCGGGCCGCGGGGCGGGGCCGTGCGCTGCTGGTGGGCGGATCTGGGGGCGGGTGGGGCGGGGCCTGCTACGGATCGCTGCCGCGCCCCGTCGATGGGCGGGACTGGGGGCGGGCCTTGTGATGGGGCGGGGCGGGACCTGCGCGTGGGGGCCCCTCGCGAACCCGCCGTGGGGAACTGGTCCGCGTGGGCTCGGTTTGACCACAACCGGCCCAGACTTCCCTGCACGCGGACTCCGGACGCCGCACGCGCGGCGTTGTACCTGTGGGGCCGCGGCCCGCGGCTGCGCAGACAGGCGCCTCCCACGCGAGACGCAGATGCTCCCGGGAGCCCCCGGGAGCGCCGCGGGCCTCCCACAGTGGGTCCCGGGAAACGGGGTTTGCGGTGCTTGGGCGGCTCCGTCCGTGGGGTCTTCGCGGTCTTCGCACGCGCAGACCTGGTCCTGCCCGAGGCCCAGGACCCCCTCCGCCCGACTGGTGCCCTCACTGCAACGGGGAACCCGCCTGCGGCCCGAGGCTGTCGCCTCGCGACCCCCGCCCGGGCCTCACGCCGAACGCCCAGCTCTCCTGCTCGGTGCGCGCCGCGGCTCTTGTTCAGCTGGCGTTGGTGGCCTTTGAGAGCCGCGTCCACGCGGATCACCCCTCCCCGCCGTTGGCAGCACTCTGGGTCCCTGCCCCCGTGGGCCTAACTGTGGACAGGAGTCTGCGCAGCCAGGGACCCCACCCCAGACCACCGAGCAGGGACCTGCAGAGGGCGGGGCTCCAGGGCCATCGCCGCAGGCGGTCCCAGGGGGCGGGAAGAGCAGAGGGGGGCCTGTCGGGGACACGCCAGAAAGGGATTGGGGGCTGTGGACTGTGGAGGGAAGGAGCCGGGAGACCTGCCCTGGGGGCTATGCTGGTGGGGGCACCCAGGCCACAGGGGGATTCCAGGAGTGGAGGGTGAGCTGGAGACCCAGTCTGAGGAGGGAGGAGCAGGCCCCTCATATGCTGAGGGGGGAGACTCGGTCCTCACCCCGGGGGAATTCTGTTTGTCCAGAAGCTGTTGGTTGAGCTGCTGGGGCAGGACCCTGGGTGGACCCCAGGGTAAAGGGAATGTAGCCAAAGCTTCAGGGGACCTCCACCCTCCAGGAGCTGTGCTCTGGGACAGACAGCACCCTGAAGAATGTGAGTGACCAGGAAGGGCTGCCTGCGGGCAGCGGGAAGGCATCCAGTCAGAGAGCCAGAGCTCTCAACTGCTGATGGGGATCTATTTAAGAAATGCAGACCGGGCATGGTGGCTCACGCCTGTAATCCCAGCACTTTGGAAGGCCGAGGCGGGCGAACACGAGGTCGGGAGTTCAAGACCCGCCTGACCAACATGGAGAAACCCTGTCTCTACTAAAAATACAAAAATAGCTGGGTGTGGTGGCACGTGCCTGTAATCCCAGCTACTCGGGAGGCTGAGGCAGGAGAATCGCTTGAACCCGGGAGGCGGAGGTTGCAGTGAGCCGAGATCACGCCACTGCACTCTTGCCTGGGCAACAAGAGCAAGACTCTGTCTCAAAAAAAAAAAAGAAGAAGAAGAAGAAATGCAAAATAACTATTACAAAATTAGATGCAGGCCGGGTGCGGTGGCTCACGCCTGTAATCCCAACCCTTTGGGAGGCCAAGGCGGGCGGATTGTCTGAGGTCAGGAGTTTGAGACCAGCCTGGCCAACATGGTAAAACCCCGTCTCTACTAAAAATATAAAAATTAGCTGGGCGTGGTGGTATGTGCCTGTAAGTCCAGCTACTCAGGAGGCTGAGACAGAAGAATCACTTGAACCCAGGAGGCGGAGGATGCAGTGAGCTAAGATTGCGCCACGGAACTCCAGCCCGGGTAACAGAGCAAGACCTCCGTCTCAAAAAAAAGAATAAAATAAAATTAGATGCAAGAAGAAATCATAAATTAAGCATTTCTTAAAACTTGACTAATAGCACAAGCACCACAAAATCCAGAAAATACTGAGATTTTTTATTCATAATGGCTCGCTGTGATACCCTTTCATCCACTTTTAATTGTCTCTTTTTACAATTTTGCAATATCATTTTCCAGAGAGAAAAGAGGAAAATGAAAGGTAATCCTCAGGCCCACTAGCATGGCTGGTTTTCTTAAAGTGTGATTTGCTTTACAGAAATGTACTGACGACTGGTTATATCATCCACATGGTAAAGCCTGTTGTGAAATTTGGAGAAAACTTGCTCAGTCTTCTCTCCTCTGCAGGCTGACCAGTTTCAGGTGCTGCTTTTTTTCCCCAGGTGCTGATCCAAGGCACCCTCTGGGATGAGCCGTATCCACGGGGTTCTCGTGAGGCTGGTGTGAGGGTCCCGCATTCTCTCATTGATGTCGGCATTTCCTGTTAAATCAGCAAGATCTTTCCTCCTCTTCCAGAAGTTCCTGTGAGTCACTCCTCTGTGTTAATTGCCACGGGTGTTGCTGGAAGCTGTTTCTCCCATAGGACGTCTGGAAGGAAGTGGCTGGGAAGGGCATGGTGGAGGCTGCTGACCCGCCAATGTCTCCACAACTGAACGTCCCCCTGCCAGTCCGCAGAGTGCCCACTGCCTCTCCAGTGCCAGCCCAGCAAGAGGGAAAGCGGAGAGGGGGTAGGAGCGCTTGTGGTTAAGGAATTTTGGCGTAGCAAATTTTACAAAACTGTGTGCTGCCCTTGGAAGGGGATCTCCCAGCTTCCTGTCAATCCGTCCCACTGTGTGGACCTGCTGTGCTGGTGCTGTGATGTGGCCCAGGCCAGCACAATCCCGCTGCAGGTCCACATGTCGGCAGCACCACACTCCCTCCCGCGGCAAAGGCTACTGGCCCCTTCTAGCTTCCAGAGCTGATTTCCAGAGGCCACACACCTTTGTTCTAAAATTTGTACCTGGGCTTAGTTTTAATCAGGTGCGGTAAGGTGGCAGATGTGGAGACGACTTCCTGCAAAGATGATATATTACATTTCCCAAGAGAAGGGGGTACAGCACACAGGGCCACGGAGTGGTGGGGAGCCCCAGTTCATGGGGGCGCCGCAGGAAGGGCAAATGAGGCAGGGTGGACGCTGCCAGATGAGATCAGGACAGGGTTGGAGTTGGAGCGACTTCCCTGGGTCCTGGGCTCGGCAGCCCCTGGTCAGTCAATACCTTGCCCTGGGGTGACTGAGGGCAGGGACACTGGCTTGGTGTGAGTGTGACAAGGAGGCACCTGTGAGCTCTGGGAGCTGTGGTCTCTCCAGGATCAAGACCCCCAAGGCCAGTGCATTAAGAATACAGAGAATAGGCCGGGTGCGGTGGCTCACGCCTAGAATCCCAGCACTTTGGGAGGCCAAGGTGGGCAGGTCACCTGAGGTCAGGAGATCGAGACAATCCTGGCCAACATGGTGAAACCCTCTCTCTACTAAAAATACAAAAATTAGCCAGGTATGTTGGCGGGCACCTGTAGTCCCAGCTACTTGGGAGGCTGAGGCAGAAGAATTGCTTGAACCCGGGAGGCGGAGGCTGCAGTGAGCCAGGATTGTGCCACTGCACTCCAGCCCGGGCAACAAGAGCAAAACTCCTTCTCAAAAGAAAAAAAAAATGCAGGTAATACAGTCAGAATGGACAGGAAGAAAAGAGAAAAAAATTCTACCCAGCTGGAGATATAAGCCAGATTTTTAAGACAAAAACCAAGATTTTTGTTTAAGAGGAAAAAACGGAGGGAAAAAGATGCAGCAGACAGGGGCCATCCTGGGGGGGCAGCTTCCCTCTCCTCCTTCCCTTTTATCAGCCAGAGACAGAAACTAAAAATCAGGGTTTAGGGTGGATCAAAGCCTAAGCAGAAAGAAGGGATGGTGGTGGGGAGAAAGGAAAAAAACAGTAACTACCTAGATACAAGCAGAGAAAACAAAGGCCCAATTTTGCCTGTTCTTTCACCAGGAAAAAATAACGGGTGCCTCATGGTGGGTTTTCACAATCTTGAGGCTGCAGTCGCCCCTTAGGCCCCACACCCTGCACCCAGCAGGGTCTCAACCAGTGACTCCCCAGTCAGCAACCGGCCAGCATGCATTGCGCAGACGTGGCCTCTGCTCCACTCAGGGCCCATTTCAGCCACCTCGAAGCCGAAGCTGCAGTTCACCGCCACCTCCAAGGACACAGCCCACCTTTTTCAGGCTGCGCCGGGACCTCCGCAGACCAGACCTCCTTCAGAGGCGTGGGCCCACATGCATGGAAAACGCCCTCCTACTGACACAGTACAATATCTTTTAGTTCTTTTTGGGTTCTGGTGGCAACATATTCCTCATTTCCAAATTTTATGTCCAAATAAAAACCAGCCAGGGTGGTGGCTCACGCCTGTAGTCTCAGCACTTTGGGAGGCTGAGGTGGGAGGATCACTTGAGCGCAAGAGTTCGAAACCAGCCCGGGCAACACAGAGGGACCCTATCTACAAAACATATATAAATAAAAAATTAGCCGGGTGTGCACATGCCTGCAGTCCCAGGTACTCAGGAGACTGAGGTGGGAGGCCTGCTTGAGACTGGGAGGTCGAGGCTGCAGTAAGCTGTGATTGCGCCACTATACTCCAGCCTGGGCACAGAGCAAGACCCTGTCTAAAAACAAAACAAAACAAATTAAAATCTGCAGGCACTCTCGTTAGTGCCCTCAGAGACTCCACTGTAGAGGTGTTGGCAGCCTCTTCTTGGCCAGCTGGCATCTCTCAGCCACCCCTGACAGCCATAAGCTGCCAGCAGCTTCTGATGCAAGAACCAGCAAGAACTTGGCCTTGTGCCATCCACTTTTTTTTTTTTTTTTGAGATAGCGTCTCACTCTGTCACCCAGGCTGGAGTGCAGTGGCACGATCTCAGCTCACTGCAAGCTCCGCTTCCCGGGTTCACGCCATTCTCCCGCCTCAGCCTCCCGAGTAGCTGGGACTACAGGCGCCCACCACCTCGCCCGGCTAGTTTTTTGTATTTTTAGTAGAGATGAGGTTTCACCGTGTTGGCCAGGATGGTCTCGATCTCCTGACCTCGTGATCCGCCCGCCTTGGCCTCCCAAAGAGCTGGGATTACAGGCGTGAGCCACCATGCCGGGCCAGTGCCGTCCACTCTTAAAACCACAAGTGACTGGCTGACCCCAGGGTCTCCCAGGACAGAGGCTGTCACCGACCCTGAGCTTCTGGCCCCATCCCCAGCTGCCCGTATGCGCTGGGGCATAGGACCAGCACCCCACAAGCTCAGCTCGACTGCCGAGGACTCTCTAGGCAGGATGGAGGCAAAGCTGTCCTTTGCTGTCTTCCACCCGTGGGAGGGGGCGGCTTCCCCTGTCTTCAGTGGCTTGCTGGATGCCAAGTGTGGGAGGAGGTCACCTCCCGTAGACCCCTGGGCTGCCTGGCAAGCCCCGCTGGACTCTCTTGAGCAAAGAGAAATGGGCGCATGCATGAGGGCACGATGCTGCTGGCCACGCTGCCTGGGGAGCCCGGCGACGGCTGCTGCTCCACCCCTGCCCGGATGCCCCGGGTGAAAGGCAGACCCGGAAGTAACGTGCCAGGCGTGGTCTCAGCCCTGAGTGCCTCTGCCAACCAGCGGCCTTTTCCCCAAGTTTATTATAAGCCACGGGGCCATTACCCAAAAGGTGTCCCCTGCAGGGCAGAGACCTGTGTGAATCTCTTGCCTCACAGAGCCCCAGAATCTAAATCAGAATCGCACACGTCTCTACACACAGCAAGGCCTTCCTCCCAGCCTGTCATGGCCGGGTCTGTGTGTCTCCCCACACCTCATTGGAACAAATCCTGGGGACACATTTTAGAACAACCTTTCGGTCTCTCCTGAGGCCATCACAGCCTCCTCTGTGTCAAATCCCCCTCCGCCTCCCCTGTACAGGAACACCGAGATTACACTCCAGGCCCGCCTGGACACCCGGGATTATCTCTGCGTTTTAGACGCTTCAAGGAACCACGCTTGCAGGCGCTCACCACGTGAGGCGACAGGCACAGGCCTGGACAGGACGGAGGGCATCTTCGGGAGGCTTTCCTCCCCTCTCACTCCACTTTTCCCTCAGGACACCTGTGCTGCTGTTGCTGTAAATCCTAATTCCCCAGAAATATGTGAAACCCTGTAACATGATTGTTTTATGCGGTTACGATTCATGAGGTTTGTGCACAATATACCCTTTCTGTTGCTTTTGTTGGGGCTCAGAAAATGACACCCGGAGTGAAGGCCTTGGAAGCCAGGCCTTCTCCTGCCCCCTGTCTCTGGCCCCTTATTCTCCGAGGCAGGTCGTAGAAACCTGAACCCCTTTTCCCCAAAGCCAGCCATAAACCTAAAAGTATGACTCTAATAACTTTCCTGTCTTTCTGTGTAAAAACTGGCCATAAAGGAATTCTCTGGCCTGCCTTGTTTGACTGCAGGTGGTCAGATCCCTATTCTGGGGGATTGTGCCCCCACCCAGCAAGAAGGAGAGCTGCAGAGAGAGGCTGCCAGGAACCGAAGCACACGGGCCTCACTGGGCCCCCCAGGAGTCTGTTAGCCTGTCAGGTCTTAACCTTTCGTCCAATCCTATTTCCAGACTTCACAGAGCCTGAGTATAAAAATGCAGTTTCCCCTGCGCCTTTAGGTCTTTGCTCTGAAAGCTCCTGTGTCACATAAAACTACAATCCAAGAAATCTGTGTACCTTTTTGGTGAAACTTCAGACAGGGAGGGGAAGTTTTCCCATCCCCCCTGCACTCTTCACTTCTTCCTGCACCTCTGAGCTGGGATTTGGGACTTCCTTCCTTCTACTTGAAGAACACCATTTAATATTGTCTTTTCTCTTTGAAACAGGGTCTTGCTCTGTTGCGCAGGCTGGAGTGCAATGACGCGATCTCGGCTCACTGCAGCCTCTGCCTCCAGGGTTCAAGCAATTCTCCTGCCTCAGCCTCTCAATCAAGTAGCTGGGATTACAGGGATGCACTACCACACCCGGCTAATTTTTTTTTTTTTTGTGGAAATGGGGTTTCACTATGTTGGTCAGGCTGATCTCAAACTCCTGACCTCAGGTGATCCACCTGCCTCGGCCTCCCAAAGTGCTGGGATTACAGGCATGAGCCACCACACCCAGCCCAATATTTTCTTTCTTTCTTTCTTTCCTTTTTTAGACAGAGTCTCGCTCTGTCACCCAGGCTGGAGTGCAGTGGCGCAATCTCGGCTCTCTGCAACCTCCACCTCTTGGGTTCAAGCGATTCTCCTGCCTCAGCCTCCCTAGTAGCTGGGACTACAGGCATGTGCGACCACCCCCGGCTAATTTTTTGTATTTTTGTAGAGACGGGGTTTCACCGTGTTAGCCAGGATGGTCTCGATCTCCTGATCCGCCCGCCTCAGCCTCCCAAAGTGCTGGGATTACAGGCATGAGCCACTGCGCCTGGCCCAGTATTTCCTTCCTTCCTTCCTTCCTTCCTTCCTTCCTTCCTCCTTCTGTCTTTTCTTTCTTTCTTTTTTTTTTTTTGAGATGGAGTCTCGCTTTGTCACTCAGGCTGGAGTGCAGTGGCGTGATCTTGGCTCACTGCAACCTCCACCTCTTGGGTTCAAGGGATTCTCCTGAGTAGCTGGGACTACAGGCACCCACCACCATGCCTGGCTAATTTTTTGTATTTTTAGTAGAGATGGGGTTTCAGCGTGTTAGCCAGGATGGTCTCGATCTCCTGACCTCGTGATCCGCCCACCTCGGCCTCCCAAAGTGCTGGAATTACAGGCATGAGCCACCGCGCCCGGCCAGTAGACTTTTGTTATACAATATACAAGGCATATTCCAAACTGTGAATGTCCCCATTGTGCACTTTATGATAATTTTTCCTGACCCGGATCCATTCCAGCACCGTACAGTGAGGACTTCTGTTTTTGTTTTACCTTCCTCCAGGGAAGGTTTACTTTTGTGTCCGCAAGTGTCCAGGTGAGCGGCTCACCTTAATTCTCTCAGGGCTTGAGGTGATTTAAGGCTGGCTTCAGTCCCCACAAAGACAATTCTGTTTCTGGTTCACCTTTGCTTTTAGGGGATAGCCCTTTGGGGTCCCAAGAAAAGCCCAAAGTCTTTACCAGGCACCACTGCCTGAGCCTCGACTTTTGTCGTGTGGCCACAGCATGGGGAACGCATCAGTGTGTCACCATGTCTTGTGTGGCTGGGATACGCTGTAGGGGTGTTAGGTCGTGGCCTCAAAGCTGGCCCCACCCCCTCCCGGCTTGGCCCTGCAGAGCCCCTCGGCCTCCGAGCTCCCAGCGCCTTGGACGGTTCCGTGCAGCGCTCTCCAGCTCTGTTGGTTGCTCTCAGGAGGTGGCTGGTCTGAAATAATTGTTTCCATTGCTGTGTCCAGCGCCATGGTGTGGGACTGGTGGTTTCTTAGTTTTTTTCAGTTCTCTGACGCTTTGAGGAATTGTTTTTAAAGCAGTTTATCTACCATTTTAGTTGTTTTCTCTGGGGTTGCTGGACGGAGGGTCTTACCCGCTGTTCCTGGAGACAGTTCTGTACTGGCATGTTTTTCTCGCCTTTCCCTTCCTTTCTTACCTTTTAGTTTTTCGTTGAATTTTATTACTTTTTTTTTTTTGTATTACATTTTTCCTCCCTGCTAATTTGGAATATATACACACTATTTCTCTTTTAAATGGCTAATCGTGACATTTTACCTTGCAATTTCAACACAAGAAGTCCTAATGTTAAGAATATTTTAACCCCATCCCCAAAATAAAAAGACTCAGAACACTGTAACTCTAATGATCCTTCCCCCAACTTACAGAGGATTATTGTCCAGTATTTTCATTTTGTTAGTAGACTGTTCTTTTTTCCTTTTTTTTTTTTTTTTTGGTACTTTTTTAGAGATGGGGTCTCATTTTGTCAACCAGGCTGGAATGCAGCGGTGTGATCACAGCTCGCCTCAGCTTCGAACTCCTAAGCTCAAGCAATCTCCCACCTCAATTTCGTAGGTAGCTGGGGCTCACAGGCATATGCCATCACATCTGGCTACATTTTTTTTTTTTGTACAGATGGGGTCTTGGTACGTTGCCCAGGCCGATTTCAAGTTCCAGGCCTCAAGTGATCCTCCCGCGTTGGCCTGCAATCCCAAAGTGCTGGCGTTGCAGGTGTGAGCCACCGCACCCAGCCTGTTTCTTTGCTTGGATTTACACAGGCATACTGGACTATGGTTGTCCTGTGGTATCCTCGGGGTATTGGTTCCAGGACCCTCAAAGATACCAAAATTTGCAGGTGCTCAAGTACTTCATATAAAATGGCGTAGTATTTGCACATTACCTACGCACATCCCACTGTGTACTTTAGATTACTTATGATCCCTAAAACAATGTAAATGCTCTGTAAATAGCTGTTACACTGTATTGTTTTAAAATGTGTATTATTTTGGCCGCCCGCGGTGGCTCACGCCTGTAATCCTAGCACTTTGGGAGGCCGAGGCGGGCGAATCGCGAGGTCAGGAGATCGAGACCACCCTGGCTAACACGGTGAAACCCCGTCTCTACTAAAAATGCAAAAAAAAATTACCCGGGTGTGGCCGCGGGCGCCTGTAGTCCCAGTTACTCGGGAGGCTGAGGCAGGAGAATGGCATCAACCCTGTGGAGGCGGAGCCTGCAGCGAGCTGAGATCGCGCCACTGCACTCCAGCCTGGGCAACACAGCGAGACTCTGTATTGCTTCAGCTTAAAAACAATATTTTCAGTCTGCTTGGTTGAATCCATGGATGTGAAGCCAAGTGTAAGGAGGGCCCAGTGTGCTCTTCTGGGATAATTCTCCTTCTTGCTAAAGCGCACGCTTTACACGGGAGGCTGGGGCGGGAAGATCGCCGCAGCCCGGGAGATGGAGGTTGCAGTGGGCCGAGATCGCGCCACCGCACCCCAGCCTGGGCGACAGAGCAAGACTCTGTCTCAAAAACACACAAAAACAGAGAAAAACAAGCCAGTAATGGCTCAACTCACATAGCACCAATGGGCCAAGCGTTCTTCTGAGCGCTTTTCGAGTCACCGGTCCTCAGAGCAACCCCTGAGGCCTGCCAGGAAGCGGAACTCCAACCCCACCGGGATCCCGGCTCCCGGAGGCTCCCCAGCCCCGCCCACCCGGCCATCGCCCCGCCCACCAAGGCCCCGCCCCGCCGCGGCGGTCACGTGGGGTGTGCGCCCAGACTCCTATCCGGAGGCGGAACCGGCAGTGCGGCCCGAAGTCCCACAGTCACCGAGCGCGGCCGGCCATGCGCCCCCTGCGCCCCCGCGCGACGCTGCTCGCGGTCCTGGCCTCGCTCCTGGCCGCTCCCCTGGTGGTCCCGGCCGAGGCCCCGCACCTGGTGCAGGTGGATGCGGCACGCACGCTGTGGCCCCTGCGGCGCTTCTGGAGGAGCACAGGCTTCTGGTGAGCGCTCCGCGCGCCCGCCCGCGGCCTCCGGGACCCTGTGGTCGCACGGGGAGAGCTCGGGCGCCCCCTGACTGCGCACTGTGAGAGCTTCAGAGACCGGAGCTCCCTTCTCTGGGGCCCTGGCTCTCCCGGGCCCGCCCCGCGCCGTGTTTGGGGGTGGGCTCTCCAGCTGAGTGGGTGCCAGGGCGTGAGCCTGGGGCTGGGCCCGGAGCTTGCCCAGTGGCCGCCCCTTGTAGCCCAGACCGATGCCCAGGATCCTGCTCTTTGAGGTAAACCAGGAGTCTCCCGGGAGTGGGACGCCCCTGCAGCGGGACCTGGCCTGCCTGTCCCATTCCCTCCACCTAGAGCTGAGGGCCCGCCTGCCTGGCAGGGCCGGGGCCAGGGCTGGCGTTGGCCCCTCGTCTTACGGCCGCTCCCGTTCCGCAGGAAGATGGGACCTCCCAACATCCTTGGCCCTAAGGGTCATTTTATTAGTCACTGAGCGCAGGCGCAGCGCCTGAATCCCGCGCCCGGGCAGTCCTGGGCTTGAACGTGTGTGTGGGCCGCGCTGCCAGCCATGCTGAGGCTTGGGACTGAGCCGCCCCTTTGCTGTCCCCAGCCCCCCGCTGCCACACAGCCAGGCTGACCAGTACGTCCTCAGCTGGGACCAGCAACTCAACCTCGCCTATGTGGGCGCCGTCCCTCACCGTGGCATCGAGCAGGTCCGGACCCACTGGCTGCTGGAGCTTGTCACCACCAGGTGGGCGACGGGTGGGGCCTGGGTGTCCCAGAGCCCCTTACAGAGGCACAGACGGGAGGGGCAGGGATGGGGGCTGCTCAGAAGACCCCTTGTTCCCCACTTTCCGCCGAAGCACCGTGTCCTTGCTGGCTGTGCTGGGGTGAGGGCTGTGTGCTGGTGGGAGCCCCTGCATGGGGCACGGTGGGCTTCCTGCAGGTGTCCCTGGAAGCTCAGGGTGGGCTGTGCCGCACCTGTCTCCTCGTGCACCCATGAGCATCCCTGTGTGTGTTTTCTGACTGGGCTGGGCAGGGCCAGCGCCTGAGAACTGAGGGGAGGTCTTAACTGGTCACAGCACCCTGGGCCCTGATGCTGGTGCAGGTGGCCACCCTGTGACAGGGAGGCACAAGGTGTGAGGGGCACTTGGGTGTGTGGGGCCTTCTGGAAACACAGAGACCCGCATGCTCTTGGCCGGAGCCGCTGGCTCCTACCAGCAGGATGGGCACTAGGCAGGCCAGGGCATAGGGGGTCCTCTTGGCACCTTGGAGGCTGCATAATGTTGGGGGGCCCTTGTTCAAATAAGATGTCAACCCCGAGTGTCAGGCCAGGCCCATCCCTGCTGAGCCGAGGGACAGCAAGGGTGTGGAGCATTGAGACCCAGCCAGCACTATGGGCCAGCCTGTCTTGGAGGCAGAAGTTCTTGATTTCTGAGTGTTTGGGTCCTGCGTGTGATCAGAGGGCCTCCTTACCCAGTCGGGGTTCCCCGGTTTCCCCAGGGCAGCTGTGGCACAAGAGTGCAGCTCTTGGGCGGCTCCTCCCTGGGAAGGGTCTCAGCAGTGGCTTGCAGACGTCTGCTGTGGGCGCCCCTGGAGGGAGCAGAGGCTGCTGGACAGGCCTGGCCCTGCTACGGGTGGGCATCAGTGGCCTCCAGCTCCCTGTGGCGGGCTCGTGCTGTCTGCACGGCATCATGCACACTGAGAAACAGCTGCTCCTCCTCAGCCACGTCCCCAGGGCCCTCCCCGAGGAAGCCTCCTCTGCTCAGAACATCTCTCACAGGGGGGCTGCAGCAGGCTAGCAGCAGGCTGATGCCCAGGGCCCCATAGTCTCGGCGCAGGTCCTGCAGCGTGGTCACGCCGGCTGCGTCCAGGAACAGCAGTGGGGCGCAGTCGATGACCACTGTGTGGAAGCCGGCCGCCGCAGGCGCCAGCGCAGCCCTGCTGCTAACCGCGCCCAGGTCCTTGCCCTGGGCAGGGCCTCCGTCACCGACCTCCCACTCTGAGCCCCGCTCCTTCCTCCTGGCAGCCACGCACCCCGCGTCCAGCCCTGTGAGGCTGTAGAGGGACCGCAGGAAGAAGTCCTTGTTGGCATAGTACAGCGGCCCCCCGAAGCGGAACACCCGCACGCCGGGCTCGGGGACGAGGCCCTCGAACTCTGTGGCATCCTCGTAGAAGGCCGAGTTCCCGATGCGGGCCAGCAGGGTGGCACGTGGGCGTTGGGTGCGGCCGGCCAGGCTGAGCAGCGAGAGGATGACGCCGACCAGCAGCCCGGCCTCTGTGCTGACCAGCATGCAGGTGGCCGCGGTGCCCGCCCAGACCAGTGCGTCGGCCGGGCTCATCCGCCACAGCCGTGGGAGGTCCCACACCTTGCGCAGGGCCCCCCGCAGGCTGACCACGATGACGCAGGCCAGCACGCTTCGCTGGAGGTCGTGGAACAGCGGTGCCAGCGCCAGCAGCACCAGCAGCACCACGGTGGCGCTGACCACACTGGACAGCTGTGTCCGGCAGCCAGTGGCTGTCTTCACCAGGCTCTTGGCCAGGGCGGCGCTGGTGGCAAAGCAGTGGAGGAAGGCGGGTAGCACGTTGCAGCAGCCCACAGCCAGCAGCTCTTGGTTGGCGCGCACAGAGTAGCCATGGTTGCGGGCGAACATCTCCGCCAGTGAGATGGAGAAGGCCGCACCCACGAGGGCCAGGGCCACGGCATCCAGGGCCACACGCTGCATCAGCCTGGGCTCCGGGACCTGAGGGGGCATGAAACCCGTGGGGATATCGCCGGCCACGCTGGAGCCAAAGCGCCTGTGGAGCTGCCCAAAGTGGGACACGAGTGTGGCCACCACGATGACCAGCAGCTCCGTGGGCAGGGGCACCCGCAGGCGGCGTCGGTAGCGGTCTGAGAGCTCCTTCGCAGCTAGCAGCACCGCCAGGCACACCGTGCTGGTGACCACGTCGCACACGTTGGCCTGCCCAGCGCTGCGCAGCAGGCTTAGCCATGTGAGGACCACCATGCCGGGCCCCTGGTGCCGCGGGATCCGCACACCCAGCAGGTGCTTGAGCTGCGACGTCAGGATGGTCACGGAGGCCCCCATAGCAAAGCCGTCGAGCAGTGGCTGTGAGAGGTAGGCAGACACGAAGCCCAGCCGGAGGACGCCCATGAGGACCTGTGGACAGAGTGCAGTCAGGCCAGCAGGCGCCTGGCGGGAGCCACGTGCCCCTCACCAGCACCTGGCGTGGCCCGAGGGGTGGTGGTCACGGCACAGGGCCTGACAATTCTGTTGCAGCACCATATGTTCCAAATCAGACTCCTCACACGGGCCTGTGTTCTGGCTTCACACGTGCTCATGCCTGCAGACACTTGGGACATCCACACGGGCGTCACACGTGCACGCAGTTGGCCACAGACACATCTAACCTTCTCACATGCAGAAGTCCGTTTTATTTCAGAATTAAGACCTCTGGCGGCCAGGCGCGGTGGCTCAAGCCTGTAATCCCAGCACTTTGGGAGGCCGAGACGGACGGATCACAAGGTCAGGAGATCGAGACCATCCTGGCTAACACGGTGAAACCCCGTCTCTACTAAAAAAAAAATGCAAAAAAACTAGCCGGGCGGGTTGGCGGGCGCCTGTAGTCCCAGCTACTCGGGAGGCTGAGGTAGGAGAATGGCGTAAACCTGGGAGGTGGAGCTTGCAGTGAGCTGAGATCCGGCCACTGCACCCCAGCCTGGGCAACAGAGCAAGACTCCGTCTCAAAAAAAAAAAAAAAAAAAAAAAGACCTCTGGCATCAGAAGGTAGCCCCTTCCTCCTGCTTCCCACACATGGCGCCCACTACCCCCCATGCAGATGTGGAGCCAATGGGGGCCAAGGTGGACAGGCCAAGGCAGGAGACATTCAGGGATGGGGAGGCCATCCCCCACCCCACCTAGGACAGAAGGCCTGGCACCACTGAGTCACAGCCACACCTGGCCTGCTGGCCCCCACCCAGGCCGTGGCCCAGTAGGCCGGCTCCCCGTGCCCCTCCCCTCCTGCACCCACAGCCCCTCTGCGTCGGTGCCTCACTCTGGGATGCCCCGGCACGCCTCAGCTCTGCCCAAGCCTTGCTGTCTTGGGCCAGCACCTCCTCTGCCAACTCTGTGCTTGCCCCCAGCCTTGCCCTCGTGGATGGCCAGCACCTAAGGGGGGTGCCCTGGGCCCCTCCCTGTGCCCAAGCAGAGCTCCTCACCTGGTAAAGCCCGGTCATCAGCGTGAGGGCGGTGGCAATGCGGATGGCGTAGCAGTCACGCCCGCAGTCCAGCATGGCATCTGAGCTGTTGAGGATGCTGCTGTTGGCCCCGGGCTGCAGGCCTTCCTGGGAGGGGTCGAAGCCAGCCAGCTGGAGCTCCCGGTCCACCACCTGCCCCACCATGAGGCAAAGCAGGCTGAAGATGCCCACGGAGACGTGCCGCGAAGTGCCCATGAGGAAGTAGATGAGGTTGGCGAAGAAAGACGTATACAGGCTGTAGATGGGCTGCAGCCCGGCCAGCAATGAGTAGGCGATGGCCTGAGGCACCAAGATGATGCCGATGACCAGCCCGGACATGACGTCACCTGCCAGGTACTCCCGCGGGCGGTACTGACGCAGCCAGCGCGTGGCGGGGAGGAGGTCCTGCACCAGCGCCCGGGCGCACAGCACGCTGCACGAGCAGCTCCGCCACAGCCTGGCCTTCAGCATCTCACACAGACCCTGGGGTGCTGGGCGCTGCCGTCGGACCAGCACCGGCCCTCTGTCCTGCTGCAGAGGCTCAGGGGACTCGTCCATCCTGCAGCGTCAGGTCCTGTGGCCAACCTGCAGCCGAGAAGAGGGCATGGTCACAGGAGCCCCTGGATCCAGGGCCAAACGACAAGGTCCCGGGCAGCAGCGGGCCCCTTGGGGCGGACCCCTCACCCACCCAGGGCCGGGGATTGGTGCTGGGCCTTCTCCGGGCAGTGCGGGCCCCAGCCCCCTGCGCGGTATGGATGGACGCCAGGCCCTGGCGGCTCCAGAACCCATCGTGGGGTGAGATGGGATTACGACACCAAGCCCATACCACAGGCTGTGCTGAGGCCAGCAGCGCTGAGGGGCGGAGTGGCAGGACCCTGTCCAGGCTCAGCTGTGGCCCACTGGCTCTGCATTTCCTGCCTGAAACCCACCCTGTAGCCTCCTGAAGCTCACCCGCCCAACGGGGAGGGAACAGGCTGGGCTGCCGCCGCACACACGTGTGCTTGGGGTCAGAATGTCACAGTCAGTGGACACAGGTGCAGGCAAGCCTGAGTCCGGCTGCTCTGCATCCACCTCCCGCTCCCCAGGCTGGCGAACGGTCCTGCCGTCCACCCCATGTCCACACCAGAACCCTCCCTTCCCCATCCAAACCATCGCCTCCTCTCTCGGAGATGCCTTCCCCACCCCTCCGCAACCTGCCCTGTGGGTCCTGGGGCTGGCGGAAGTCTCAGGAAGAGCCCTCCTACGTCTCTGCCAAGCCTTGTGGGTGCTGGGACCCCAAGTCTGCCGGGGGAGCAGCGTTCAGACGCCAGCCCAGCCCATCCGCTTGGCCTTGAAACAGAATTCTGAGAGTATGCCTAGACAGGGGCCCCATAAGGGCCAGCTGGGAGGGGAGGAGGGTGACTGGCATCTGTTTCCCCTGCCCAGACAGTTCTGGGACGTGAGGCGCCCCTTCCCAGGCTGCACCAGCTCACTGTGGAACGGCCATGACACACTGTCCCGAGGCAGCACCGAGAGGACCTAGCCCGCTGCACACAGCCACCCTGGGCTGGCAGAGCCGGAAGGGCACCTGACCTTTCCTTTGCCCTCGGAAAGCACCATGGCGTTAGGGAGGCGGTGCTTAGAGGCCTGACCGGTCCCATGTGAGGCCCTGGATCTGTCCTGTTTGCAGGCTCCAATGTACTTTCGCTTTAAAAACTTCTCAGCAATGTTAGGCAAAGACTTTGCTCCCAGGACACCAGGTGCCCAGGACACCCTGCAGCCTGGGCTAAGCCTGCTATTTGCACGCTGGCCCAGGGTGTGGGAGCTGCAGTCTCCTGGGGGGTGTGTTGGAGGAGTGGGTCAAGCCTGGTAGGTTGACACATGCAAGCTGGGCACAGCATCCCTGGGGCCCAGAGCAGGGGTCCTGGCCCTCAGGCAACATTGCAAGAGTTGTGTCCCCGTCCGTGGAAGACCCCACCACACTGGGTCCTTGGATGCCCTGAAGCCCACCCCAAGCCCCTGGGGTCCAGGTGTGTACAGTAGGGCCACCTGCCTTGAGCCTGAGGGTGCCCCTAAGAAATCACAAGTCCAGGGCGTTTCTGGCCTCGGCTCCCACGCCCCGCTCTGATATGACTGAGATCTGGGCCCAGGATGGTTCTTACCTGAGGGAGTCCTCACAGGCGCAGAGGGCCCTGGGATGGTGAGGGGCTGGCAAGACCACTGAGGACCGCAGGGCCCTCTGGCTCCCGTGAGCGGCTGGGAGAGTGGAGGTGGTGGCTCTGGCGCCGACCTGCAGGCAGTGGTCTGTGCACTGGGCTCTGCGGTTGAATCATTTACTTACAGATTGCTGAGTCACGGGTTTATCCAGCCATGTTACCTGATCGGTGAATCCGGGAGTTGAACTGTAATCAGGCTCGTAGTAGTTAGAGCTGTGTGGGCCTCTGATGAGCTCCCAGCCTCAGGAGCGGCTGCAGCTGTGGCTCTGCAGCCCTGTCTGGCGGGCTTAGGGACCAGCGGGAGGCAGGGGCTCAGGGGCTGAGCACAGGCAACCCTTCAGCTCTGGGGTCTGGGGTTGACTGCAGCAGCCTTTAAACCCAGGCAGGGCTGAGGGAGTGTTGGTCTCCGTGTCCAGTTGGTGGACACCCTCCTGGTCCTGCAAGGAGCCAGCCTGGTTCAAGCTGGAGCAGGGTGGAGGCTGATAGCCAGCTCAACACAAGGCTGCTGGTGTGTGCAGATATGTATGTGCTCGCGTGAGCCCTGTGTGTGGTGCTCACTGCCAACGGCAAGGGCTGCCGGGGGTCAAGATACCATGACTGGCCAGGGGCAGGAGTCCTGGTCTGCCCAGACCCAGCGCCGACCCGCAGTGCCTGGTCACCCTCACGGCTCCTCTGCCCTCCCCTCTACCATAGACTGGGACCGGCAGTGCCTGCTTTATACGGCTGGTGTGAAGATAAATGATTTCTGAAAGTGAACTTCAGTTAAGCCCACACATGACAATAAGGGTGAGCTGCTTTTTAAAAAGGAATTATTGGCCAGGCACGGTGGTTCACTCTTGTAAGACAGGAGGACTGCTTCAGGCCAGGAGTTCAAGACCAGCCTGGTCAACATAGTGAGATGCTCCTCACCTTTTCTTTTTTCTTTTCTTTTCTTTTCAAGGCGGAGTCTTGCTCTGTTCCTCGGGCTGGAGTGCAGTGGCGTGATCTCTGCTCACTGCAAGCTCCGCCTCCCAGGTTCACACCATTCTCCTGCCTCAGCCGCCCGAGTAGCTGGAACTGTGGGCACCCGCCACCATGCCCAGCTAATTTTTTTTGTATTTTTAGTAGAGATAGGGTTTCACCGTGTTAGCCAGGATGGTCTCGATCTCCTGACCTCGTGATCCGCCCGCCTCGGCCTCCCAAAGTGCTGGGATTACAGGCATGAGCCACCGCGCCTGGCCAACCCCTGCCCTCCAACCTTTACAAAACTCAAAAGTGAAAAATTAGCTGGGTGTAGTGGTGTGTGCCTGTATCCCAGATACTCAAGCGACTGAGGTGGGAGCATGACTTGAGCGTGGGAGTTTGAGGCTGCCATGAGGTATGATTGTGCCACTACACCCTAATCTAGGCCACAGAGCAAGAACCTGTCTCAAAAACAAATGTTATCACTGGCCCAGCACTTTGGGAAGCTAAGGTAGGAGGATCACTTGAGCCCAGGAGGTCCAGGCTGCAGTGAGGTATGATTCTACCACTTCACTCCAGCCTGCAAGTCTGTCTGTTTTTCTTTTTCTTTTTTTTTTTTTTGAGACGGAGTCTTGCTCTGTCGCCCAGGCTAGTGTGCAGTGGCACAATCTCGGCTCACTGCAGCCTCCGCCTCCCAGGTTCAAGCGATTCTCCTGCCTCAGCCTCCTGAGTAGCTGGGACTACAGGCATGCACCACCACGCCCGGATAATTTTTGTATTTTTAGTAGAGGCAGGGTTTCACTATGTTGGTCAGGCTAGTCTTGAACTCCTGACCTCGTGATACACTCGCCTCGGGCTCCAGAAGTGCTGGGATTACAGGTGTGAGCCACCATGCCCGGCCGGTTCTGTCTCAAAAAAAAAAAAAAATTCCTTGGGAGCCTCAGGTCCCCCCTCCCCGCCCCCCGCCACTTTGACAGTGAGTATTGCTTGGGAGCCTGCACCGGGCACCTGTGGCCAGAGGGTGAGTGTAACAAGGGGCTGCAGGCCTCAGTGCTCTCCCATCCCAAGGGAGGCCAGGAGGCTGTGGTGGGTCCCTCAGGTGGGGCTGGAAGGCCAAGCTGGCCCTGGCACCTTGGGCAGCCTGACTTGGTCCTGGGAACAGAAGTCACAAGCTCTATTTCTCCTGTCCGTGTGGGATTGAAGCCAAGGGTCTCACAGAACCAGCTGATATGCTGGGGCTTCATTCCCCCAGGACATGGACACAGACATTGATGGGGCAGAGCCCCAGAGGGAGGAGTCCCTGGACACTCACTCCACCAGAGGTACCTCCTCGTGGAAGCCGTCTGCCAAGCCCTGCTAGTTCCCCACAGCCCTGGGTCGGCCCAGGGAAGACTGGGCTGCAGTACCCCATTTGGAGGTAAAATGGGAGTGGAATGTTGTTGGGGTGGCCACAGAGTAGGAGACACCGGAAGTGTGAGATGCGGGCAGGGCTGAACAGGCCCCAGGGTCTCATGCCCCCGTAGCCTCCACCTGGGATGCCCTCTCCAAGTCTCACTTCTCCTCAGAGCCCCTGCCCTGTCCTCCAGAGTCTGAGCCCTCGCTCCCACCCCTGCCTAACCTGGGCCCCAGTGGTCCCTGGGAAGCAGCTGTTTGCCCAGCAGTTGGGAGCTGTGCTGTAAGAAGCAGTTGGCCAGTGGGTGGGGTAAGGCAGTCATGCAGGGCCTCAGGCCCCTCCCTGGGACAGATAAGGACCTCTCTGGGTGCAGCCACCGGAAGGGTTGTTGGAGAACTGGGGAGACCCAGGGGGCTGGGCTTGCTCCCTCAGGGTCTCCCTAAAGGAGCCAGGGAGGACCTGAGTGCTGGAGCAGGGGTGGGCGCCTGGTGCAGATACCTGCATGCAGGGTAGGGTGGGCAGTGTCACCTGGGGCCACAGAAAAACCTCGAGTGGGAGGTGGTCCTTCCCCCTCAGGAAGGGTGGTGGAGGTGTCCAGAGGTTGGCTTGTGGGGACCCATGGTGAGATTTTAGGCAGGCAAGAATAGTTCAGGAACAGCCTCAGCCACACCGCAGGGGCCTGGCCTCAGGGGTCTTTTGTAGGCATTGGGCCTCAGGCCCTTTTAGTCCCCACCTAGGCTGGGTGTCGAAAGCAGGTGAGGTCATCATTATAGGATCCTTGGGGTCTGACTGGCCCACCTCCCACGTGTCTCTGCCTCAGTTTCTCTGAGCACTGAGGCAGTGGCTGGTGCTGCCCTGTGGTCAGGCCCAAAGGCTGAGTGCCCAGAGGTCCAGAGAGAGTGGGTAGCATATTCTACCCCAAGCCAGTGCGCGCACAGGGCTGCCGACACCTTCCTTCCCTGCTTGGCCCCAGCAACTGGGACCTGCCTGAACCGCTCTCCGGCCTGATCCCGTGGCCAGTTTTGTGCCACACACTTACTTCCTCAGTTTTGTCTTTAAATCAGCCCTTTTACATTGGAGTCCATTTACTGGGAAAAGAGACTTGGTATCCTTGCCTCCCACCCGTGGAAAGAAGCCCAGCTGACAGGGCTTTGGGACCGGACCCAAGTTTATTCCCAGTGACCCTCCCGCGGGTGGGCGTGCTCCGAGGTCTGGAGAAGAGGAGGCCCCGGCCGTCACCCTCTAACACCTGCGTCCCCTTCGTCCTGGCCACAACTGCAGCTTCTCCCGGGAGGCACTTCTCCAGTGCCCGCCCAGCGATCCCGGCCTCTGCCCCTGACCCGCACTCTCCTTCACTATCAGGAGCGCTCGGCCCTGCTCCCCACCCCGCGCGGTGTCCCCCCCCACCGCCTGCGAACCCCCATGCACGCGCGGCCCCGCCCCGCTCCCCCACAGCTGAGCACGCGCGCCCCACGCACTCACCAGGCCCGGCAGCCGCGCGGTCCTCGCGGCGCACGCGCTCAGGCCCAGGGGCGGGGACGCGGGGCCCCAAGCGGCCGCCCAGCCCCGGCCGCGCGGTGAATGAGCGCGTTGTGCGGCCGTCACGGCCCCAGCGACACCCGGAGCGGGGTCTGGCAGAGCTGATGCAGAGCTCCGGCCCTGGGGGTGGGCTGCGCGCTCCATCTCGCCCGCCCAGCTCTTCCCAGTGGAGGCCAGGCGGAGGGTGGGGCCTGGGGTCTGTAGACCGACCCCGGGGTTCCTGGGCCTGGGGGCGGGGATCCCTGTACCGGGCTCCTCTCGCTGCGAAGCTGGCCCTGCCAGATGACACGCGGGCACCTTGGGTGTCAGGCCAGGGACATCTCTGATGCTGGGGCTCCCCCCGCTAGCCCGTGTCAGGGACCGCCGGGCTATCGCCTTGGGGTTCTGCAGAGAAAACCTGAAGCCCAGCTGGGCCTTCACTTTCCTCCAGGTCACTGTGTCCTGCTACTCCAACTCCGTGGGACTTTGGAACGCGCCTTTTGGGCATTTAATTTGTATCCAAGTGCTTCTCAAGTTACTTCTTTGCTACCACTGTGTTCTTTGGATAGAGGGGACGGGAGGTGGTAGGGGCTGGGTGGGGTGGACACCAGGGACTCCTGCTGCTCCTGCTGGGCGCCCAGCCCTGGGTACAGGAGCAGGTGGGGACCAGCAGAGGCGGGGCAGAGCAGGAGCCCACACCTGAAGGCTGTAGACTCCGGCTGAGGCTCTGCGTTGATCTTCTACACCGTGGGAGGACCAGAAGGGAGGCGAGGTGTCCAGACCTTTGCTGTGGAGCTGGGGGTGCTGTGGCATGGGGAGATTGACAGGGACCTCTATAGGTCCAGATTCCAATCCATGGTGGCAACCCCGTCCCCCACCACTGCAGATGGGGCACAAACCCAGCTGTCATAGGAGGTGCTCACCTTCTGCGTGGCATCCGCAGGAATGCCAGCCTGGCCAGCCTGGTCTCTGCTTCTCCAGGCTCAAGGCTGGCTGCTATTCCATTCACCCCATCCCCCTTCCCTCAGGCCAGAAGCATCACCCACAGCCCCAGACCCCTGCACACCAGCCTCCTCACCCAGTTCACCCTCAGATGTTCAACTCCACATGGCCAAAACCGAGACCAGTCTCACTGCAAGCTCATCCACCCGCCCAGCTGCTCAAGCTGAAATCCACAGTTGCCCTGGACCACTCCCCCTACCCCCGCACCAGCTCACCTCAAACCTCATCAGTCCATCTGCTCCAGCCTCTGCTCACAACCTGCACAGCCACCACCCAGTCTGGGCACCATACCTCTCTGGGCCACCACCATGGTCCCCAGCCAGTCTTCAGCTCCCACCCTGACTCCAGTGGGCTGCCAGAGGGATCCTTGGAAAATGCCCTGGCACTGCTCACTCAGAACGCTGAAAGGCGTCCCTGTTTTGCTCCTGGTCAGGGTCCCATGCTCAAAGCAGTCACTTCCAGACGCCGTGGAGCCTCATCTCCTGTGATAGCCACCCTGATTCTGTCCCAGGCCCACCAGCTGCCTCCCTACTCCCTGATTATCATGTGCACATTCCTGTCCCAGAGCCTTTGCACTGGCGATGCCATCTGCTGCCTGGACGTCTTCCTGCTGGACGGTCCCATTGTGTAGTAGCCTTAGATGTCTCCTCAGAGAGGTCCCTCGCTGGCCATCAGGCTCCTCACTCCCTATCATATCCTCTTCACCAAAGATTCCCATTCCCCGATGATGCCTGTCCCCTTGGAACACAGGCCCTGTGGAAATTCAGCCCTGTCTGCAGGTGCAGTGGCAGGGCAGCTGCCTTCTCCCTTTCCTGCCCACCCATGTTGCCTCTTGGGGTGTGGGAGGGGAAATGGGGCACTCCTGGGCCTCCAGGAGGTAGAGAGAACGAGGGTGGGTTGCCCACCAGGTCCTGCCTAGCTCCTGACCCCTGGCCCCTGCCCCTCAGGACCTGCCTGCCTCGTCCCACTGAGCCTCAGGGCTATTACAAGCCCCCACCCCAAGTCTTCCATCTCTTGATGGTGTCAGGTTGGGGGGTCTCCATGTACAGATACTCTAGTTCACACTCGGCTTTCATAGGGTTGATGATTTTCCAAGGGGAAGGGCCCGTCGGGAAGCCGGGATCTGAGTCCCGGGTGGCACCTTGCAGAGTCTCACATGCTGTGTTGTGGCCACGGTTCCAGCCTGGAGCATGGAGCCGTGTGGGCACCCTGCTTCCTGACGATGACCATCCTTCTGCAGGGGGTCCACTGGACAGGGCCCAAGCTACAACTTCACCCACCTGGATGGGTACCTGGACCTTCTCAGGGAGAACCAGCTCCTCCCAGGTGAGCTGTGGGCTCTGCCCTCCCAGCCCTCCTGCACCCTCTTGCCCTGCCTACCCTCTCCCTCACCCAGCTCCTCCGGGTCCTTGGATGTCCATTCAGGGCTGGCCTTGGTGCCGGAGCACGACCTGGCAGAGCATGGGTGTCATGTGTGGTGGGCAGTGGGGCAGCCCTCCTGTGTTCCAGGGTTTGAGCTGATGGGCAGCGCCTCGGGCCACTTCACCGACTTTGAGGACAAGCAGCAGGTGTTTGAGTGGAAGGACTTGGTCTCCAGCCTGGCCAGGAGATATATCGGTGGGCGAGCACAGGCCCCTGGTGGGAGCGGGGTGGGGGGGGGGGTGGGGCGGGGACAAGGGATACCTGCACCTTGATCGGTGCAGGCCCTTGGGCCCCAGGCTCGGGGGTACTCCTGGGCAGGCTGCACCCCTGTCACCTAGGCCACCGCCCAGGTCTTGGATCCCTTTTTTTTTTTTTTTTTTTTTTTTTTTGAGACGGAGTCTCCCTCTGTCGCCCAGGCTGGAGTGCAGTGGCCGGATCTCAGCTCACTGCAAGCTCCGCCTCCCAGGTTCACGCCATTCTCCTGCCTCAGCCTCCAGAGTAGCTGGGACTACAGGCGCCCGCCACCTCGCCCGGCTCGTTTTTTGTATTTTTTAGTAGAGACGGGGTTTCACCGGGTTAGCCAGGATGGTCTCGATCTCCTGACCTTGTGATCCGCCCGTCTCGGCCTCCCAAAGTGCTGGGATTACAGGCGTGAGCCACCGCGCCCGGCCCTTGGATCCCTTTGAGCCAGGGCTTCCTGATGTGGGGCAGGAGGTTGGCCTGTGTGGAGGTGGGGTTCATCTTAAGCCAGATGCCCTTCATCACTTTGCACCCTCCCTCCGTGGGAGTCACTGAGGCGAGATTCACCTGTGCTGGGGGGACAGCAGGGCTCCTCTGCAGGTAGGTACGGACTGGCGCATGTTTCCAAATGGAACTTCGAGACGTGGAACGAGCCGGACCACCACGACTTTGACAACGTCTCCATGACCATGCAAGGTGTGCACCACTTCCTGGGATCCTGCCCGGCTGAAAGCGGGCAGAGGAAGGCAGGAGCAGAGGCTTAAGCCGCTGGTCCCCAGGGCAGGTGTAGACGCAGCGCTCCCCCGGTCCAGGCTTCCTGAACTACTACGATGCCTGCTCGGAGGGTCTGCGCGCGGCCAGCCCGGCCCTGCGGCTGGGAGGCCCTGGCGACTCCTTCCACACCCCACCGCGATCCCCGCTGAGCTGGGGCCTCCTGCGCCACTGCCACGACGGTACCAACTTCTTCACCGGGGAGGTGGGCGTGCGGCTGGACTACATCTCCCTCCACAGGAAGGTGCGCCCTACTCCTCCGCCCGTCCCGGGGTTCTGCGCCCTCAGCGGCGGTGCCCGGGGAGGCGCTGACCCTGGTGGTACTGAGGCGGCCACACCCGCAGGGTGCGCGCAGCTCCATCTCCATCCTGGAGCAGGAGAAGGCCGTCGCGCAGCAGATCCGGCAGCTCTTCCCCAAGTTTGCGGACACCCCCATTTACAACGACGAGGCGGACCCGCTGGTGGGCTGGTCCCTGCCCCAGCCGTGGAGGGCTGACGTGACCTATGCGGCCATGGTGGTGAAGGTGGGCCGGCCCAACGCCCTTCGCGCCCCCCAGCCACCTTCCTCCTGGGACAGGACAGGCGAGCTGTGGCCGTGCCTCGCGGTCCCAGCCGCCCTGGACATCCGCAGGTCATCGCCCAGCATCAGAACCTGCTACTAGCCAACACCAGCTCCACCATCCCCTACGCGCTCCTGAGCAACGACAACGCCTTCCTGAGCTACCACCCGCACCCCTTCGCGCAGCGCACGCTCACCGCGCGCTTCCAGGTCAACAACACCCGCCCGCCGCACGTGCAGCTGGTGCGCAAGCCGGTGCTCACAGCCATGGGGCTGCTGGCGCTGCTGGGTGAGCCCCGGCCGCTGGGGTGGGCCGGCCAGGGCCCTCCAGGCTGGGGAGCGGCTCCTGCGAAGGCCCCGCTGCAGGAAGCACGCCTCTTCCAGCCGCGCGCTTCCCGGCGTCGGCCTCCGCGTGGCAGGGCCTGGGGACTCCTTCATGAAGGGGAGGGGGAGCGAGTGGTGGGAGGCCCGGTCCTGGGTCGGGGGGCGGCGGGGCAACGACCCCACGCGGCGACGGTCCCCGCGTCCCGCAGACGAGGAGCAGCTCTGGGCCGAGGTGTCTCGGGCCGGGACGGTCCTGGACAGCAACCACACGGTGGGCGTCCTGGCCAGCGCCCACCGCCCCGAGGGCCCAGCCGATGCCTGGCGTGCCGCCGTGCTGATCTACGCGAGCGACGACACCCGCGCTCACCCCAACCGCAGCGTCGCGGTGACGCTGCGGCTGCGCGGGGTGACCCCCGGCCCCGGTGAGCTGGGGTCCCAGGGAGGTCTCTGGCCCCGCCAGGGCTCTGGAGGGGGCGGCCCGGGGAGCTGAGGCCTGAGCGTCGGGCCCCGCAGGCCTGGTCTATGTCACGCGCTACCTGGACAACCGGCTCTGCAGCCCCGAAGGCGAGTGGCGGCGCCTGGGCCGGCCTGTCTTCCCCAATGCCGAGCAGTTCCGGCGCATGCGCGCGGCCGAGGTGGGTGGGCCGCGGAGGGGCGAGGGGCTGGGCCGGGGTCCCAGGAGGGTGGGCGGGGGGTGGGGACCCGGGGCGGGGGGCCCCGAGGCGGTGTGGGTAGGAGGCAGAGCTGTGGGCCGGGGGCGTTCGCCCTGAGGTCGGGCCGAGCGTCCCCAGCCCCCCTGGAGAACCCTGAGGACCCGCCACTGCGCCCAGGACCCGGTGGCCGCGGCGCCGCGCCCCTTCCCCGCCAGCGGCCGCCTGACCCTGCGCCCCGCGCTGCGACTGCCGTCGCTTCTGCTGGTGCACGTGTGCGCGCGCCCTGAGAAGCCGCCCGGCCAGGCAAGTGGCAATCCCCCAACCCGCGCTGTGGCCCGCCCGGACTCCTCCCCGACCCCATCACAGCCCCTCCCTCCCCCAGGTCACGCGGCTCCGTGCCCTGCCCTTGACCCAAGGGCAGCTGGTTCTGGTCTGGTCGGATGAACACGTGGGCTCCAAGTGCGTGAGTGGGGCCACCCCTCCCCCTGCCTAGTCCTAGGCACCCCCTGGGTCCCGACCCCTTCACCCATGCGGTCACTCAGGCTACTCGCCATGGCCCACCAGCTCCTTCCCTCGCAGTCCTGCGTCCCTGCCCTTCACCCCACACGCTGTGGGCCACTGCACCAGGCCCTGCCAGTGGGATGTGCATTCTCCTACGGGACATGAAGTGGACAGTTAGGCTCCAGCCCTCTCCTGTCTGGGCAGGAAGAGTGCCCAGGGGCTGGGGAGGTGCCACGGAGGGGCTTGAGGGAATGGTGCTCTGGGCCACCTGCCCTGCCTGCCCTGGCCTTTGAGGACCGTCTTGACCCCAGCCTTGGTCTTGGCCTGACCTCCCTAGGTGCCTGTGGACATACGAGATCCAGTTCTCTCAGGATGGTAAGGTGTACACCCCAGTCAGCAGAAAGCCATCGACCTTCAATCTCTTTGTGTTCAGCCCAGGTGCGCCCACCACCCACTGCCCTGGTCTCAGCCACCCCATTCTTCGACCTCAGGGCAGTGTTGGGTGGGGGCCTTGAGAAGCCTGGGGTCAGGAGGCTTTTGGGCGGGGGCAGGTTCAGGTTGGCACACGTGTCCCCGTGTCTCCAGACACAGGTACTGTCTCCGGCTCCTACCGAGTTCGAGCTCTGGACTACTGGGCCCGACCAGGCCCCTTCTCCAACCCTGTGCCATATCTGGAGGTCCCTGTGCCAAGAGGGCCCCCAGCCCCTGGAAATCCATGAGCCTGTGCTAAGCCCCACTGGGCTGCACCTCCACTGGCAATCAGCGAGCTGGGGTTGCACTGTGCCCACGCTGCCCCCCCATCACCCCCTTTGCAATATATTTTTATATTTTATTATTTTCTTTTATGTCTTGGTACCAACACCCCCTTTAAAGCGGCTTTGCACACGTCAGTCTCAGGCCCAGGCTCTGTGGCTTGGCCCTGGGCACATTCCGGGGCAGCCTCCAAGGGTAAACCCCGGCGGCTGATGGGGACCCAACTGGAGCGAGGCCGCTTTCCCCCTCACTCCCACTTAGACCACCCCCAAGCCGGAAGCATGTTGAGCCCCTGAGCCAGGCTGGGGAGCCAGCTCAGCCCTGCCTACCCAGGGTTTTCCAGGATCACCCCTGGTGAGGCGGTGTGCCGGTCTCTTGCTCTCTTACTTGTTCTGCAGAGTGGGGAGCTGAGGCTGCATGAGGGAAGACTCCTGTACCCCCACATGGTGGAGGGTGGGATGGGGGCACACCTGTGCGACCCAGGCTGTGGCCAGCAGAAGAAAACAGTAGCGTCCACCATGGTCTGCGTCTTCTCACCACGGATTGTCTTGGCTCCGGCTTTGAGACATGGGAGGGCCAGATGAGGACAATTTGATGACTGTTTACAGAGATGGAGGTGCCAGGAAGCCACAGGGGAGCCCCCAGGGTACTCACCAGTCCAGGCAGGGCTGGGCGTCCTGGCAAGGAGCAGGGACCTTCTGCCTAGGGGTGTGGCCAGCCTGTGGGTGCTGTGCGCAGGAGCCCAGGAATCAAGTCCCCAGTGTCTCTTCCCTCCCTCCAGCATCCTCCCAGGGCCACCCTTAGCTGCACTCAGCCAGAGGGCTGGGGCACAGGGACACCACAGGTTTCCCTGGAGGCTGTCAGGGGCTCTGGTGGGGGTGGGGGGTGAGCCCGCTAGCTTCACTGCACCTCCCAAAGCCCATGTCCCCTGCCTGCCCCAACCAAAGTGGGCCTCCAAGGTGCTGGGGTGGGACAGAGACCCCACAAGGGACCCTCCCCTCACTCCTGGACCTGGGTGTTGTGGCTTTTGGCAAAAATAGTCACATACACTCCAAGTGTCCCCCTTAGCTGGGATTCCTGGTGTGAGCCTGGCCACCAGGGTGTTAGGACGGACCCTCTGGAGGCAAGGTGGTGTCAGCAGGGGGTTCTGAGGCCCCACGGTGCTAGCATCAGTCTTGGCTGAACGGCAAAACTGCATCTGTCTCCTTCCCCATGAGGCTCCGTCACCGTCTCCTTCTCTGGTGGCCACCAGCTTACCGACACATCCCCACCCTCCAGTCTCACTGATGGGGCCACTTTGGGCTTTGCTGTGAATGGGTGAGGCTTGAGGCCATGCCAAGAGCCAGGGAAGCCAGCACTGGCCGTCAGTCACACACAGCCTCTGTCCCTGCTGGGCCAGTTTGTACCTGGAGCAGTTGCTAGGTGACAGGAAGAGACCGTATTTGATGTCCCCTGTCCACATGCTGCCCGTGGTGCAGCCAAGAGTGGCTGGATGTGCCACCTTGGTTCTGCTGTGGGGTGCCTCTTGCGTCTTTCAGAGCCAGCGCCCCCCACCCCGGCTATGACACAATACCTGTCCCCTTCTGGGCGACATCATGCACCGTGCATCCATAAACCACCTCTACACTTTCCCTTCTTGTCCAGAGGCTGATAGGACTCTCGTCATGAAGCCCTCGGTGTGGGCTGAGGCAGGGGCAGTGATTCAGCAGGAGCAGTTTCATGGGAGCTCTGGTCTTCTGCCTGCAGGACTTACTTCCAGACGGGCTGGGACCAAGTCTGGCTCTTCCTGGGCGGCCGAGTCACGTGGCCGTTGAATGCTGTTAGACCTCACCAGGGCAGAGGGGCATGCTTTCCAAGTGACAGGAGGAAATGGCCTTTTCCTGGGATGTGAGGTCTGGGCTTGCCGGGGCATGGTGTTTCTGCCAGACACTCCAGGCAGGGTGGGGCCTGCTGGGCACCCACACTCGCAGCAGGTGGAGGTGTCACAGCCTGGACCCGCTGCAGAGCCTCTTCTGACCAACATTACCTGCCATCCAGGAAACGGGTGGAAGTGGAACGCTTGGGTGTACACGCCACTCCCCAAGCCCAGATCCACCCGATGCGGCCTCCTAGAAGCGGTGGTGTGAGGCATGATGACAGAGCTTTTTTTTTTTTTCCTCTTTGAGATGGAGTTTCGCTCTGTCACCCAGGCTGGAGTGCAGTGGCGTGATCTCGGCTCACTGCAACCTCCTCTTCCCAGATTCAAGCAATTCTGCCTCAGCCTCCCGAGTTGCTGGGACTACAGGTACCCACCACCACGCCTGGCTAATTTTTGTAGTTTTAGTAGAGAAACTTTAGTAGAGTTTCACTGTGTTAGCCAGGATGGTCTCCATCTCCTGACCTCGTGATCCGCCCGCCTTGGCCTCCCAAAGTGCTGGGATTATATGTGTGAGCCACCACGCCCAGCCATGTCAAACACTTTTTATGTCAACTGAGATCACGTTGCTTTTCTATCTGTTAATATGGTAAGGTGCGGCCAGGTGCACTTTGGGAAGCTGAGGCTGCTGGATCACTTAAGGTCAGGAGTTTGAAACCAGCCTGGCCAACATGGTGAGATCCTGTCTCTTGTGATCTGCCCACCTCGGCCTCCCAAAGTGCTGGGATTACAGGTGTGAGCCCCGCACCCGGCTATGTCAAACACTTTTATTTATTTGTTTTTTTTCCAAGACGGAGTCTCACTTTGTCACCCAGGCTGGAATGCAGTGTGGCAATCTCAACTCACTGCAAACTCTGCCTCCCAGGTTCACGCTCTTCTCCTGTCTCAGCCTCCTGAGTAGCTGGGACTACAGGTGCCGCCACCACGCCTGGCTAACTTTTTGTATTTTTAATAGAGATGGGGTTTCACCGTGTTAGCCAGGATGGTCTCGATCTCCTGACCTCGTGATCTGCCCACCTCAGCCTCCTAAAGTGCTGGGAGTAGAGGCGTGAGCCACCGCACCCAGCCGTGTCAAACACTTTTTATGTCAACTGAGATCACGTTGCTTTTCTATCTGTTAATATGGTAAAGTGCAGCCAGGCGCACTTTGGGAGGCTGAGGCAGGTGGATCACTTGAGGTCAGGAGTTTGAAACCAGCCTGGCCAACATGGTGAAACCCCGTCTCTACAAAAATACAAAAATTAGCCAGGCATGGTGGTGGTCGCCTGTAATCTCAGCTACTCGGGAGGCTGAGGCAGGAGAATCGCTTGAACCCAGGAGGCGGAGGTTGCAGTTAGCAGAGATCATGCCATTGCACTCCACCCTGGGCGACAGAATGAGACTTTGTCTAAAAATATATATATATACACACACATATAGAGATATATATTATCTATCTATCTATCTATCTATCTATCTATCTAGAGACAGAGAGAGAGAGAAAAAGTTCCATTGATTGATTTTCAAATGTTTTAAAACTGAGATGCAACAGGGACTCCCCTTAGGGGCCTGTGGGTCCCCCTCCAAGCATGGAAATAAAGGAAAGTCTCCAGTTCCTTCAGGAGAAATTCTGGGCCCCTCACCGGCCCTGAGAAGTAAATGAGCAGCCTGAAAGCAAAATGGCCCAAGCAGCTAAAATAGCAGCCAGGGGTGCTGGGGACGCTGGCTCCCATAGAAACCCAAGATTGCATCTTAGTATGTCCTGGAGTGACTTTTCAGAAGCCTGGGCCCCCACCAAATGGATCTACCGGCCCGCAGGCCTCAGATACAGGGAACCAGGGGCTGAACTCTGCCTGCTGCTCTTGTTCTGTTTCTTCCTGAAGGGGGCCTGGAGGGAGCCACACCCATGAGCCAGAGTTAACATTCTTTTCTGCTGACCCCAACTTTTTTTTTTTTTTTTTTTTTTTTTTTTGAGACGGAGTCTGCCCTGTCGCCCAGGCTGGGAGTGCTGTGGCCGATCTCAGCTCACTGCAAGCCCGGCCTGGTTCTCGCTTTATTCTCCTGCCTCAGCTTTCTCCCGGTGTAGCTGGGGACTACAGGCGCCTGCCACCGCCTCCTTTGTATTTTTAGTAGAGACGGGATTTCACCAGAAGAGCCAGGATGGTCTCCCATCTCTGACTCGATCCACTTGCCCGGCCTCCCAAAAGCTGGGATTACAGGCTTGAGCCACCGCTACTCGGCCCCACCCCAACTTTCTTTAAACAAACTGGTTCTCCTTAATTGTAAATCAGATTTTTTTTTTTTTTTTTGAGACAGTCTCACTCTGCTTCACCCAGGTTGAGAGCAGCAGGTATCTCAGCTCACTGCAAGCTCCGCCTCCCAGGTTCATGCCATTCTGCCTCCCAGCCTCCCAAGTAGCTGGGATTACAGGTGCACCAGAACACCCGCTAGTCTTTTGTGTGTGTGTGAGTTCTTTTTTTCCTGGGACGGTTGAGATGGGAGTCTGCTCTGTCGCCTGAGCTGGAGTGCAGTGACTCCGACCTCAGCTCACTGCAACCTCCACCTCCGGTTCAAGCCGCATTCTTCTTGTTCAGCTCCTCCCCAGCAGCTGGGTTACAGGCAACCCACCACCACACCCGGGCTAATTTTTTGCATTTTTTTTTTTTTTTTTGAGGATTTGAGTCCGCCTCTGTCACCCAGGCTGGATCTCACTGCAGTAATGGATCCTCAGTTCACTCTGCAAGTCTCACTCCTGTTCACGCCATTCTCCTCGGCCTCATCTCCCAGGCTGGACTACAGGCTCACTTCACCCTCACCGCTAGTTTTTGTATTTTTATTGTAGACGGGTTTCACCGTGTTAGCTACAGGATGGTCTCTCGGGACCTGGACTCCTCGTGATCCGCTCAGCCGCCTCCCAAAGTGCTGGGATTACAGGCTTGAGCCACCGCTTCGGCCAATTTTTGTATTTTTAGTAATGCTGTGGTTTCGCCAAGTATATTGGCTGTGCTGGTCTCAACTTCTGACGCCAGATACACCCCACCCCGCCTCCCAGTGCTGATTACATGGAGCCACCATGCCTAGCCCCAGGAAATCTTGCATCTACTTCTATGACCTGGAATACACTCTCACCCCCTTCAAGATATCCCTCCCGCCGGGCGCTGGGTGGTCGCTTCCTGTAATCCAGCACTTTGGGAGGCCGAGACGGCGGATCACGAGGTCGAGATCGAGACCATCCTGGCTAACACGGTGAAACCCCGCCTCTACTAAAAATAAAAACTAGCTGGGCGAGGGCGTGCCTGTAGTCCCAGCTAATGCGGGAGCGAGGCAGGAGAATGGCTGTGAACCCGACAGCAGAGCTTGGTGAGCTGGAGATCCACTGCACTCCGTGCCTGGCGACAGAGCGACCCGCCCCAAAAAAAAAAAAAAAAAAAAAAGATATCCCTCCCTTTTAGGCCAAAACCAATGTGGTATAACCCTCCATGTTTTGATTTACAGTCTTGCCTGTGAATTCTATTTTCCTGAAATTTACCCCTGCCTTTAAAAACCCTTGCCTGCATGCCATCTGGGAGGCCAGCACTTAAGCACGAGCTGCCCTGGTCCTCCTTGCTTGGCGTCTGTAAGGAAGCACCCTCTTGCCGCCTGCTGCAAACCTCGGTGTGGACATTGGTCTCTTTGTGCTGGGTGAACAACCCTAGGTCAGCGCATTGACAAATCAGCTTTGCATGAACCTCCCTTGATCATGATGTAGTTTTTTTTTTTTTTGAGACTGAGTCTCACTCTGTCACCCAGGCTGGAGTGCAGTGGCGCGATCTCGGCTCACTGCACCCTCCACCTCCCAGGTTCAAGCAATTCTCCTGCCTCAGTCTCTGGTGTCACTGGGATTACAGGCGTGTGTCACCACACCACACCTGGCTAATTTTTGTATTTTTAGTAGAGATGGGATTTCGCCATGTTGGCCAGGCTGATCTCAGACTTCTGACCTCAAGTGATCCGCCTGCCTTGACCTCCCAAAGTGCTGGGATTACAGGCATGAGCCACTGCACCTGGCCTCCTTTGTCTTTTTATTACAGACAAGGTCTCACGATGCTGCCCATTGTGGACGTGAACTCCTGGGCTTAAGTGGTCCTTCCATCTCAGCCTCCCAAGTAGCTGGTACTATACGGGCATCCCACCGCGCCTGGCCAGATTTCTTTTGAGTCGTATCAGTGTGATACATCTTTCCCTATCCTTTTAACATAATTGTGTCTTTATATTTGATGCGTGTTTCTTCTAGGCAGCGTGTAGATGGGTATTGCTTTTTTTACCCAATCTGACAATCTTTGCCTTTTAGGTGGGATGTTTAGAATGTTTACATTTAATGTGATTATCAATATGGTGGGGTTTATTTTTTATTTATTTATTTTTTTGAGACGGAGTTTCACTCTTGTTGCCCAGGCTGGAGTGCAATGGCACGATCTCGGCTCACCACAACCTCTGCCTCCCAGGTTCAAGCAAGTCTCCTGCCTCAGCCTCCGTAGTAGCTGGGATTATAGGCGTGTGCCACCACGCCCAGCTAATTTTGTATTTTAAGTAGAGACGGGGTTTCTCCATGTTGGTCAGGCTGGTCTCAAAGTCCCCACCTCAGGTGATCCACCCACCTTGGCCTCCCAAAGTGCTGGGATTATAGGCGTGAGCCACCGCGCCCGGCAATGTGGTGGGGTTTAGATCTATCATCCTATTTGTCTTTGACTCATCTCATTTTTTCTTCTCCCTCTTTCTCTGCTTTTTTGGGGGGTTAATTTTTAAATTTTATTTCTGTCCTTTGTTGTCTTATTAGCTGTAATTCTTTATTTTAATGGTTGTTTTCAGATTTATACACTTTTTTTTTCTTTTTTCTTTTTGAGACAGAATCTCACTCTGTCACCCAGGCTGGAGTGCAGTGGCGCGATCTCGGCTCACTGCAACCTCTGCCTCCCAGGTTCAAGTGATTCTTCTGCCTCAGCCTCCCAAGTAGCTAGGACTACAGGCATGAGCCACCATGCCCAGCTAATTTTTATCTTTTTAGTAGAGATGGGGTTTCACCATATTGTCCATGCTGGTCTCGAACTCCTGACCTCATGATCCTCCCACCTAAGCCTCCCAAAGTGCTGGGATTACAGGCGTGAGACACCGCACCTGGCCTACTATACATTTTTAACTTGTTACTAAATTCAAGTGATATCATATAACCTCATATATAGTCAAAGAACCTTACAACATTACATTTCCATTTTCCTTCCCAGGCATTGTGCTATTGTTGTTACATATTTTAATTTTTCATATGATATAAACCCCACAATACATTATTTTTGCGTTAATCAGATAACTGTCAAGGCAGGTGGATCACCTGAGGTTAGGAATTCAAGACCAGCCTGACCAACATGGTGAAACCACATCTCTACTAAAAATACAAAACTTAGCCAGGTGTGGTGGCACGCACCTGTAATCCCAGCTACTTGGGAGGCTGAAGCAGGAGAATCACTTGAACCTGGTATAGAATGAGACCACCACTTCTCCTGTTGTCCTTCCCAGCTTTTCCCGGTCTCCCCTTTTCTCTAGTTTATAAGACAGGAGAAGGGGAAGAAAGCAAAAAGTTGGAAAGAAACAGAAGTAAGATAAATAGCTAGACAACCTTGGCGCCACCACCTGGCCCTGGTGGTTAAAATAATAATAATAATATTAACCCCTGACCAAGACTACTAGTGTTATCTGTAAATTCCAGACATTGTATGAGAAAGCACTGTAAAACTTTTTGTTCTGTTAGCTGATGCATGTAGCCCCTCGTCATGTTTTCCATGCTTGCTTGATTTATCATGACCCTTTTACATGGATCCCTTAAAGTTGTAAGCCTTTAAAAAGGCCAAGTATTTCTTCTTCAGGGAGCTCGGCTCTTAAGACTCGAGTCTGCCGACGCTCCGGGCCGAATAAAAAAACCTCTTCCTTCTTTAATCCAGTGTCTGAGGAGTTTTGTCTGTGGCTCGTCCTGCTACACTGGGAGGCGGAGGTTGAGGTGAGCCAAGATCATGCCACTGCAGTCCAGCCTGGGCGACAGAGGGAGACTCTGACTCAAAAAAGAAACGCACTCCTTATACTCACTCATTTAGTTGCCGTTTATGGTGTTCCTCATTTCTTTGTGTAGATTCGGTTTTCCATTGGGTACGACATTCCTTCTGCTTGATGGACACCTTAAGACACTCCTGCAGGCGATTCTTTTACTTTGCTGTATCTGAAAACAGCTTTGTTCTTTCCCAACCTCTGTCTCCTCTCCTTTGGGGACTCCAATTATACCTGTATTTCACCACTTGAAGGTGAACCACAGTTCACTGATGCTCTTTCAATTTTTCTAGTCATTTTTCTCCATTTCATTTGGACAGTTTGTATTGCTATGTTTTCAAGTTCACTGATCCTTTTTTTTGCGACAGAGTCTAGCTCTGTTGCCAGGCTGGAGTGCAGTGGCGCGATCTTGGCTCACTGCAACTTCTGCCTCTCGGAGGCGATTCTCCTGCCTCAGCCTCCCCAGTAGCTGGGAATACAGGAATGCGCTGCCACGCCCAGCTAAGTTTTGTATTTTTAGTAGAGATGGGTTTCACCATGTTGGCCAGGTTGGTCTTGAACTCCTGACCTCAGGTGATCCACCTGCCTTGGTCTCCCAAAGTGCTGGGATTATAGGCGTGAGCCATGGCGCCTGTCCACACTGATCCTTTTTTTTTTGCAGTGTTCCATTAATTCCATCTCATGTATTATCTCTCTCAGACACTATTTTTCATCCCCAGAAGTTCGATTTGAGGCTTCCCCCCCATCTTTACTTAACATATTGTCTTTCCTTTCCTCCAGCATCTTCAACATATGGAATATGATCACAGCATAAGTGTGTGTGTGCTGTCCTATACTTGCCCTGTCACCTTTGTCATTTCCAGGTCAGTTACTGCAACCTCTGCCTCCCGGATTCAAGCGATTCTCCTGCCTCAGCCTCCTAACTAGGGCTACAGGTTACCTGCCACCATACCCGGCTAGTTTTTATATTTTTAGTAGAGATGGGGTTTCACCATGTTGTCCAGGCTGTTTGTGAACTTCTCATCTGAAGTGATTCGCCCTCCTCGGCCTCCCAGAGTGATGGGATTATAGGCGTGAGCCACTGTGCCCGGCCCCAGGTCAATTTTGATTGATTTTTCCTATCTCTCCATACGGGTCATAATGTCCTGCCTCTTTTCATGCCTGGGTTTTTTTTTGTTTGTTTGTTTGTTTGTTTTTTACTGGATATTCAACATTTTGTATTCTACCTTGTTTGGCTCTGGATATTTTTGTGGACCTACACATACATTTGCATTCGTTTCTGGGATGTGATTAAGTTACTTGGAAACTGTATGGTCCTTTTTTTTTTTTTTTTTGAGGCAGGGTCTCTGTTGCACGGACTGGAGTGCAGTGGTGTGATCTTGGCTCACTGCAGTCTCGGCCCCCTGGGCTCGTGATTCTCCCAGCTCAGCCTGCCCAGTAGCTGGGGCCACAGGCACACACCACCACATTTGGCAACTTTTTGGATTTTTGTAGAGATGGAGTTTCACCATGTTGCCTAAGGTAGTCTTGAACTCCTGGGCTCAACTGGTCTGCCTGCCTTGGCTTCCCAAAGTTCTGGGATTACAGGTGTGAGCCCCCACATCTGACTCTGGGTCTTGTTATTGAGTGGTGTTTGTTGGGACCTGAACTGTATTTAGTCTCGTGTTGATGCTTCCCTACTACAAGGTGAGAACTTCTTCCTGCTCTAACGATGCTTCCCTGCTCTGGCTGCCGGACACAGGGACTATTCCCAGCCTTGCGTGGGCTCTGATCCTGTGAACTCCAGCCCCCTGCCTGGCCACCTCTATCTTCCCATTTGAGGGAGACGCAGGTGGCTGCCTGGGTTCCCTTTCTCTACTCCGTGCCCGGGGGTGGGCGGGACAGTCCTCGCTGCCGGGTCGGTTCCCCTCTCTCCAGCACCACGGTCCTCGGTTTCGTGAGCCCAGTGCCTTGAGTGCTGCTTTTTTTTTTATTAGTCTGTTTTTTTGGTTGCTGCAGCTGAGAGTGTGTAAGTCCAACCCCTGTTACTTCATCTCCGTTCTCGGCCAAGCCCCCTCCACCCGCCTGTCCCCGTCAGTCCCTATACCTGCTGTCCCTGAGATGCCGCCTCTGTGAGGCCTGACGGGCTCTCCCCCAGTCCCGCCTCTCCTGCCCCGGGGCAGGTGCTGTCGCGGCCAGCGAGGATCCGTGCGAGCGAACCTGCGCGCGAGGGGCTCACCGGGGCTGGGCAGGTGGCTACAAGAGCCTGTCTCCCTGCGGTCACCCCATAGGGTTGGCTGAGGATGGGGCCCAAGACCGTGAGGGTGGCTGACCGCCCCGAGTTTCAGTTTTAAGGGGCAGGACGTGCTTGCGCCGGCCCCTGGGTTCCGCGCTCCGCGCCGCCTGACCCGAAGGGGCGTGGGAGCCGGCAAGGCCCAGTGCCTGTTCCGGAGGTGGGCGAGGGGCAGGGGGCTTCCGGGGGACGGGACCTGGGCTGGGACGTGGTGGGCGGAGCGAGGAGAGGAGGGAGAACGCCTCGGCAGCTGCCGCACAGCCGCCACCGCCAGAGGGCAGCGGGGGCCCGCACGGAAGGTCCCCGGCCCCGCCCCGCCCCCCCCCGCCCCCCCCCCCCCCCCCGGCCCCGCCCCGCCCTCCCCGGCCCCGCCCCCGTCCGCCTCGGGCCCCGCCCAACCCCGTCTGCCGCTCCGCCCCTGGTCCCGCCCAGTCGTCCCGGCCCCGCCCACCAGGGGGCCGCGCCGCTGCCCATGCCCCTCCCACTGCCCGCCTCATTCGGGCGCCGGCACCTGCCGGCCTGTCTGTTCCCTGCTTCTACTCTGCACACTCGCAGTCAGCTTTCCGCACACCTGTCCCCTTTCCACGCACCTGTGCCCGGCAGCCCGCACACCTGTGGGAGCGCTGCCTCCTCGCCAGCCGTCCGGGGAGTTCAGCGCTGCTCTCCCACGGGCGTGGGACCGCCCCACCCACCTGTCCGTGTCCGCAGAGCCGGCCGGGAGGGCGGCAGGTGGGCCCCGGCGCTGCTGGCTCCTTGTGGGACAGTGCCGCGGCGTGGGTGCAGGACATTCTCCCGCCGGGAGGACCACGCGGCGGTCCCCGGACCCTTTCCCCGGGTGCAGAGCGGCGGCTGTGCCAGCAGGGGCAGGACGGGCGGGCCGAGCGCACCTCCATCCGCCCTCGTGACGCCCACGTTGGCCCAGACACGGGATTTGGGGTGGAGGACGCTGGTCTAGGAACCAGCGGGTTGGAACGGCCGGGTAGTTCGGGCCTTGAGGAGTCCCAGACCCTGAAACTGGCACCCCCCACGCCCCGCCCAGCTCTCCTCGGCCTGGGGACACCAGCTGCCAGGCCTCTCCAGTTTCAGCCTTTCCTGGGAGGGCTTCCTGGAAGAGGCGGCTTCTGGCCCCAGAAAGACAGGCTGCTCCGGGGGATAGATGCGGTGCTGGGGTGGTGACTCCGCGGAGTCGAGGGTGTGACGCGGGATGTGGGCAGGCCGTGGGGTTTGTGTTCCAGGACTGGGAGACAAGACGAGGGGAGGCCATGGGGCGGTTGGAGGTGCGGCCTGGGAACCCGGCGTGCTGGACTCTGAGCAGGGACGGCAGGCGAGGCGCGTGGAGGAAGAGCCGCGAAGAGCTGGGCGCTGTCTTCTCCGCGCCTCTGTTTCTTCATCTGCTCCTGGGGCCGCCTGCCCAGTAGCGGGGATTAAATCGGATGTTGACGTCTATTATGATGATTAATGTTCTTGTCATTCCCGTCACTAGCAGGTGAGAGGCGGGGAGGCCTCGGGTGGGAACATACCTATGGCCAAGGGCACGAGGTAACCCGAGCGCCCCGGAAAGGACCCCTGCCTGCATCGCCACGGCCGTCCCCGCCTACCCCGTCCACATCAGCTCCGGCTGGGCGAGGCCCTGCTTCTCCCTTCTGCTCCCGAAGACCACCCCGGGGCGCAGACCTGGAGACCTCGGAGCGCCCGCGGCCGTCCAGTCCGCCCCCTTCTGACAACCAGAGAGCGGTCTAGGCCGGGCACGGGGCTGCGCAGAGGGGCTGCGGGCAGGGCCGGAGCCTGCTCTGGGGGTCGCGAAGGTGTCCCAAGAGTTGGGGACCCGACCGGGCGAGCGCGGGCGCAGGTGTGGTGAGGGCGCGGCGAAGCTTGCGGGGACCAAGGGCGCGCGGGCGGGGCCGGGGGCGCGGCGAGTCTCGGGCGGGGGCGGGGCGGGGGCGGGGGCGGGGCCGGACCCGGGGAAGCCGCCCGCCCGCCCGCGGGGACGTCCGCACCGCGAGGGTTAAGGCCCGGAGCCCGGCGGGGCGGGGGCGGCGTGCGCGCGCGGATTGGGGAAAAGTTTGGCGGCGGGGCGGGGCACGGGGCGGGCCGGCGCGCGCGGATTGGCCGGAAGTTGTGCCGGGGGCGGGCCGGGGTCCGGGCTCGGCGCTCGCTCCGGGAGAGTTGACAAAGCCCCGCAGGGAAGGACGCCTCGCGGCGCGGCGCCCCGGGCCCCTCGCCCCGCCGCCCCGGGACTCCGGCCCCAGCCCCCGGCCCTGCGGACTCGCCCCGCCGCCTGCCTGGTCTGGGACCCCGCGCCCTGAGCGCCCGAGCCCGGACCCCGACCCGGCCCGAGACTCCCGCGCCCAGGTAGCGCCGCCCCGCCCCGAGGCCGGGCCCGGGGGCGCGGGGCGGCGGGATGCGGCGCCCGGGGCGGCGATGACCGCAGAGCGCACGCCGCGGGCCTGGCCCTGACCCCGCCGCCCGCCCGCACGCCGAGCCCCCGCCGAGGTGAGATCCCGGCGCGCGGCCGCGACCCCAGGTGGGCAGACGGGGGAGGGCGGGGGTCCGGGGCGGGGGCGGGGAGGGGAGGGTTCGGAGCCCCAGCTGGGCACGGGTCACGCGCGCCGCCGCCGCTCCTGCGGGTCCCCGGCCTGCCCCGTCCCCGCCCCCGCGCCCCACGTGGGCCCCCCCAGCGCAAATTTGTCCGCTAATGGCGCAGGCGATTATCTGCGGGGCGCTGGGTGTTGTGTGTCCTGCGGGCAGGGCCGGAGTTACAAGCGCCAGGAATCCAGACGGTGTGTGGAGGGGGGGCAGCGGGGGAGCCCGGTAATTAGTGTAAACCCTTTGTCTGCCTTTGATACCCACAGCTTCTCCCCGCCGCGGCTTCCTCCGCCTGGAGCGCGGGCGGGGAGGGCCTGTCGGGGAAGTGGGTCCAGACCCCTGATCCCCGCGGCCCGGGACCGGGGAGGGCGGTATCTCCCACTTCCACGCTTTGGTGACGGCGCCCCCAATGCCCCCAGGTCCGGACAGGCCGAGATGACGCCGAGTCCCGTGTTGCTGCTCCTGCTGCCGCCGCTGCTGCTGGGGGCCCTCCCGCCGGCCGCCGCCGCCCGAGGTGAGTTCTGGCGCCCAGCCCAGCCAGCCTGGCCTCCGCCAGCGCCGCCCCCTTCCCGCCAGGCCCTGAACCCTGCCACAGTGCCCGCCTGGCACGCGCCATGCCCCGCCCCTGCCGCCCCGCTCGCCAGGCCCCCTTCCTTCCAGGGTCCCCTCACCCATGGGCTGACCACAGCGCCCAGGCGGCCTCCCCCAGCTGGCTGGAGGAGTCCCTTTCACTTGTGCTTGCTGGCCAGGTGGGCTCTAGCCCTGGCCCCCAGGACATGCTTCTTTCTGGTCTTGCAAACACTTTCACCCTCCTACCTGCAGTCCAGGGCAGCTGATCACCTGTGGATTCTTGGGGAGTGGGCGGTTTGTGGCCACAGTGGACCCAACTAGGACTCTGGGAACCTGCAGAGACCCCCACGGAGGCCAGGATGGGCTATGAGAGATATTGGTGATATACTGGGTGTCTGGGAGTGAAACGGACCCTCAGACCCCCAGTGTCCCAGCCACTGGGCACACACCAGACCTAGCTGTGTGCCCTGGCCCTGCCCAGCCCCAGGCAGGCAGTGCAGGGCGGCTGTGTGGACAAGTCCCCAGAGCCGGGACGCACCCCAGGACTGCGTGCCTGTGGGCACCCACTGTACCGGCCTGGTACGTCCTCACGCCACTGATAGCTAAGTGGCAGCTATGCCACGGGACCCGGCTCCAGCAAGGGCATCTGAAGCCGATGGGTGATGTGTCCCCGCAGACTCATGCCCGCCATGTTCCAGGATCCGAGCACAGCGCTGGCTGCCCCCATGGCTAGGCGGGACCTGTGGCCAGGCCGGCCCTTTGGGTGTGTTGACCACTCAGGATTGTCCGCGCTGTGTCCACCAGTCCTGAGGCTTCGCACCCCTCCCCTGCCGCCCAGCAAGTGCGCCGCATCCAACCTGGCCTTATATGGGCACGTTCGGGTGTTGGATGGCGGGTGGTGGCCAGGTGGGCCTTATGCCACAGCACCCCCCCACCCCCCTCCTGCCCACATGGGCCTGGCTGAGCGGCTGCTCTGAGGGCCCGGCAGCGTCCTGGGCTGTGTGGGCACTCAGGCCATACTGGGCGAGCCCCCACCACCGCTAGTGGCCTGGACTTGCATTCTCTTTGATCTGTTTGGCCTCCCCCATCCCTGCACCTGCCTATCCTCTGTCCCCTCGGCCAGGGAGGCTCTGGAGGCCTCTGTCCTGCCATGGTCCGTGGCTGGGGCTGAAGCTGACTGGTGGATGGCCGCGGTCACCCATGGCAGTGGGTGGCAGAGCCCGCCTCTTCATGGAGACGCCCCAGCGGCCACCCCCTTCGCTTTCGTCCTCCTCAACTGCGGCCTTGGGGCCGAGGATATCCAGCCCTGGCTTTGCATGGCAAAGGCCCTGGCGGCACTGGGGAGCTGGGATTGAGCGGCTTTCCAAGGGCAGGGGCCTCTGTGGTTTGGGTGGAGGTGGGGAGGAGGTTCTTCCGGACTGCGCTGATTTTCCTAGCATGGACTAGGGCGCGAGGTCCATCCAAGTGTGTTTCTCCTGCTCTGAACAGCCCACTGTGCACCTTCGTTAGGCCAAGGACCAGCATGCAGAGGGTTTGGGTTGTTTTTGAAAAGCCATTTCTCGCTAGGTCATAAGTTCTGGAATCGGCACATCACTAGACTCGGATCATATTTTGAAAGTTCCTCTTTTCCCAAAGTTTCACAATCTTGGTGGATTTGTCTAAAAACTGCTTTTCTTTTTTTTTTCCAATTTGAAAAAAGATAGGAATTGGCTTTCTCCCTTTCCCTTTTATTTCTCACAGTGGGAACTTGAGAGTTTGTGGATGAAATACCTTTTACCAATAATTCTGAAGGAAGTCGTTTCAGGGCTTTCTGAGAAGTGCCACCTTTGAACTTTTGCAAGCATGGCCTTGGGGACCAGCTCTAAGCGGCCTGCCTAGGAGGCCACTCCCCTTTCCTCTGCACCCGGCCAGCTGCTGTGGGCAAGCTGAGCCCTGACCCAGGTGGGCAGGGTGCCTGTCCAGGGGTGCCCCATGCCTGGGGGGTGGCGTGGTCAGTGTCGGCTCCCTGTAGGGGCAGGAGTCTGAAGGGTGTGTGACTCGGGGAAGCAATAGCTGTGGGTGCACGGTGCTGACCTCGGCCCCCAGCCAGGCCTCAGGGCCCTCCTCCCTCGCCCCAAGCCCTTCCAGGCAGTGGCTGGCCAGTGTGTAGCGGGCTGAGGTGGACGTGTGGGAGCTGGGCCCAGCCCCTGCAAGGTGGGGAATCGGGCCAGCCGCCCCGTTTCCATCTCGGGGCCCCACTCCTGGAAGGGAAAATAAATCACTGTCCCCTTGGGGGAGGGAGGGAGCCGTGAACAAAGTCGCCTTTGGCTGGGCCTGGAAACGCCGACCGCAGACTCCTTTATCCATTGTGCGGGAATCAATGGGCCTCCGGGCTCCCTTTCAGCCGCAGGCCCCGCGCTGCGGCCCTGTCGAGGGGAAATGTTGGTTTTTCCCCAGCCGTGGCCTCCAGCCCCTGGCTTGCCCAGCCCTGGCTCAGGAACCATGGCCGCGCTGGGAGAGGCGGGCTGTGCCCACAGGCTGGACCCCCGACTGCTGCATGCTGGCCCTCTCTGCAGCCTGAGCTTGCTTCTTGGCCCAGGGTGGACTCCTTTGCCCCATCTGGGCCTCTGCCGGTGACTCCAGGCCTGGTGTATCCAGGTGACAGCCTCAGCGGGTGGGTCAGCACAGGAGGGAGAGGTGTGCCCACACCCCTCTCCCCAGAGGCCTCCTCTAGGGCTGCCCTCCCTGCCTGCCTGCCTGCCACTCTCCCTGGCAGCCATCCCTGGAGCTGCTGGTCAAGCCCCAGGGTGTCTGGCTGCCCTCTGCAGGCGGCTCCAAGGTGGGCCACAGCGCCAGGGCCCACGGTCCAAGATGGCTGGGGTAGAGTGAAGCAGGGGATGGGAGAGGAGGGGTTTCATGGGCCAGGGCAGGCCTAACAGGAGAGGTGGGTACCAGTCCCCTTGGAGCAAGTCAGCGTGAGTGGGGGTCTCCCTTCAGGACATTGTCCCTGTGTGGGGCAGGGGGTGCCGCCCATCTTGGCAGAAAGCCCAACCACTTTTCTTCTTGCCTGGTGCTGTGAAGGGGCTGAGGAGTGAACATTGGCTGAGCAGTGACAGGGAGGAGGGAGCCGGGCTGCTGCCCTGGTGTGCGGCATGGGGCCCGCTGGGCACAGTGACGCCCTCTGGGCTACTAAGACTGTGAGCCCCAGGACAGCTTGGTGGTCCCCTGGGGAGCTTTGTCCAGGCCCACCAGCCAGTGGCTTCGGGCCCCTCCTCATTCCCTGTAACCTTCCTGCCCTATCCCCAGTGGTGACCATAGGGCTTCGTCTGGAGCACAGTACCACACCCCAGGGCATCACTGTGTGTCCCAGAGAGGCTGGGTGGCTGTGCCCTGTGGCCTGCAGGGGCCTGGGGAGCTGCAGTGGACAGGCCCAGTGCCCTCCTGTCCCCAGCCCTGTCCTTGAGAAGTCTGCCATGTGAGTGGGAGCAAGGGCCCCTGGCCTGGTGGTGGTGCCCAGTGTGCCTGGGCTGCTCAGTGGTCACGGCAGCCCCACCCGGGGGCCAAGAGCCCTGGCAGGGGGCAGAGCATCAGCTCACCCCTGATCTCTGGCCTCGGGGGTTCTGGGATCAGGAAATGTTCTTGCTGATGCTTCTTAAGTGGGGAAGGGCTGCCAAGGTCTGCAGGCAGAGCCCCTCTGGGGAGTTCCGGGCAGGGGAGGCCTGGGGACTGAAGCCAGGCAGGCTGGGGTTTTGAGGTGGGGGTGGGGGCATGAACCGGGCTGGGCCTGGTGAGGTCTGGACTGGGATGGCTACGGAGGAATCTTTGCCTGTTTCAGCACTGTGCAAGGTTCTCTTTAGGGCGTGGCACCGCCTCACGATGCTCTGTTGCCCGCCCTGTGCCCTGGCGTGTCAAGAAGGGGGAGTAGTACCCTGGGGCTGGGGTTGCAGAAGGTTCCACCTCAAGGCTTCCAGAGGAGGCCCCCCAGCCTGCTGACTCGCTGGGTGCCCAGGGCTGGGCAGCGTGGTGGGGCACAGCTTGTGGGGTAGCCGCCTGTGCTGCAGGCCCCCAGGTCCCCGCACATCCTCTGGGTCTGCTCCCTGAGTGCCGCCTGGCTAGCTGGTGACTGTGTGTGTCCTGGGTCTGTGCATGCGGGTGCATATGCGTGTGCCTGGGCGTCCCGGGCTGGAGGAGAGCCTGGCCCTGGCACCTGATGGGCAGCAGGCTGTGTAGCGGGTCACCTGTGCTGTGGCTCCTGGGGGCGGCCGCTCTTGCATTTGGCTTCCTGGGGAGGGGATCGGGCCCTGGCACTAACTCTGGCGTTTCCCACTCACTCCTGCCCTGGGTGCCCCTGGGGGCCTGGCACAGCCACATAGTGGCCATCTGTGGTGGGGGCACTGTGTCTCCTCTTGGTGACCGGTGGGGGGCTGCCGGCTGCAGAAGGCTCAGCACCTGGATTGGCTCTGCACCCCCTCAGGGGTCTGGCACAGTGTGTCCTGATTCCCTTACCCTCCCTTCTGGTCAAGGTGAGCCCCCTTCCCCAGGCCACTCAGCTTCTCCAGGAGGACATGGGGCCTGGCCACCCGCACCCCATGGCCAGGTCCCTGACCAGGCCAGAGAATTCCTTCAGCTGGAAACTCGGGGCCATGCAGGGCCCCCCAGTTCCCAGGCATCCTCGCTCCACTCTGGCCCCGTTTGGCTGCCAGGCCACTCTTGGTCCAGCTCCTCCATGCGGGGAACTTAGGGTTGGCCGGTCAGGGCTAGGGTTGAGGGGACCACACAGCCGGCCCCTCAGCGGTCAGCTCCACCTGCCCCTCCCTCCCTGGCGCACCGTGGCTTGGTCTGTCCCCACGGACGCCCCACCCTGCTGTGTTGTCAACCAGCATCTGCCCCTGCTGTGGTGGACGCTCCTTCCTCAGGAAGCCCCCGTTGTCCCCACTGGGTCAGGAGTCCTGTCCGACCTGGGCCAGCATTGCCCCGGGCTCTGTAGAGGGGCGGACACCACTGGCTTGGGCTATAGAGGCATCCTGGGAGGTGCAGGTACACTGGAAAGTAAGAGGAGGCCGTTTCCTGGTCCCAGCTCGTGTCTGCTCGCGACAGAGGGATCATGACACTGCACGTGTGTCTGTGCCTGGGCGCCTCTCCTTACGCTGAGGGCTGTGTTCTGGGAAGCACCCCTTCCTTGCTCCCTGTGCTGAAGGCTGTGTTCTGGGGAGCACCCCCTCCTTGCTCCCTGTGGGAGCCAGGCCCCATGGGGAGGAGCTGCCGTGGTCTCAGGAGGGAAACTGGGCAGCCCTGGCCATGAATCCTCTGTACCTGCCTTGGCTGGCCACCACCCCCCTGCCGTTCTCCCTACGAATGCCCACCGAGTGTCTGCTGTATGCCAGGCCTCGGGACACCGCGAGCACGGGAGAGGGGCTTGGGTGTGGGTTTGGACCATGTGGCCAGGACGGGCCATTCCAGAAGAGATACTGGAGACCCCGGGGTGAGGGGCGTCGGAGAGGGCACTCCAGACGAGGCAGGTGTGGGGAGCTGATCTGAGGGCCTGTGAAGACGGGGAGGGGCAGGCCGCAGGGGGTCCTGCCTCTGTCCCTCCAGACTGCAGCTTCCTCCCCTCCATCCCAGGGCCTGCCCACCTCCACCCTTCCTGGGCCCTGGGAAAGAGGAGTCTCTGTGTCTGGGGATAGTGTGTGTGTGACAAAGCGTGTGGGCAGGGTGGCCTCTCTGGGCCTTGCTGCTGTGGGAAGCCCCTGTTCCTCCTCCTTCCCCAGTTGTGTTTTTTACAGCTGGGCAGGGGTGGCGGGGTGGGAGGGGTTGGCGGCATCCCCCTTCTTGGCCCACCGCCTCCGAGTCTAGTCCTCTATACCTGACAGCAGTGAGGCCCTGTCTCAGACTCAGTTTACCCTCATGTCTGGCTCCCACGTGGCCCTTGGTGTCCTGCCTGTGCTGGGGGCCTCTTGACTGTGGCTAAGTGTGTGCAGGGCAGGGGCTGTTCTGGAGGAGGAGGCTGGGGGGCATCTTGGCGGGGTGCAAACCCTGGAGGTGGCACGGCGCCGCTGTCATGCCCAGCAGAGCCCCGGTGCTGGCTCCCTGTATTCTTCCTGGCTGCGGTGCGAGGCGGCCACAGTCTCCCACCAGGTACCTATGCCCTCAGGTCCTACCTCAGTTTCCCCATAGGCTGCGTGGGTTGGACGCCCGTCCAGGTGGTGTGGGCTTGCCTAAACATAAAGCCCAGGCCGCTGTCCTGGCACGCTCATTTCCCAGGAATCTGGGGGGCTGGGCTTCCTCCTGGTCAGGCCCTCCTGCGGGGGTCTTGGGCCTGCAACAGCAGGGTGTCCAGGGAGCCCAGGTGGGGGTGGGATGGGCCTGGCGAGGGGGACGGAGGGAGGCTGTTTGCTTTAGGATAAGGCTGGCTCCTCTGGCCTGGCTGCCTCCAGCCGTGCCTACAGCACTTGCAGGCCGGCCTCGGGGGCCACGCTTCCGGCCAGCCGGCGGTCATTTGGCTCTGCCCCCTTTCTCAGCAGTGACCATGGGCGGGGGTCCCGCCTCCCTGTCTGTGCCTGTCATCCCGTACCTCCCGCATGCCTGTGGGGGCCTTTACCTCCCCAAGCCTTGCTTGTGTCTGCCTGGGGCACGGTGGGGGCTGGGGCCAGAGGTAGCCCCTTCCTGAAGTGCAGCTGGGGCTTTCAGCCTCTGAGGCGGGCTCCCTCCCGAGATGGGGGGGCTGGGTCCGTGTGCCCCCACCCAGGACAGGGTCGGGCACTTGCTCTCTTGCTCCTTCTGGGCAGTTGTGTGGGTAGGCACTCATGTGCATACATGAACATGCTTGCACGTGTGAGACCTGCGCCCAGGTAGCCCCTCAGGAGGCCCAGGTACCCCTGCAGGCTGTGGGCCACAGGGGCTGGGCTGGGCAGGGGCCTTGGCCACTCCCTCTTGATCCCGGAGGCCCTGTGGGTGGTGGGAGTTCGGGCAGCGACAGGTGCTGGTGAGGTCAACCTGGGGTGGGTCTGGGACCTGGGCAGGCTGGGAAGGGGTCAGGAGGCCCCTGTGCTGTGGGCCCTGCAGCCCCGTTTGCCAGAGCTGCCCCCAGCCCTGGGCAGCTTACAGAACCACACTGAGGGGGAGGTGGGCTGGCAGCCCCCACAGCCGCCATCTCATTTCCTCTCCGGGGGATTACAGGGAGGGTAGGGAAGGAGGGGCTTCAGGGCTGGGGCCCATGGCCAGGGTGGGAGGGTCCTGAGTTGAGGGAGAGATACAGGTCAGAGGAGAGACCCCCACATGTTTTCTCAGAGAGGCCAGGGACTGGTGTGGGCCGGGTGGGCCAGGGCTGGGAAGAATCCCTCCCTCCAGAGCCTCAGCCCACCCTTTGTGTTTCTGGTCACAGTGGGGAGGCTCCATGTCTCCACGCCCAGCCCCAGCAGCCGACGATGCCTGTGGGATCAGAACCCGGAGGCCCTGGGCCGCGCCCCCTGTGCTATCAGCGCTGATTAGGCTTCCAGAGAGGTGATAGGGATTCTCTGTGGGGGTCCCTGTCCCCAGACCTGGGGGGTGAGATTGGGAGTTGCTACCTGTCTGAAGACGCCGGTGGGAGACGTCACGGGGCCACTGTTAATTGCGTGTTGGAGAAACACACGGCCCCAGGCACTGTCGAGATGGCTTGGAGCAGCTGCTGCCTCTTGGTGTCTCTGCACCCAGCCTGGACACTCCCAGACAGCAGTGGCTGCAGTTCGGGAGGGACACTGTCACCCATGGGCTGGCCAGAGGTGCCCTGGGAACCGTGGGGTGCCTGTGGCCACCTCTCAGATGCAGAGAGCAGTGAGTGGGCTGCGGTTGCCGCTGCAGGACTTGGGAGCAGCACGTGGGGAGTGGGGCGCGCGGGGCCCTCCTCTCCCAGGAGCTCCATCCAGGTGCAGGCCCTGCGGTGCTCTGAGTTTCTGAGGCCTGCAGGGTCTGTGTGTTCCAGGCTCATCTTCCCGGCTGGCTAGGCACTGCCCACTGGGGCCGGTCACACACAAACAGGGCCCTGGCCCTGCCTTCCAGCTCAGAAGCACCCAGGCAGGGGACGGGGTGGGGTGGGGACCCGGGCAGGGGACGGGGTGGGGTGGGGTGGGGTGGGACCCGGGCAGGGGACGGGGTGGGGTGGGGACCCGGGCAGGGGACGGGATGGGTTTCTTTCTGCCAGGAAAGGAGGACTTGGCTTCTCCACGTGGGGTGGGACAGAGTGAGTGGCCATGTGGAGCTGCAGCCTGTCTGCTCCTGTGGGTTTCACAGGCAGTGGGGGGACATACTGGCTGCCAGGTACAGCCTCAGGGCTGCCAGCCAGACAGGATCCAGCAGTGCCCATGGCCAGCCCTAGCTACTGTCGCTCCAGAGCAAGCCTCTGACCCCGGGGCCTTGGGGTCATGCCCCCTCAAGGCTAAGGTGCCTGGCAGGGTAGGGCCCTTGGGGTGGGCAGACAGACCTGGGCATCTGTGGTCCCTGAACTCAGGTCTGATACTGACAGAGACGTGGGTGCCGCACAAACTCTCATCCACACAGTGCCCGTGCGCAGGCGGTCTGCTGTGCCTGATTGCGTGTGGATAGCTGTGGGGTCGCTGGCCTGTGTCCAGGCCCGGCTGGGCCCTGGGCTGATGGTTGGGTGGGAGTTGGGTGAGGGGCCTGGAGCCTCTTTGGGACCCACCAGGGCCCCCATCCCCCTGCCGCCCTTGTCCTTGGGGGGCCGCTGTCCCCTCTGACCTAGGGTGTACAGCTGCTTCCTGTGTGACCAGGAGGAGCCCCTGCCCTCTTGGCTGGTGGGTTTTGAGGGCTACCAAGCACAGCTGTTTTGCATCCTCTGGGGACCCTACTCCCCTCTCACGTCTCAAAGAGCCAGCCTCTGGGACCACAGAGCCGCCCCGGCTGTGAGAGGCTGCTGACGTGGTGTTCAGTGGGCCAGCACTCAGGGGCTTTGGTGCATGTAGGCAGCTGAGGCCTGGGTCGGGGGCACTGCGCCTGGGCCCCTCTACTCACCTTGGGCAGGCGACCCAGGTGGAGCTCAGGCCTGAGGTCTGTGCTGGGCCGTGGGTCCCCTTTTGATCCCCCTTGGCTCTGGACCCCAAGCCCCTCCTCGTTGACTGTTCCTTGGACCCACCCGCAGGCCCCCCCAGGATGGCAGACAAGGTGGTCCCACGGCAGGTGGCCCGGCTGGGCCGCACCGTGCGGCTGCAGTGCCCTGTGGAGGGGGATCCACCACCATTGACCATGTGGACCAAGGACGGCCGCACCATCCACAGCGGCTGGAGCCGCTTCCGCGTGCTCCCCCAGGGGCTGAAGGTGAAGCAGGTGGAGCGGGAGGATGCCGGCGTGTACGTGTGCAAGGCCACCAACGGCTTTGGCAGCCTGAGCGTCAACTACACTCTTGTCGTGCTGGGTTAGTCGCTGCTGCGGTCAGAGGTCATGGGCTGGGTTGGAGCCAGGCAGGGGCATGCAGGAGGGCGGACGGGGACACACCTGGGGCCTGAGAGTCAGCCAGCCCCGGGCAGAAAGCCTTCCTTCGGCGCCCTGCCCTCCCTCTGCTGACTGCACCTCTGCCACCATCCCCCAGGCTGGGCTCCGTTCCTGTCCCCATCAGGCTCCAGCCTCTGGGCCTTCCTCCGGGCGGAGGGCGGCGGGCAGTGGGCGGAGGGCAGCGGCCGGGAGCCACAGGCCGTGGTCCCACAGAAGGGCTGGGGCCCGAGGCCTTGGCAGGGTGTGCCGGCCGTCGGCTGTGACTTTGAGGCTCAGGTTTCGGAGTTCAGAGGAGCCGCGGGGATGCCTGGCCTTTCTGTTCTCCTCTGCGCCTGGGGCCTGGGTGCGGGGCTTGGACAGGTGTCCAGAGACACGCCCTCCATACCTAGGGACCGGGCACCCCGCCTGCTCTGCTGGGCTCCTGGGTGTGGGGCCCTCCGGTGGAGCTCCTGGAGCTGGGCTGGCCCGTTTCTGAACGCAGGGGGCTGGCCCGTTTCTGAACGCAGGAGGCTGGCCCAGGCCCCGGCAGGGTCTGGGGGTGCGGCCTGAGACAGCCTGGTCCTGGGCTCAGTGGAGGAGCGGCTGTCACAGGGTGGATGGAGGGGACATTCCACAGCACGCCCTGCTCCTCCAGATTGTGTGGAATGGGAAAACTGTGGCTGTCCCCCCACCCCCACCCCACAGTCCTTTCAAAGGCGATGATGACCGAGAGGTATGAGAGTCTCGTCTGTTCACCAGCCCTCGGCCCCTTGATGTAGGCTAGGGTTACTGCAGCTGCTGGCCGGGCCCAGCTCCCTCCTCCCCGGGGCCTGCAGACCCCCCGGAGCCAGAGTAGGGGCCAGTCCTCCAGCCCCACCCGTACCCGTCAGGATCACCTGCGCCTAGTGTGGGCCAGCGGCCCTTGCCCAGCTGTCCCTGGGATTCTGGGCTGTGGGTGTGTGGTGCAGCCCCCTGCCTGGGTGTGTAGGACTGTCCTGGCTGGGGCTGGGGGCACTAGAGGCCATGGGAGAGTTGGGGGTGCTCCTCAGGGCCCCCCTCACCTGCCCTCCCTGTGCACCTCCATTTCTCTGCAGATGACATTAGCCCAGGGAAGGAGAGCCTGGGCCCCGACAGCTCCTCTGGGGGTCAAGAGGATCCCGCCAGCCAGCAGTGGGGTGAGCAGGGGACCGCCGTCTGCCAGGGTGGGGGGTGTCTGTCCTGGCCCCTCGGCCGCTTCCCCATCCTCTGACCTCCATGCTGCCCCACCCCACAGCACGACCACGCTTCACACAGCCCTCCAAGATGAGGCGCCGGGTGATTGCACGGCCTGTGGGCAGCTCCGTGCGGCTCAAGTGCGTGGCCAGTGGGCACCCTCGGCCCGACATCACGTGGATGAAGGACGACCAGGCCTTGACACGCCCAGAGGCCGCCGAGCCCAGGAAGAAGAAGTGGACGCTGAGCCTGAAGAACCTGCGGCCGGAGGACAGTGGCAAATACACCTGCCGTGTGTCGAACCGCGCAGGCGCCATCAACGCCACCTACAAGGTGGATGTGATCCGTGAGTGTGGCCTGGGGCACTGGCGGGCCGGGGGTGCTGGTGGGGTCTGGGGGCTGGCGGGCCAGGGGTGCTGGTGGGGTCTGGGGGCTGGTGGTCTAGGGGCTGGTGGACCGGGGGTGCTGGTGGGGTCTAGGGACTGGTGATCTGGGAGCTGGTGGACCAGGGATGCTGGTGGGGTCTGGGGGCTGGTGGGCTGGGGGTGCTGGGGGGGTCTGGGGGGGTGGGGTCTGGGGGCTGGTGGGCTGGGGGTGCTGGTGGGCCCTGGGGTGCTAGCAGGTAGAGTCTGGCGGGGCCCAGGAGCCATGCCCACGTGCCGTGTTCCCACAGAGCGGACCCGCTCCAAGCCCGTGCTCACAGGCACGCACCCCGTGAATACGACGGTGGACTTCGGGGGGACTACGTCCTTCCAGTGCAAGGTGCGCAGCGACGTGAAGCCGGTGATCCAGTGGCTGAAGCGTGTGGAGTACGGTGCCGAGGGCCGCCACAACTCCACCATTGATGTGGGTGGCCAGAAGTTCGTGGTGCTGCCCACAGGCGACGTGTGGTCGCGGCCCGATGGCTCCTACCTCAATAAACTGCTCATCACCCGCGCCCGCCAGGACGATGCGGGCATGTACATCTGCCTGGGCGCCAACACCATGGGCTACAGCTTCCGCAGCGCCTTCCTCACTGTGCTGCCAGGTGCGCGGCCGCCACGCCACGCCATGCTGGTGCCCGAACCTGCCCCCTGGGCCCTGCATCCCACCCACCGGGCAGGACCCCACCCTTCCCTCCTGGGCTCTACAGGCCAGGTCATCTGCCAAGGGAGGGCAGCCCAGGGGTGCCGTCTCCACAGCCCCCGGGATGGGTCTGGGGTACTCTCCTGGTCTTTGTGCTGGCGTTCCCCTCGCCACCTCCTTTCCTCTCACTCTTGCAGACCCAAAACCACCAGGGCCACCTGTGGCCTCCTCGTCCTCGGCCACTAGCCTGCCATGGCCCGTGGTCATCGGCATCCCGGCCGGCGCCGTCTTCATCCTGGGCACCGTGCTCCTGTGGCTTTGCCAGGCCAAGAAGAAGCCATGCACCCCCACTCCTGCCCCTCCCGTGCCTGGGCACCGCCAGCCAGGGACAGCCCGTGACCGCAGTGGAGACAAGGACCTTCCCACGTTGGCTGCCCTCAGCGCTGGCCCTGGCGTGGGGCTGTGTGAGGAGCATGGGTCTCCGGCAGCCCCCCAGCACTTGCTGGGCCCAGGCCCAGTTGCTGGCCCCAAGTTGTACCCCAAAGTCTACACAGACATCCACACACACACACACACACACTCACACACACACTCACACGTGGAGGGCAAGGTCCACCAGCACATCCACTATCAGTGCTAGATGGCACTGCCTCTGCAGTGGGCGCATGGGGCCAGCCAGACAGGCAGGCTGGGAGGATGGAGGACGGTGCTGCAGACGAAGGCGGACCCATGGTGAGGAGGAATGGCCAGCACCCTGGGCGCTCTGTGTGAGGCATAGCCCCTGGACACACACACACAGACACACACTGCCTGGATGCATGTATACACACACATGCGCACACACGCTGCCTGAACACAGGCACATGCAGACATGCTCCCGGAACACATACGCATGCGTGCACATGCGCAGGCATGCTGCCTGGACACACAGATATGCTGCTCAAACGCATGCACATGCACACAGACATGCCAGAACATACATGGACATGCTGCCTGAACACATCACACACATGCACAGATATGCTGCTTCGACACACACATGCATACATGTGCAGATATACTGCCTGGACACACACACACGCAGATATGCTGCCTGGACACACGCACACACATGCACAGATATGCTGCCTGGACACACACGCACAGAAATGCTGCCTTGACACACACACACACATGCGCAGACAGGCCGCCTGGACACACACAGGCAGTTATGCTGTCCGGACACACGCACACATGCAGATACGCTGTCCAGACACACACGTGTGCAGTTATGCTGCCTGGACACACGCACACACACGCGCAGATATGCTGCCTGGACACGAGCAGATATGCTGTCCGGACACGCACACACATGTGCAGATACGCTGCCTGGACGCATGCGGACTGAGGTGCTTTTCAGAGGGTGTGCTGCGAGGCCCGCAGTGCGTGTGCAGTGAGGCTCATAGTTGATGAAGGACTCTCCCTGCTCCACTGTCACTCCCCCACCCCTGCCTGCCTCTGCCCTCGCCTGGCCTTCGCGGCTATTTTTGCCACCTGTCTTAGGTGTCCAGGAGTCCCCTACTGCTGTAGGCTGGGGCTGGGGGCACAGCAGCCCCAGGCCTGAGAGGCTGGAGCCCATGGCACTCCCACTGCATTCTCCCCCTGCCAGCGAGAAGGAGCCTTGGTATTTATATTTAAGAAATGAAGATAATATTAATAATGATGGAGGGAGGGCTGGGTTGCAGGGACTGTGGTCTCTTCTGGGGCCCGGGACCCGCCTGGTCTTTCAGCCACGCTGATGCCTGCACCCCGTCCAGGCCAGGCACCACCCCCCACCCCACTGTCGTGGTGGCCCCAGATCTCTGTAATTTTATGTAGAGTTTGAGCTGAAGCCCCGTATATTTAATTTATTTTGTTAAACATGAAAGTGCATCCTTTCTCTCCAGGCTGGTGTTTCTGCCCGTGTCTATGTGTGCATGTGCATGCTCATGTGTGCTCACATCTGTGCTTGTGTGTCAGGCCTGGTCTCTAGAACCAGCAGCCCAGCCCTCCTGGAGTCCCCTTGCTGGGCCGGAGCCACAGGGGCCAAGACCTGAGGGTCTCCAGGTCTGTCATCAGCACCTCCCGGCAGTAGAGTTTGGGTCTACTGGGCTTCGGGCGGTGGTGGGTGTGAGCACTACCCATGTAGAGTTTGGGTGTGCTGGCCTTCGGGTGGTGGTGGGTGTGAGCACTCACCATGAGTACCCACATGCCTGGCCAGGCCAGCGTCCTGCACCCCTGTCGGATTCGCACCCTCTGTGTCCTGGGGCTGGCCCCTGTGGCCCTCAGTGCAGGGCCTGGTCACTCCTCGGCTGCTCTGCAGGCTTTGGTGGGTGGCCCTACGGGAAGCAGCAGACCTGCCTCGAACTGGGGGTGGGGCCAGGCTCAGGTCACCTCTGACCTCAGGGCTCCGTCCAAATGCCCTCCCTGCCACCCTGCAGTGCTGTGACGGTGGCTGCCCCCGTCTTGCCCAGTCAGCAGGAGGGGTTGGGGCTGCCAGCTCCACCTGGGGCCCTTGCCTGCCTGGGGGTTCCATTAGCTTAGTAAGAAAAGGCACCGAGGCCTCTCGTGCATTCAGCAAAGCGTGAGGCCCGTGGCGTTCCCGGACCCTGGCCTTGCTGGCATGCAGGGTACTTCCTGACCCGCGCTGGTTCTGAGAGCTTTTCCCTGGAGGAAGCTCACCCTGCCTGGCTTCAAAGATGACAGGTGGGCTCTGGGGAGAGGTGTCAGGGACCTCTCCCCAGCTGGGGCTTCTGAGGACCCCATGGCCTTCAAGATGTCCCCTTTCTGTCCTCTGTCCTCCCCAGGGTAGACCCTACTCCTCTCCCCTGAGGGAAGTCCTGACTCCGTGGGTGGTGACAGCTTCAGGCATGGCCCTGGTGAGGGCTGCGTGTGGCTGGTGGGTGCTGTGGGAGGCCTGGCCATCCTGACTGGGGGGCAGTGGGGGCTCCAGGCGGCCCACAGCTGGCAGCCAAACAGATGTTCCCCAGACAGGGCAGGCTGCAGGCCGACGCCTGGTCGGGTTTCAGTCTGGAGTAGGGGAGGGTGGAAGGGAGACCTCAGGCGTCTGGCCACCTTGGACAGCAGGAAGGCCTCAGGCAGCAGGTCATGGGGTCGCACAGGACAGGCTGCCACTCCCCAGGAAGTGGGCAGAGGGATGGGCAGTCTGAGAGGGCTGTCCCCCAGAGCCTCTGAAGGAGACACTGGGACCGCAGACCCCACGCCTGCACCCTGCCTGCTCTGAGGTCCAGGCCCCACTCAGGGCCACCCTCGACTTGTGGTCCAGCCCATCTCACACCTGCCCACGGGAGGTGCTGACTGGTGCTGTGTGGCCCTTGACGGACAGGACAGGCCTGGCACAGCCCAGCCTCTGGGTCCTGGGCTCTGGACTTTGTCACGCCGTGGCCATGTTGGATGCCAGGCTGGGCAGGGGGGGCCCCAAGGAGTTAGGACAGACCCATCTCCTGTCCATGGGGCCCCGGCCACCCCCAGGCAAATGGCCTGGAGCTCAGACCCCTCAGTCTTTCCCTAGCCTTCCTCAGGGGCTGCGTAGAGCCCCTGCTTTCTCCCCTGCGACCTCCAGACCCTTCCCCCTTGGCTGTCCAGTCCCGAGAGCCCTTACACTCATCCCCACGCCCCTCTGTTCCTGCGGTCTCCAGCCTGAGCCTACCGGGGCCCTGCCCTGAGGACGCCTGACCGGTGTTCCTGGCTGTCTCTTGCCTGGCCCTGCCCCATGGACTCCTGTGGCTGTGGCTCCTGCCCCCCCACCAGCCACACGGCCACCCCGATGCCATTTCCCACATCTCCGTCACGGAAGCACACGTCCATGCCCTGCACCGGCCCCCTCGCATCTGCACCTCCACACTTCCAAGAACAACATTGCATTCCCCTCCCCTCCGCGTGCAGGAGGACTGGGAGCACAGAGCCCCTGTGTGCTTCAAGGACTTGAGGCAGAGGCTCCCAGGGCGTGAGTGTGGCCAGCAGGACAGAGGGCAGGATGTGGTTCTGACAGTGGTCCACCCTGTCCAAGCACCTGAAAGATGGGGGGCCCTGCACTCCAGGTTCACTGGCCGGGAGGCTCAAAGGGTCGGGTGGGGCCTGTGGGAGGTGGGGGTGCCGCTCTGTGGGCCTCGTCTCACCTGTCCTGCACCGGGCACCAGCACACCATTGCACCATGGGGGCTCCAGGCCCAGGAAGAGACAGACACGTGTCGGGAGGCTCCACGGGGGCCAGCAGGCTTCCGGGCAGTGCCCTTGCAGGGGTGGGGCAGGGGCATGGCGTCTGAGGGGCAGGGCGACCCAGGGAGTCCAGGGAGAAGGGAGGAGCCCAGAGTGGCAGCCATCTCCCCAGGGAGGGGCCACACCTGGGGCTTCCTGGCTCCTCCACCATCACCCTTCACATGGGCAAGTCCAGGTCCCGCGCCCTTGGCCACCACAGGAAGGTCATGGGGCAGCCTCTGCTGCAGGGACGGGAACGGGGCTGGGCGCCCGTCCCCAGCTTCATCCTGGGCTCCTGGGGGTGCAGGTTGTGGGGGTGGGGGTTGCAGCCCAGGAGGCAGCAGAGGGGACCCAGCTGTGTCCTCAGGGCGGCCCCCAGGCCAGGCCCTTTGGGTAGGAGACGGTGGTGCCTGGGGGAGGCTCAGCATGGCGGGGTGGGGTGTGGGCACGGGTCCAGGCCCACAGTCCTCCCTGGCCCTGCCCCGGTGGTGATAAGCTGCTTCCCTGTAAAGCCCGGCTAACTTGAAAGGGCTGCCCAGGCTCCGACACCCCCGGGTGTGACCCATCCCCGCCTGGCCCTCCTGGCTTCAAAGGGGTGCCCGCAAGCCGCCTGCAGCTGTCCCGGGGGTGCCTGAGCCTGCTGCCAGGGACAGGGTGGCAGCGTGAGGCAGAGATGGGGGGATGTGGGCAGCCCCACCCCATGGGCGTGTGGGTCAGAGGACCTGGCCAGAGATCACAGCCTTGTCCCCGGCCGGGGTTGGGGACCAGGGGACCGGGCTAGGAATGTGGGACGAGGGGCGCAGATAGAGGCACAGGCCAGGAAGAGGGGTGCAGGCTGCGTCTTGGGTGCAGGATGAGACGCTCTGCACAGCAGAGATATGGCCCTAGGACACAAGGCTCCAGGACGCAGGGGCCAGCCGAGCTACCCCGAGCCTCCCCGGGGTACCGCGTGGGCCCAGGACCTGCTGCGGGGCTGGGGTGGGCCCACCAGGATTTGAATATGGGAGCACCTCCTGGAGGCAGAGGCAGGGAGGCCGCAGAGCCAGGTGTGTGGGGCTCTGGGCCCCTCGGGCTGGGCTGTGACATGGGGAGTAACCCCCACCCCCATGGCTGGAGCCGGCTTCTGGTAGAAGCTTCCAGATGTCCCAGGGGGACAAGAGTGCTCAGTGAAGCCACGCTGGGTGAGGCGGGGCAGGAGGGCAGCGGGCGGGGCCTGGTGGTCTCGGGCTCTCTGTGCCCTGTGCTGGCCTCACAGTGTGCCTGGCCCAGGTGGCTGCCCGGGTTGGGTAAGATGGGGAAGGGGCTGTCCAGGGGGCTGGTGGGGCCTGGCGGGTCCTGGGGCTCAGCCACACCAGACCCAGGCCTGCGTTCCAGGACCCTGGGTTGCCGATTAATTTGAGGCTTGCATTGCTGTGCCCGAGGAGAGAAGCTTGTACCTGAGAAGCACTGTTCCTCCATGGGGGACCGCACTGGCCACCGTTGGCCTCCTCTGCTGGGCCTGTCTCTCCCTTGCCTCCTGCCTTGGGAGGAGCGTGACCAGCGAGGGTGGGCAGGTGGGCCTCCCTGGAAGGCCCCTGCCACTGTGCGGGCAGCTGAGTGCTGGGCCTGAGTGGGTGTGACCAAGACTGGGGCTCCCTGTGGACTCCTGAAGCAGAGGCTGTCTCGGCCCCACGGGAGGGTTTCCCATTCCCAACTGAGCCCTGGGGCAGGAACCCAGGCGGGTCTAGGCTCTGGGCCCCCCTCTGACCTCGTGACCCAGGCTGGCCTTGACACACTCGTGACCCAGGCTGGCCTTGACACACTCGTGACCCGGGCTGGCCTTGACACACTCGGGGGTGGGGGTGCCACTCTGGTTCCTGATCGCGCCCGCCCTACACTGGTCACCTGGAAAGTCTGCTGCTCCCCTGGGGAGCACATGAGGGGTCCCCAATCTCCCAATGCCAACTGGCAAGCCCGTCCGCCCACAGAGCCCCCCTCGCGCCACACAGGCTGGCCAGGCAGCCTCCTTGTGACCTGTGCCCAGGCTGCAATCGGGCTGTTCCTCCTGGTGAGCCCCTTCCCCAGCCGCCTGGTCGCTGCCTGACCGTATGCGGCTCCTCTGCTGTCCCAACCCCATGAGCAGCTCTGTCCTCAAGCCCAGCTCCACCCGCTAGAGCCCAACCAGGGCAAAGAAGTCCGAATTCAAGTCCCCCAGGGTGCCCCAGCTCTCTTCAACCCTTGCCTAGGCTCCAAGCCCCCTAGACCTGGGTTCCTGGGCTCGTGGGCCTGTGCAGGGGCAGGGGCCGCCCACTCAGGCAGTTTGATTCAGTGACTGGGGAGAAGGGGGGTCGGTGGCCGCAGAGTGGGGCTGGGATCCCCTGGAGCAGCTGCCATGTTCTGAGGCTTCCTTGTCCCCATGGCAGAGTGCTGGGGGGCCGGGCTTGGCACACAGCACCCAACACAGTGGGGAGAGTGCTCATCCTGGGGTCAAAGGTGACCTCTCCAGCCCCCTCACCCTGAATCTCAGCCTGGGTCACAGCAGGGCCTTTGCCTAGGGGCCGAATCCAGGGGTCCTGCTGGGAGCATGAATCCTGGGCACAGTGGGACTGGGGCACTCGGGGTGGCTCCTGCAGCCTGAGAGATGGGGACCAGTGGGCGCCTAACGACATTCAGCCCTGCAGGACCCTGTGACAGACGCCAGGTCCCGCCTGTCTCCCTGTGCGCTGTGTGGACCGCAGCAGAAACTCCCCAGTGTCCAGCAGAAAGACCGGGCCCCGGAGGGTGGCCAGAGTGTCATTTTATTCTCTTTTATAGCAGGTCTGGCCACCAGTCCTGGCCCCTGGCAATTCGGCCAGGGCCCCGGCCAGCAAAAGGGGTGGTGAAGCTCCACTCTCCACAGAGGGACCCAGGGATCCTGAAAAGGCCTCAGATGCCCTGAGACCCCTGAGGAAGGCAAGACCGTCCTGGGAGCCCAGGGCCCAGCTGCCAGGATCCAGGAGCCAGGGGCTGCCGATGCGCCCTTCTGGGCACACAGGCCGGTTCGGATTCTGTGACCAAGGCCATCTGTGTGTGAAAGCCACAGACACAGGTGGGCTTGGGGTGCCTGCCCACCCCAAGGCGCCTGCTCTGGCCCAGGCTCTCCTTCCTGGGTGTCGGAAGACCTTCATCCGTGCCCCTGCCTTGTGCCCACTCAGTGGGCTGAGCACGGGCAGGGTGTGGTTCTGAGGGGCGACCCCCACCAGCCAGCTTGGGCCCCAGCGTCTTCTCAGCGTCTGCCTCCCGTGAAAACCTTCCACTCAGTAAGGAGCACAGTAGGTCGGTTACTACGCCAGGCCGGGGGCGCAGTGGCTGCTGGCGGCTCCTGGAGTGTGTCCTCTGGGAAGGTGTTCTCTGCTCCAGGGGTGGGGGTGTCCCTTGTACATGGGCGTCAGACGTGGTGGGAGAGCCGAGGGAACTTTGGGACCAGCTAGGGGCGAGATGCCCATTCCCGGGCCCCCAGGTGAGGGCTGTGAGAGGAGGGGCCGAGGCAGCTGCAACCCTGCCTGCTCTCTGCGGCAGCCGCATCTGGCCCAGCCGGCAGGTGGTGACAGCTGCCAGCAGCTGGCTGGGCGAGGGCTGGCCTGAGTCCGGGGTGGTGGTGGAGGTGGGGCTGTGTGCCCAGGTCCTCCAGGAGCCCCTGGAGCTATGGCGGGTGGGCGGTGGTCCAGAGAAGGGAGGACCACCTACTCTGAGTCCTGAAGGACCTTTGGAGACAGAGAACAGCCCTCAGTGCAGGGGGCCCATGGGAATCTGCCCTGGTGCCATACGGGGCTGGGGGCTCCAGGAGGCTCTGCCTGCCTCTGGGGTCTCCTGGTGTCTGGGGGCTCCCGATGTCTGGGGGCTCTTGATGTCTGGGGGCTCCCCTGGTGGACAGTAGAGCAGCAGAGGGCGGAAGAATGACAGACGCTGGCTACAGTCGGGGTCCCAGCCTCTCTCGAAATCACAGGTCTTTGCTAGAAAGCAGCAACCCCATGGTGGGAGCAGGCCTGGTGGGCTGCAGCCAGGGAGCCTGGGGAAGGAGAGGTCTCAGGCCTGGTGGGCTGCAGCCAGGGAGCCCGGGGAAGGAGAGGTCACAGGCTTGTTGGGGGAACTCAGTAGAGCCCACCCTAACCTTGATTTTCCTGGAAGGGTCCAGGGTCTCCAGCAAGTAGCTCCTCCCACCGCCTAGACTAGGGTGAGAGAGGGGTGCAGGGATGAGGACCGTGGCCTCCTTGTCCTCCAGCCCCCACCCACCTGTGCCCAGCTGCATCTCAGCAGCCGTTTTGGGACCACCTACCCATGTTAGCCCTGGCGCTGGCTTCCCCTCGGCTGGGATGCTCCACCCTCAGCACCCTGGGGAACAGGTGGGGTGCGTGGGTTTGTGCCTGGGACCCCAGGGGTGCCTGGCTTCAGGCAGCACCAGCTGTGGAGGGTAGACAACCTTCATTGCGGCAAGACCAGCTGGACCCCTCTCCGGCCTCGCTCCTGGGCCACCTGCCATCTGTGGGCCTCCTTGAGGACTGGGCATTGGGCCAGACACCTTCCGTGGTCCCCTCGCAATGCAGCCTGCACTGGGCCTGGGCTCTGACCCTCTGATGTGTGGCAGGGATGTAGAGCATCCCAGGGGTGGCCACCCCCACTCCCTCCTGGCCCCAGGCTGCAGGGAGCAAGGACCCCAAGGTGGCCATCCCCACTCCCTCCTGGCCCCGGGCTGGAGGGAGCAAGGACCCCAGCCTTCATCCTCATTGTCCGGTGCGGCCTGGTCAGTGCCCTGAGCAGCTCCCCACCCACGGTGCACCTGAGCCAAGTCCTCTGGGGCCGAGCGGCCTCTCTGCACTGTCAGACCCCAGGCGACCACCTGGCCCCTCTGGCCCTCGGCGTCCTCGTCTGTGACAGGGAGGAACCACTGGCGACTGAGTGGATGGGAGGTGAGTCCCAGTCGCCCCGGGAGCCCGCAGAGCTCGGGCTGGGCCCAGGCTTGGGGAGGGGTGGGGTGGTCAGGGTGGCGCCGGCCTTCACAGAGGCAAATTCCTTCTCTGTTCACAGCTTTTTCCTCCGTGTTTTTTTCCTCTTTCTTCCTCCACCATTCCTTCCTGGAGTCCCTCCAAGACAATCGGCACCCGGCTCCACTTGGCGGCCACAAAGCCTCTTTGACGGCCCAGGCTCCAACAGCGGGCGGTGGGGGTGGAGGCTGGGGCGGCAGACGCTGGAGGCCGGCAGGGCCCCGGCTGGGTCCGGCTGGGTGGGACGGGACAGAGGGGGTCTTCGGCTGGGGCTGGTGAGGCCGGAATCAGCCCCGGGGGGTGTTGGGGTGGGGATGTCCCTTGTACACGGGTGTCAGACCCAGACTTCCCTGCCAAAGGCTCTGCCCAGATGAGCTTGCTGTGAAATCGGTGCTCCCTGCCCGGCCAGCTGGGAGCTGTGTGCCCAGAGCTCAGCACCTCCCAGCTCCTCTGGTGGAAGAACAGATGGCTAGGGCCTGCTCGTGGCCATCCCTTGTGCCCCAGGTGGTTTTGGGGCAGGCTTGACCTCACCGGCACCTCCTGGCCTAAGGCCTTGGAGCACCGTTCCCCTGACCCCGCATCTCTCCTCAGAGCTGGATTCTGAGTGTGGGCGTCCAGTCAGCCAGGGACCAGGCCTTGCTGGGGGCCCAGGCCCACCTGGGATGGGATGGTGCTTGCCATGGAGGATGGTGCTTGCCCGTGGATTACCTGTCTGCCTCTAAGGGCTTGGGTGGGCTTGCAAACAGTGGTGCTCATTAAATGCTTGGTCAGGGCCAGGCGCGGAGGCTCACACCTGTAATCCCAGCAGTTTGGGAGCCCAAGGCAGGTGGATCACAAGGTCAGGAGATCAAGACCATCCTGGCTAACACGATGAAACCCCGTCTCTACTAAAAATACAAAAAGTTAGCTGGGCATGGTGGCACGCGCCTGTAATTCCAGCTACTTGGGAGGCTGAGGTAGGAGAATCACTTGAACCCAGGAGGTGGAAGTTGCAGTGAGCCAAGATCATGCCACTGCACTCCAACCTGGGCGACAGAGGGAGATTTCGTTTTAAAAAAAAAAAAAAAAGCTTGGTCGGAGAGTTGCTGGACTTACGCTGTTGAGGCCTGTGGTGCAGTGCAGTGTTGGTGAGGCCTAGCCACTCTCCCCTCCTGGGAGCAGAAGCCTACCTCCCTTTGACTTCCAAAAGCCAACCCTGCACATGGGCACCCTAGGGGCCTGGAGTCAGGGAGGCCTGGCCACAGAAGGACAGCAGAGCCACTCGTTCCTGGCCTGGCACAGTAGACGGGCAGTGGCAGACATTGCCAGACACGGGGCGGGGGTGCAGGCAGGGTGGGCCAGGTCCACACACCCTTGAGCCAGGGGTTATGGCACCAAGTGGCCGCACAGAGGGAGGTGCCCATGGGCACAAGCGAGAGGCCGGCCACTGTCCCGGACGTGTGGAGGCCGCCGGGAAGGAGCCGTGGTTCACGTAGCGTAGGACTGGTGGCCGGGCTCCTGGCCTGTGGCTGGTGCTGCCGTGCTGTCCTGGCTGGCAGGGCTTACGAGGGTCGGCCTGGTCAGGGGAGCGCAGATGTCGTCCGCAGAGCCCTGCTGGGGCAGCGACCAGGCGGAGTGAGCATCGGGCCGGGGCAGCGAGTGGCCCCAGAGTGAGGCACAATCCAGCCTTTGTTCCGAGGCAGCCCGGCCTGCAGGCCAAGAGGAAACGAGAGGCGCGCCAGGCAGCACCCCCGCCCGCTGGGCAGCACTCGGCCGCCAGGGCCCGGCCCTGCAGAGGAGCTGTGGGGGCCCCACTCCGGAGGAGCAGGCACAGCCGCAGGCTGGCATCGAGACGTGGGTCCTGGAGCACAGCCCTGGGGCCATCCTGCCAGGAGTACAGAAAGTTCTGGAATTTGGAAGACCGTGCAAGGCCCGGGGTGGGGTGGGGCCCAGGGAGCCCCCCCAGGGGAAGAGACAGTGCTGGGCCCACGGAGGGGCCCCAAGAGGGTGGACCTGGGCGAGGGTCCCAACTGTGTGGGTCAGGAAGCTCCATCCCCAGCTGCTCCCCAAGCCTGTGACCCAGCCTCCCACCCCAGGAGGCTCTGGCACCCCTCCCTCCACCCCACACCCTCCTGGCCCTCCCCTTCCCTGCCCCGGCCCTCATTCCTCCTCCACCCTCCCTGCCCCTCCCCCACCATGCACCGGCTGTGCACTGACCTTTTGGGTAACTGTGCTGGGGCACCCATGGGGAATTGGCCTGGCCTAGACCTGCAGGGTGCGTGTGGCCACAGCTGCGTGTGCCCCGTGCTGGCTGCAGGCAGGTCTGAGGTGCAGGTCCTCACAGACTCAGCTCCCCAGGCAGCAGCCCACATTCCTCTGCCCTCTCACCCCTCTGGACCCAGCCCTTTCTGGCTGCAGTGGAAGGCAGGGTCAAAACAGTGCCCAGCCCGGTGGTCTGGGGGGCTCTGGTCTTCTTGCCATTCCCCAGGGCCCCCAGATGTGGCAGAGGGGCTGCCACACACCTCAGTGCAGCTCCCATGTCCCTTTGCCCTCTCTGCAAAAAGGCAACCAGGGGCCCCCACTGGTCAGATTTGCGGGGATGTGTCCTCGGCCACCTCAGAGTCCCACCCTCTGCCCGGATAGGGGGACCGGTGTGTGCTCGTGTGTCTGGGGTGTGCACTGAGACCCTGTCTGCCCCCTTCCTCACCCCTTCCTTCACACCCCTTCCCTGGTGAGGCTGGGGCCAGGGAATTCGGGGGCTGGGGAGCCCCAGAGGATCCTCGATCAGGTCCCAGTGCTCCCTGGCTGGCAGCTGCCCTGGGCCCCACACCTCAGAGGCTACCCGAGGGGTCTCCTGGCCCAGGGCTGAGCTGGGATGGCTGGGAGGCCCTTCTCAGGAGACATTTCAGTCTCCCCTGTGCCCAGCGGAAAGGTGGTCCCTGCAGCACCCACACTGGGCCAGATCCTTATCTCGGCCTCAGCTCCTTCCCAGCCAACTCAGCTGCAGGGGCCTGGCTGTGACCCCTGTAGGCAGAGGTCCCCACGGAAGCCTGGACTCCCTGGGGGGCACACCTGGCTTTCCCGTCCGCGGCCACGAGCTCCTGCGCAGGCCCTAGGCTCAGCCTTCAATTGTGCTCTACTGGACAGCTGGAGACGGCCCACCCTGAAAGGGAGGGCCCTGGAAGGGGCAGCGGGGCCTGTTGGGGGCCGTGGGTGTCACTACGTTTCTGAAGTGGTGCCAGGCAGACAGGGACTGTCCAATTCCCAGGACTGATGCGTGGGCCAGAGTGGAGCCCCCGGAGCTGAGGGTCCCTGCCCAGGGAGGGCAAGGGGGCTGCAGTGGAGCCCCCTCCAGTGGGGCCTCAGCCTTGGCCACACAGCAAGGAGGGACTGAAGGTCTGGGGCCCCGTGAGCCAGAGAGAGTAGGGCCCCTAAGGTCTCGGACTCCAGCTCCCTGCCTGAGGGACGGGGAGAGTCTGCCCAGGCCTGAATGGTCTGACCTCCCAGCTGTAAGCTGTAAGTGTGCATACACGTGAGTGTGTGGTCCTGGAGGCAGCTGTCCCTGACCAGGCTCCTGCAAGTAACCCTGAGGCCCAGGCCTTGGTGAAGTGGTTGCTGCTACACGCCTGGGGGACCGCATGGCAGGGCCCTCCCCGCCCCTAGTTTCAGCAGCACCCCCATCCCACCTGGCTGCCCTGGGCCCCTGCGGCCTCCTCCTGACTATCCCCGCTCCCCTACAGCCCAGGCCTTGGACCACAGCCAGCCTGGGTGGCCTTCTGGATGGGAGACCCCAGGGCTGGGGGTCCCGGCCCACCCCACGTCCCCTGCGATGCTCCCCACTCAGTCTGTGCTGGCTGGAGCTTCCGTAACATCACTCAGCGAGGGGCCTGAGCTTGCAGCCCTGGCTGTGCCAGGATCATGGAGTCCCCATGACAGGCCTACTTCCTGTGACCCCGGACGAGGCCCCAGCCCACCCTCTGCCCTGGCACCCCAAGCTGAGCAGGGGGCAGACCCCCCACCCTCCTACCCCGCTGACTAACAGGGACCCTCCTGGGCTGTGGGAGGGCTGACAGTGTTCCCCTTCACTACCTGGCAGGAAGGGCCAGGGGTGCTACACACTCAGGATAAAGAGGAGCTGCATCGAAGGTGCCAGGAGAGCCCCCGCCCACCCCCGGCTGGTCCTACAACCCATCCACAGACACGGACTACTTTAAAGGAGGCCCCCGTGACATTGGCCAAGGGTGAGCCAAGATGGCTGAGCTGCCCGGGGCCGCCTGCCTGGCTTCCCGAGCAGCCCCACCTGCTCCCAGGGTGCGTGTCAGCTCAGGCGAGGGCACCTGCTGGGTCAGGGAGGGGCCTCAGCATCCACATGGGGCTGGCCTGGGGGCTGGACAGGCAGACCCTATGGGACATGATCCCCAGGGAAGCTTCTCTGCTATTTCTTTTTTTTTCTTGGGACAGATTCTCGCTCTGTCGCCCAGGCTGGAGTGCAGTGGCGTGATCTCGGCTCACTGCAACCTCCGCCTCCCGGATTCAAGCGATTCTCCTGCCTCAGCCTCCTGAGTAGCTAGGGACGCACCACCACGCCCGGCTAATTTTTGTATTTTTAGCAGAGATGGGATTTCGCCATGTTGGCCAGGGTGGTCTTGAACTCCTGACCTCAGGTGATCCACCCGCCTCGGCCTCCCAAAGTGCTGGGATTCCAGGCGTAAGCCCTGCACCTGGGCCTTCTCTGATGTTCTGCCCAGCACCAGCAGCTGAGGTCTCAAAGGGCCACCATTTATTTGATCTTCTCCACAAACATCCACAAAGCACTGGGCGTGCTGCCTTCGGGAAGCTCTTCCTGGGTGTCAGAAGAGGCTGCAGTTACAGCTGTCACCGTCTGTGTTTGTTGCTGAAGCTGGTGGCAGGGTGATGTCCTCTTTCCAGGAGGACCAGCAGGCACAGGTTTACCCAGCCTGGTGGGTGCCGCCCCTCCGAGGTGGGAAGATCACAGCAGCTGTCCCAGCTGCCCCAGGAGTGTGGGAGCAACAGGGTCCCACCATGTTGCGCAGCACCTGGGCCCACGGACCCCGGAGGCGACCTTGCTCCTGCTGGCTTCGTTCAGGGTGTGTCGGCCACAGGGGCCCCGTGGTGGAGAAGGGTCTGCCCTGTGGTTGCCGGTTCTCTGTGGTACCTGGGGGGCAGAGGGGCCTGGCTGGCTAAGGCTGAGCTGCCCTTGATTTGAGTGAACACCCCTGAGACAGAGCCTACCCGGCCATGGCAGAGGGTCTTCAGGGCCTTCTGCCTGCCCCTTGCACCCCTGTCTGCCCTGGGCAGCTGCCCTCAGCCTCTCCTGCACACTGGTCTGAAGGCTTCAGGTGTGTGTGGGGGTGGCGGGTGCTGGGACGGGGCTGCAGGAGCCGGCCAGGCTTGGCCCTGAGTAAAGCCCTGGCCCCAGGCGTGGCGGTGGTGGTGGGGGCGGGCCTCTGTGTGAGCGGGAGTGGTTCTGGGCTCATGTTACATTTTCCACTGGAAAAACAGCCCCATTTTGAATGTTGGCTCTGAGCGTTTTAAAAATTGCAAATATATCCAGTTTCCCGAAGGAGTGCTCACCAGGCGAATGTGGTGGTTCGTGCGGGCCCTGTGGAGGGTGGGCGCCCGGCCCAGCGGGAATGAGGGGCTGGGGGCCTCGGGAGGGGAGGGCTGGTGCTACAGTTCTGGGGAGCAGCCCTGTTGTCACAGCCTAGGGACGCTGGGCCCCTGCCACCTAGATGGGCAACTGGGACCCAAGCCCAGGTCCAGGGAGGTGGAGAAACTGAGGTCCTTGTGGCCTGGAGCCTGCGGGCCTGTCACTGAGGAACCCTCGGTCCTGAAATGGGCAGCACCTGGCCGTGGCGGGCTGCAGCCCACACCAAGGTCAGGGAGCCCGGCTGTGGGAGGCCTTGTCTCCCAGGCACGCCCAAGTTCTGCACTCCCGCCCCTACCTCAGACACCTCCCCAGCCTGGCAGGGCCTCACTGGCAGGAGGTGAGGGAGCCTGGTGCAGACCCAGGCTTCTGGGCTCTGAGTCCTGACTTGGGTCTGAGGCTCCACGATCCCTTTTCTGCAAAGGTGTCGCTTGGTGCTGTAGTTGCGTGTGGGGCCGGGATTTCGTGTGTGTACGTGTGTGTGCGCACACATGCGTGTGTGCATGAGTGGGGGTGTACACGTGTACTGCCGTTTCCATGCACGTGAGTGCACATGTGGGTGCCCAAGTGTGTGTGTGTGTGCATGGCATGTGTGCTCATTTGTGTGTCCCTCACTTCCCTACTGCCTAGGGTCAGGGCAGCGCTCAGGGTTCCAGCACCGCTTGAACAACGGGGCGACCAGGACTCCAGAGGGGCACGTGGCAAGGGGGTCCCAGGCAGCCTCGGTCTGTCCACCCAGGCAGGGTGGACCGCGGAGGGTGCTGGCGGGCAGGCTCCTGGTTGGCCTAGTGCCCCTGGGGAGTAGGCTCACAAAGGTGCCATGCACTCTTCCCACTGTGCCAAAGCTTTGGGGCCTGTAGGTGTGTTCCTGCCATGCCAGGCCCCTCCCCAAGCCGGGGTCAGGGGCCATGCCCACTGCCCAGCACAGGCCTCCTGCTGGCTGGCTGATCTCCTAGGAGGGCAGAGAGCATTCTTCGGAGTGGCATGGTTATGGTTGCCAGACCAAATGACAAAAGTGCCCACTGGGTGGACCAGAGATCCCAGGCCCGCAGCCCGGCTGCACCCCCAATTTCACGGGAGGCACTTTAACGCCAAAAACATCTGGAAATTGTTCCAAGGACTGGATTCCAGCCTTTGCCTTTGGAAGTTCAGCTGCCCTGTGGAGGGTGCGAGGGCCGCTGGTTCTTCAGGGCTGGAGCTGGGGCTATGAGTTCCATGAGCGATTCAGCCTCATGGGTGGCAGGCGCACGGCCACCGCGGGGCTGGCAGCACCCGCTCCCCTTCTGCTACCCCTGCCTGCTGGCGCTGGCCACTTGAGCCGCCGTGCCTCTGAATGTGGCTCCTGTGATGGCCAGTCTTGAGGTGGTGAGGGTGGTCATTCTAGAGCTGTGTGTGATGTGTGTGTCCGGTGCACATGTGTGCACGTAGGTGTGTATGTGTGTGTGCTTAGCTGAGGCAGCACCCCCGGGGGAAGGAGCTGGCGAGTGCACACACACACACACCCCTACATGTGTGTGCTGGCACATCTCAGCTCTTCCCCTTGGGGGTGCAGCCTCAGCTAAGCCACCTTCCCCACCCCACCAGAGCAAGCGAGGAGACACGGAGGGGACCTCAGGGGGTGACCCCAGCCCCTGGGGGTCATGTGAATGGGGCTCCACCCAGGCCAGGAATCCGGCAGCACTTTTGTTCCTTTTCACAAAGGGCAAGCACGACGCCCCGTCTTGTTCACCGCTCAGTGAGCGTTATAAACGCTTGCCAACACGCAGCTCCCTCGGCGCTGCCCGGCTGCAGCCAGCCAGGAGTGTCCGTCGGCTTCCACAGCTCCACTCTGCAAAGAAAACAAACTCAACAGCAAGGATGTTATCCCTGAATGCTCTGGGCCGTGCTCTCGAATCAGCAGCCAGCCTGTCCTCAAAGGGGTCTTGGCTCAGAAACATCCTATGGTGCATCGTTTTCTGCCAAATTTCAGTCTAAGATGTAAAAGTGGAGAAACCAGAAGCACTGCAAGTGAAAATAAGATAAAGGGAGACATCCCGTGCGGGAGGAAAGTAGGAGAAGCGACCAGCACAGGGGGCAGGAGGGACACTGGTGCCCCCACATCCGAAGGAGCCGGGTGTCCACACTCCCGCAAGCCCTGTCTCCCCTGGGAGCCCCGCCCACCGGCCACACTCGCCGGCTGGCTGGAAACATGGAGTCAGGACGAAATCACCTGCACCTGGAGTCAGAAGCTGAGCAGCCACCAAAGACCACCGTCCTCCAAACCATCCTCCAAGTCCAGGGTCCTGCTGCTCTCCCCAACTCCCTCAGCCTCCCCAAATACTGAGTCTGCGAGTGCCCCCCAGCAGGGGCTGGGCAGAAGTTTACACACACACAGACACACCCACACGCACACCCTCCCAACCCCCCACACCAACACACAGACACATGCACAGTCACCCCCACCCACCCCCACACACCAACCCACCCCCACACCTACACCCACACATGCACACACATGCACACACATGCACATCTACACACACATGCACACCCACCCCCACACATCAACATACACACCCACCCACTCACAAGACCACCACTGACACACCCACCAACCCACTCTAGCACATCCACATACACACCCAGGACCCCCCCACCCACACACAACCCACCCCTGCACACCACACCCACCCACCCCCGCACCACTGACACACACACCCCACCCCCACACACCCACACCCCCACACCCACACCCACACCCCACCTCCACACACTGATACACACCCACCCACTCACACACAACCCATCCCTGCACACCTACACACCCCACACACCTACACACACCCCGCACACCTACACACACTGTCACACACCAACACACAGACACATGCATACCCACCCCACCCACCCCACACACCAACCTGCCCCTGCACACTGACACACACACCCACCCCTGCACTGAGACACACACACCCCTGCACACTAACACCCACCCACCCTCCACCCACCCACCCCTGCACACACATACACTCGCCCACCCCCAACCCACACACAACCCACTCCTGCACACTGACACACAGCACCCACCCCCTGCACACCCACACAACCCACCCCTGTACACTGACACACCCCACCTCTGCACACTGACACATACACACCCCCGCACACTGATACACACCCATCCACCCCTGCACACCGACACACAACCCACCCATGCACACCCACACAGCCACCCACCCCGCATTACCCCACCCCCAATCCCCTACACCAAGACACCCCACACACTCCACCCACCCCTGCACACCAACACACACCCACCCACCCCTACACACCCACACACAAACCACCCATCCCCGCACACTGACACACCCCCACACCCCACACACCCACTCCCACACACCGACACACCCACCTGCACACCAACACACACGCAGCCACCCCACACACCAACACACACACTCCCACCCACCCCCACACACTGACACACACACCCATGCACACCCACACCCACTCACCCCAGCACACCCACACACACCTACCCACCCTCCCCGCACACCCACATATGCACACTCCCCCGCACACCCATACACAAACCCGTGCACACCCACACACCCACCCCTGCACACTGACACACACACCTGCACACCCACACACCCCTGCACACTGACCCACCCAACCCCATACACTGACACACACACCCACCTCTGCACACCCACACACACTGACACACCTACCCTGCACGCCGACACGCACACACCCTGCACACTGATACACACACCCACCCACCCCTACATGCACACACAGGCACACATACACACATACACACCCACATGCACACTCCATATACATGCATGCACACACACATACACATACACCTACACACACCTACATACACCTACATGCACACATACACACACGTACACACCTACATGCACATACATGCATGCGCACACACATCTGCACACAAACATGCATGCACACACACGTGTTCACTGGCACAGAGCAGTGATGTACAGACGCATTTCGCAGGCTGCCTGAGGTGGCCACGTGTAGTGCTTTGTGGCTGGGGTTGCCCCAAGGGGTCAGGAGGGACTGGGCCACACCCCAAAGGGTCCACACACTGAGGGCAAAGGGAGCTGTGGAGGACCTCGTCCAGGAGAGGCAGGCTTCCTGTGTGCGGTGTGCAGGCTGCATGGGGAGCAGGGCCTCGGTTTCCCTGACTGCAGCCACAGACGGATCGTGTCCATCCCCACAGCTCCTGCCAACTCCAACACTGAGAGTCTGTGTTTGGACGCCTCCAGTGACCACTGGCTCCGAGAGTGATGACTCACACCCATCACTCATCCCCTTCCTGAGTCAGCCGCGGGACCCTCCGCAGGGAGGCGTGCGAGTCATCGAGGTGACGCAACCCCTGCTTGGTCACTTGCTGACTCATGGACGCCCCCCACCCCAGCTCAGGGCCTCCTCTTCCATCCTGGACGGGCCTGGGGTGAGCTGCGGCCGGGCTGGGACAGCAGAGCAGGGGGCAGGGACCTGGGGGCAGGAGAGGCAGCCGGAATGGGGTGGCCGGGAGCAGGGCTGCTCTGAACCCAGTCTGCTGGCCCTGGCTCCGCAGTACTCCCTCTGCTCTCTTGCTTGGTTTGAGGGACCCTCTCAAACCCTGCTCTCCACGGCTCATGTGGATTGAACCAGCCACCACGTGGTCCCAGGAGACTCTGAGCTGGGCTGAGCCTGGCCCCTCTCATCCTGGTGTTCTGGCTCCAAGCCCCCAGCCCACCCTAGATGCAGGTCCAAGCCCTCCAGTGCCTGAATCACAGACAGCCCTGGGCTCCGTGGGGCTTAAGGTCCCATTTCTCAGTGTTTCTATGAGGGCAGAAAAGACATTTCCTGAGAGTGGATTCCTGAGGTTTCTGAAGGTCCGTAAGTCCAAGAACCACATTCTTTCCAGCCCTCCTGAGTTCCTGCAGCCACGTTTCCCTTCTCTTGGGGAAAACGCAGCTCTGAGGGTCTGGAGCAGATGAAGGTCTCGTAAGTCCTGCCCTCCCCAGCTGTCAGGGTAGGTGCTCTGAAGGTCCTGGGGAGCCCCAGCCCCTTGCCAGGCATGTGAGGCCTTCCCAGCCCACACATTCCGTGAGGACGGAGCCAGGTCCTGCGTTGCTTTCTGCTGCCTGGACCACTGGGAACGGCACTGGGGTGTCCTCTGCCCTGTTTAAGGCCACTCCTGCGCTGTGAGCCCTGGTGGGGCCACCTGGCGGGCATTCACCAAAGCAACCTCACTGCCATGAGCGTTTTTCTGTTCCTGCGGTCATATGGGCTCTTGTGAAAGCAGTTTTCCAAGTAAATATGGTGATGATTTAAGTCTACTACATTTGCAAAACTGAGGAATGAACCCTGCAGCCCCGGATCTATCTCACAGGCAGCTTTGGAGAAAATCTGTTGCTGCCTCTGGAATCACTTGGCCCTGCCTGGGGGCGGCCGCTGGCCCAGGCCAACTCTGGAGCTGCCCTCCTGCCAGACTCGGAGAGGGACTGAGTGTCTGTTCCCAGCCTCAGACCCCTGCCCATCGCCTGAGACTGTTGGTCAGACCCAGCCACGTGTCTGAATGAGCCTGGCCCGAGGAACAGTGGCCCTGACAGGCATCTGAGCCCTGAGCCCCTCCCCACAATGCAGGCCAGGGGTGGTCTCTGTTTCCCCCAAGATTCCAGGTGTTGTCTGATTTCCAGTGACTCTGGTCATCCTCAGCCAGGTGTCTGTGGGAGACCCTGGTGATAATGGCAATGGCCTCTCTTCCCCACACAGGTGGAAACTGCAGGTCCCAGCTCCTGGGGTCCTGGCTCTGTACTGCTCTCTGCCTGGTGTGGCCAGGAAGGACGCTGCCCAGCAGCCCCAGCCGCTTGAGGCAGGAGAAAGTCAGGGTGGGAACGTCCGTCTCTGCAGCAGGTACCTGCCCCGTCCTGGCATCATAGCCAAGGTGGCCACGCGTCCGTGGCAGGCGAAGAGCAGGGCCAATCCCAGGAACGACTGGAGGTGTGTGCAGCCCGCACGACAAAGCAAACAGACAAGCTGTCAACAGCAGGGGAGTCCGTGTCAGGACAGCCGGGTTCTGGCATCAACGCTAATATTGTTAGCTTTTCTTTAAGTGTGGAATTCCTTCCCAGCTGAAAGTCACAAAAGGCACTATTGATGGGGGTGTGGGTGGGCGGGGGGGGGCCCTGAGCAGACCCGGTATGAACAGGCACAGCACCCTGACCAGGGCGGGTCCCGGAGCTGGCTGGGCGCTCTTCCGTGCTCTGTGTCTGCAATACTGGTCATCCTTCTGCGGGGACATGGGGGCCTCTCCAGGGCTTCAGAGAGGACATTGGTGAGACCTGGAGTTCGGAGTCTGGCGGAGGGGGCGCCCGCCGAGCTGCCTCTCGAAGGAGGCTCTCAGGAAATCAAATCAGCCGCCTCCGCGAGGCTCAGTGCCCGGTGCCCTCCGCCCTGAGTCGCCTTTATCTGTCTCCCTTTGACCTGTTCCCCAGTTCCCTTGCTATTCTTCCTGCCCTTCCTTGTCCTTGTCCTTGCCCTCCCCTGCCTTCCTTTCCTTCCTGACCTCCTCATCCTGTCCTCTGATCCTCACTTTGTTGATTTCTCGCCTGTTCGAACTGTCCCTATTTTCCCCTATTCTCCCTTGATCTTCCTGCCCTTCTTCCTGAGTTCTTCCTTGATTTTCCTGTTTTCCTGCCTTTCCTCTCCTGGTTTTTCCTGATTTTCTCCTGATTTTCTTGAGCTCTTTTCTCTTGCTCTCCTCGGCCTTGTTCATCAATCGAGCGACACTGGCACTGACCTCTTTCGGCAAGGAAACGTGTTTAAACCTTTCTTCGTGCCGAGAGAAGTTGCTTGGGTTTGAACGCATTTTCATCCTCTCCAGAGCAGCAGCAGAGGCTTCCGGGCAACCAACCTCGTGCCTGGGGAAGGGGCTCTGCGCCTTCAGGCTGCCTGGCCCCAACTCCCCTTGATTTGGGGGTCCAGCTCAGGTCAGCGTCAGGGTGCCATCCGGAAGCTGGCGAGGTGCACGCGGCTCCTCCCACCTGGCAGTGGGTGGGCACACCTGCCCGGAGGTCCATGCGGAGGCGCGGGAACCGCTGAGGCGACTCGGCCCGGGTGCGGGGAGTTGGGTGTCTCTTGGAGGCGGCAGCATCCAGGCGGAGCCCAGACTGTCCACCGTGACAGGTCCGCAGGTGTGGCCGGACCCATCTCCTTCCAGCCTGCCGACTTTCTGAGCCTGGTTTCTCCCTGGCCTTCCTGTCAGTTCTGGGGGCTTTCTGGATCGTTCTTTCAATAAAAATCGGTCTGCTGGGGCTGGCGGTGGAAGGCCAGGGCTCCCCACTCCCTCCAGGCAGCATGTTTGCTGCCACCCCCGTCCCCCGCAAGGCCACCTCATCTGCTCCTGGGTTCCCAACTCCAGGCCCAGGGCAGGGCAGCCCTACTGAAGATGCTGTGTCCTGGCAGCGCCAACTTCGCGAAGGTCAAATCGTCACCCTCCTCTCGGTAGCCTGCAGTTGTTTACTTTGCTGCAGTTGAGGAAATAGTGCTAGCTGGAAATTCTTTCACTTTTGATAAACACATCTAGCGATTGTAGACCAATACCTTGCTTTACACTATTCATCCATGGAGGTTTTAAAGCTAAGAATGAGACTTCTGCCAGATGCCAGCCAGTTGCACTCCTCAAGGTGGCTGCCAAGGAAGGCCAGGCCCCGCCGGCCGCCACAGTGTGGAGTGGGCACTCGGCCTCGGGAAAGTCACCCGATCCGATGCGGAGTGGGACGCTCACTCAGGGAGGACGGTCTCTTTCCAAGAAGTACCAAGCAAGCTTTGGTGATGATTTAGGTGAAGAAGGCGGGAAAGGGTGGTGGTGATGAAAACCGTTCGGGGTGAGGAAAGGGAAGGCCACCCTGAGGGTGGGGCCCCAGCGTCCGTGGGGAGCATCTGTTATCCTGGGGCTTCGTGCCGGTCCGAGGGGCCTGAATACGAACTTGCTCCTATTAGAAATGGAAGCACACCGAGCACTCTGGACAGACGTCCGGCCTGCTGCAGGAGCTCCTGTACCTTCGGAGCATGCACCTGCATCAGGCGACCGCAGCACAGTTAGACTGATGGGCAGCCTCGGGCACAGGGCATGAGGAACCTCGTGCCTCTCCGCCTATCTGGTGGGAGGCGCCCACACAGGGGTCTCCTGGAGGGTCCCTGCCGGAGGCTGCAGTATGGGGCAGAGGTTCGGATGTGGCCGGTTACCCATTCTCCCAGGCCGGGACCCTACACCGGTCACTCTGGCCACATGTGGCTGCTTCTGCTTGTGTAGTGAGTGACTTTCTCAACCAAGCCTGACCATGGCTCTCCACACACTAGTCTCTTGGGCTGCAGGAGAGACCCCCAAATGACCCAGCCCAGTGGCACTGGCTACTGTCCCCTTCTGTGCCTGTCTCTGACTTGCCCCCAACCCAGCTCCAGCTCTGCCCCTCAGCCTCTCACCTGCCACCCTTCCTCCATCTTGGCTGGGCCAGGGGAATCACTCATGCCCTTCCTCTGTGTTATTAGTCCATTCCCATGCTGCTATAAAGAACTGCCCCAGACTGGGTAATTTATACAAGAAAGAGGTTTAACTGACTCACAGTTGAGCATGGCTGGGGAGGCCTCAGAAAACTTACAATCACGGTGGAAGGCAAAGGAGAAGCAGGCACCTTCTTCACAGGGCGGCAGGACGGGCTGAGTGCGAGCAGGGGAAGTGCCAGACGCTGATAAAACCATCAGATCTCATGAGACTCACTCAGTATCGCGAGAACAGCATGGGGAAGTGACTCCCATGATCCAGTTACCTTCACCTGGTCCCGCCCTCGATGCGTGGGGACTATGGGGAGTACAATTCGAGGTGAGATTTGTGTGGGGACACAGCCAAACCCTGTCACTCAGCTTCCCTCAGGTTTCCTGCCCTCCTCTCCAGCACTGCCCCCGAGTGCAGCCAGCAGCTCCTGCCCAGGGTCCTGGGGCCCTGGCCTCCCCTGTGGCCGCAGATCCTGGCTCTCTGTCCCACCACTCAGGCAGGCGATGCTCAAATCCATCTCCTCACTGACGCCCTCCTTTGTGGCAGCTCTGAGCCCTGCTCCCCAGCCCTGTTCTATCAGGGCTGTCAGAACTCATCAGGAGAATTGTTGGAACTCTAGTCACCCTTGCCCTTCCAGACCTCCCAACCTCTCCCCACCCCTCCAGCCCCAGCACCCCCTCACCCCAGGCTGCCTGGGTCTTACCCAGTCCCCAGAACTGAGGCCAGCCTTTTGTTCCCCTCCCTCAGCCTTGCTCACCTCCTGGCTGTCCTGGGACAGGGTCTTTAGGGTGCTGCCTGCTCATGACTTGCTCAGGGTCTCAGCCCCCTGCCTCCCACTGCGCCCGTGTCCTCGGTCACATGTTCCGTCAGGGTGCTGGGCATGGCACCGACATGGAAGCCCTGCCTGTCTGCTCCTCAGTGTGCCCCTTGCAGCTTGGCTGGTGAGTGCCAAAGGGGCGGAGGAGCCTGGTGCCCAGCAGGAGATGCAGCCCAGGAAGACCCCTGGGCTTGGCTCGTTGCTGAGGACAATGAAGTGGTGCTCACAGCTGCGCTGTCTGTGACAGGGAAGAGGGGAAGCCATGGTGCCTCTGAGCGGAACACGCAGTTGTGGTTCACTTCTGTGAGTGAGCTACAAGAGCTCACACTAAACAAAGGGGCCAGTCCATGGAACAACCTCAAGTGTGCATGGAACAACCTCAAGTGTGACCCCAATGTTTTTTTTTTTTTTTGAGACAGAGTCTCACTCTGTTACCCAGGCTGGAGTGCAGTGGTGTGATCTTGGCTCACTGTAACCTCTGCCTCCCAGGTTCAAGTGATTCTCCCACCTCAGCCTCTCAAGTAGCTGGGATTCCAGGTGTGTGCCACCCACTCCCGGCTAAATTTTGTATTTTCAGTAGAGACGGGGTTTTGCCATGTTGGTCAGGCTAAGTGTGACCCCATTTTTATTAAAATCAAAACAAAGGACTTCAGTCCAACAAAACAGGAATTCTGAAAGACCAGAAACAGGTCTAGAAGGTGCTATGAGTGGGGGAGCCTACTAAGGTGGAGGCTGGGCCCAGCACCTGGGGAGAGGCCTGGGGACACCCTTCAGCCACTCCATCTCCAGTTGTCTGCCACAGTTGGGGCCATGAGGAATCGGGACCCATGATGGTGGAGAAATAGTCAAATATTGATTTAGTACCTACTGGAGTAAAATGCTGATTACACATCAATGGATTAGGTAGAAGAAGGTGCAAATCACATCACTGGGCACATTTGAATATAATGCATCGTAAGACACAGCCCAGGCTGTGAAGCCGCCCTGAGAAGTTCATAGTTGGTCTCATCGTTTTATGTCCATGCTGTGCATTTGCTTCTGAAGGACCATTGTGGGGTCTGCACTACTTGTAAAAGCAAGAATCCAGTCTGAAGACTTACCCTGTGGCTCCGTGTGATCTCTAAATAGGCAGATTTTTTTTTGTTTTTTTGTTTGTTTGTTTGTTTTTTGAGACGGAGTCTGGCTCTGTCACCCAGGCTGGAGTGCAGTGGCAGGATCTTGTCTCACTGCAAGCTCTGCGCCCGGGTTTACCCCATTCTCCTGCCTCAGCCTCCCAAGTAGCTGGGACTGCAGGCGCCCGCCACCACGCCCGGCTAGTTTCTTGTAGTTTTAGTAGAGACGGGGTTTCACCGTGTTGGCCAGGATGGTCTCGATCTCCTGACCTCGTGATCCGCCCGTCTCGGCCTCCCAAAGTGCTGGGATTACAGGCTTGAGCCACCGCGCCCGGCCTACATATGGCAGTTTCTGAGTGCCACGGCCTGCGCTTCGACGTTCTTTCCTCGAATGCTGTGTCTCGCCTCGGCTTCTGGGTTTGCTGCTGCCGTTTGACAGACAGCACCCCACACGGAGCAGCCTGAGGATGCCCCGCTGCTTCCCTGGTCGTGGACAAGCCGGGCAGCTGGCGGATGGCACAGCACAAGCGCTGGTTGTGCCTGCTGGGCGCTGCCTTCACGCACAGCAAATGGAGCCTCCGAACCCTGCCTCATCGGCCCAGGTCGTTGCTTTGCTGAGGTGCTCAAGGCTTTTACACTCGGCGGGCGGGCGGCACTCCGCAGACGCTTTCCTGGGGAACAAACCCAGCCGGGCGCCGGCGCCGCTCAGGCTCCCTTGGTCTAGTGCCCTCTAGCGGTGCCGGCCAGCACTGCCGCAGAGGCCGCGGGTCGCTCGGATGGGAACGGATGGAAACGGATGGAAACGTGGCTGAGGCCACTGTTCACCCGGAAGTATTTTGCCTCTGTTTCTCAGGAACTAGCTGTGAAACTAAACATTCTCACGCTGCCAGCAAAATGACCATTTTTCACTTAATTTGCAGACAACAGCATTATTAATGGCGAACATCTTGAAGGAAACTAAGTGTGGTCAAGTTGAGCAAACATCACATTATTTTCCCGAAGAATGCTGCGTGGACTCACGGACTCCGTCTGCACTAATCCATCCAGTGAACGGCTTCCTTCTTCCTGGCCGAGTTCCTGCTCCAGCATTTCCTCCAAATCCCGCCCAGCATTAGTGACATCTTTCTATAAGCATTAATTTCAGTTTCAAATATTTTTTTCCCTCAAAACTCAGAAGCTTAACAAGAAAATAAAAATCACAACGAGAAACGTGTCCACTCCCCTGGCACTTCTGGACTTCCTGTAACACATAGAGAGCGCGAACCACATGCTCTTGTCGGCAACTGCCTCCCTATGCCATCCTGCGAGGGCCTTGCTGTGCTGGTTGATGAGATGGACATGGTGCTCAGACGGGCAGGTGATATGGTTTGGCTGTGTCCTCACCCAATCTCCTCTTGAACTGTGGCTCCCATAATTCCCACGTTGTGGGAGGGACCCCGTGGGAGGTAACTGAATCATGTGGGCAGGTCTTTCCCATGCTGGTCTCATGGTCTCATGAGAGTGAATAAGTTTCATGAGATCTGATGATTTTATAGGAGCAGTTCCCTGCACACACTCTGTGCCTGCCGCCATGTAAGATGTGCCTTTGCTCCTTCTTCACCTTCTACCGTGACTGTGAGGCCTCCCCAGCCATGTGGGGCTGTGAGTCCATTCGACCCTTTTCCTTTATAAACTATCCTGTCTCAGTTGGGTATGTCTTTAATATAATAGCAGTGTGAGAACAGACTAATACAGCAGGGAACCATCTTCTTTCACCAAAAAAGAAAAAATTTAGTAAAACATCTGGACAGTGGCACAGCTATTCCGTGGAGAGACCTGATGGATAGCACTGCCGAGGCGGAACTCCCACCTGTCCTTGCAGCAGTGTGGGGCCTGAGGGATGATGCATGAGGCTGCACAGCAGTGGGGGACTCAGCCCAAGGTTAAGTCTTGGCCCTGAATCACAGCTGCACCATGAGTGGTGGAGGCAGCCCCCCCACTGCCTGCAGCCCAGCCCACGAGACACCACTGGGCAGGACAACTCACCGTGGGTGGTGGGGGGTGGGGGGAAAGGCTTGGCTGCTGTACACCCACACATGGGTGTGGCGGAGCCCGCAGAAAAGGTGCCGCCCATTTCTAGCCCAGGAGTCACGAAGAGCGGAAGGCACTGCCCCTCTGTGTGCCTGCCCCCCTGCCAGCCTCTGCTGCTCCATCACGACCCCATGGCTCGCCCTGGGCTTTCACAGTCTTGTTTCACACAGCTGGTGCCTTCACACATCATCCCTCAGGCCCTGCGCTGCTGTTCCTGGGCTGAACGTGGGCTTTCACACACTGCGTGAGGATAGACGGCAGTTCCGCCTCGACAGTACTGTCTGTCGCCCCCATCCACAGAGTAGGCTTGTGCCACTGTCTGGATGTTTTACTAAATTGTGCCTTTTCCAGTGACAATCACTGGAAAGGGAAGAAAGGTGTGCCGACGTGGGCCAGTGGCAAATCAAGGCACAAGGGCTGCCCCTGGCGAACGCCTGTACAGAACCAGGTGCTGCGGGGTGGACCCTGGCCAAAAGCAGGCTCAACTGTGAAAAACAACAAGAATAAAGAACAGGAAATTCTGTAAGTGTGGCCTCAAGTTTATGTCTAGAAAGGTGAAGTGATGGAAGAAACTAAGATTTTAAAATCAAGGACGAGTCATCAGCCCCCAGACAGAAGGGCCCGGCGCTGCCTGGAGAGAGGCTGAGGCAGCACGGCAGCCCCGGGGAATATTTCTTGGCAAAGTTTTCAAAGAAGGCCCTTAAGGAACACCACAGGCATGAGGACGGCCCCGGCCACGTTCCTTTGCAGGATCAGCTCCAGCAAGTCCACCTGCCAGAACCAAGGCGGCCGCTGCAGACTGAGCAGAGCCCTGCGAGGTAAACCGTGAGAACGGCAGCTGCAGGAAGAGAAGCGATTCCTCCCGCTTGTATTTCTCATGTAGCCTGCAGCTGGACGTGTGAAGCCCTCATGCACATAGCACACAGCACACACGGGAAAGGAAACATCAGCGACATCATTCGATTCATGATTTTACGTTTTGAAATTTCCGGGAATGAAACCGACTTAGAACATGCACATTTCTAAAGGATTTCTGCATATCTGATTTTAGCATGAGTTTTTGGAGCACTGTAAGCTCCCGGCAAAGGGGACAGTCAGCTCCCGGAGGGGACAGTCAGCTCCTGGAGGGGACAGTCAGCTCCCGGCAGAGGGGACAGTCAGCTCATGGAGGGGACAGTCAAGTCACAGAGGGGACAGCCAGCCCCCAGAGGGGACAGCCATGAATGCCATGACTACCAGAAGGACATGGGCACCCTCTGTCCAGCAGCCCAGGCATTCTGGCATCTGGAGGGCCTAGAGCAGGCACCTGGGAGGCTGCTGTGAAGGCAGGGACGCCTCACCTGAAATAAAGTCTCTGTGCAGCCTGGCAGTGCCTCAGCTCCGCCTGCAGCGAAGGTGAGGATTCTCCTGCTTCATGTGGTGCTCGGCTGCTGTTAACTCGGTTAACTTGAGTGAGATAAAGCTGACACTTTTTAGGTAAATGCAAACTAAAAGATTAGAACTAACCCCATAAGCCTCTTTTCCAACCCTGTGTGGTCCCGGCTGGCGGGAGAGACGTGGGGTCTGAGCCTCTCTGGGAGCCCCGTGCACAGGGGCGTCCCCTGCAGGAGACCCCACCCTCCTGACGGAGGAGGCGACTCCACATACACAGGCTGCACCTGCAGGGTGAACTCAGGCCCGGAATCCATCTCCGGACCTGACAGATTTATCCGCTGAAGCCGGCATCACAGGCCAGCTGTGAGTACTGTGTGAACAGAACGCATAGTAATCACCTAACACAGGATGCGGCGGAGCGGACCCACACGGCGTGCACACCCCACAGCAGACCTGTCTCCCCCAGGAGCTGCAGCCAGAACCTTCTCACAGTAAATCAACAGGCAGGTGTTCGTTTTGCCTCCAGCATCAACATTTTAAGGAAGTTCCAAGTTGTTAAGAGTGAAGTTTCAAACATATCACATATACGCTACCCCTGATAATCAGAAAAATACTTTATTCGACTACATTACTTAATTATTTCATCAAGTGAGAAAGTGTAGTCGCATTGGCTGTCTAACATACACATGCTAGTAGGCAGAAGGCTGGAGGACTGGAAGGGGCAGAGCGGGTGGCTGGGTGTTCATCTTTCACGTGTCACTGCCCCAAGGTGAGCAGGTCCCGCAGGAAGCATCGAGAGTCGCAATAAAAACACATCAACTTTGTCTTTGAAATGACTTCAAAACTTCACACTGTTGAGGAAAATGAGGGTGCACATGTTACATACAAAAAATAAGGTGGCGAGAAGAGTTTATTCACTAAAATGTGTACTTTTAAAAATTCAGATGTCATCTTAGTATTTTCAGAGTATTATCAATATGTTTTAAGTCGTAATTTTGGAAATTCACAATGAATATAAAAGTGAACCTTGCTGCGTTTCTGAACGACTAAGGCAAAGCTCAGAAACACAACTCTTGAGAACGTTTAGAGCTCCGTGTCTGCCCTTGGCGCACACTTGAAGACTTCTTTACACATGCACTTTCCCAAGAGCATTTCCTTCTGGGGCTGCTGAGCACTTGCCTGAACACTGCCTCTGCAGCAGGCTGGCGATGCTGATGGGCGGCCTGGGGGGCAGCCCGGCCTGGGAGCTCCCGAAGCCTGGAGAGTCCCCTCTTCCTGCTCTCCCTGGTAACTGTGGTGTTGGCGTTAGCGGTGGTCCCTTGTAGGGGATTTGCAGAGGTGGAATCCTAATAAATTCAAGAAACACAAAATTATTAATGCTCCAAGCATCTCTGGTGACATGACAATTAGAGCACTGACGGTTTTGTGGTTTTAAAGGCCTGGATTCACAAGCATCTCTGAGTACCTCGGACCAGCACGCACACCCCCACCAGGCGGTCAGCAGAAGACATGGACAGATGCTGCAGGGCCCGTGGGCACCCAGGAGGGTCAACACCCCAGGCCAACGGGGATGGGAGGTGGGGATGTGAGAGAACGCTGAGGCCTGCAGGCAGCCAGGGGTGGACTGGACAACAGGCATTAAAAGCCGTTCAAGGACTCTGGGGGGTTGACATGGGAGGGTCTGCCTTTTAGAGAGAGCACTGGACCTTTGAACACTTGAGTTCAGTTGACAGAGACATCGGTGTGTACTTAAATATGCAGCAGACAGAGTGGGAGGCCACCCAGAGGTCTGAGAAGAAGAGCATGGGGAGGTGAACTGTGGTCTGTTCTGGGGCTGGGGCGGAGTCCAGCCTGCCACCTGCTTTTGTAAATAAAGTTTTACTGGAACCCAGCCACACCCATTAATTTACACACTGCCTGCCCCAGCCTTCTCAATACAGAGGCAGAGCTGAGCAGCTGCCCAAAAAGTCAAACATATTTACTACCTGACCTTTATAGAAGACGCCTGCTGACCCACGGCCTATTCTCGTAGTAAAATAGCACACAGTCATCACGTGGTTCTTTTGAAGATTTTAGCAACAGGGCAAATGCCTACATTGTATCTTAGCTTCAAAAAAGCAAACTCCTGGCCAGGCACGGTGGCTGATGCCTGTAATCCCAGCATTTTGGGAGGCCGAGGTGGGTGGATCACCTGAGGTGGGGAGTTCGAGACCAGCCTGACCAACATGGAGAAACCCCGTCTCCACTAAAAATACAAAATTAGCCATGCTTGGTGGAGCATGCCTGTAATCCCAGCTACTCGGGAGGCTGAGGCAGGAGAATCACTTAAACCCGGGAGGTGGAGGTTGTGGTGAGCCAAGATCGCGCCATTGCACTCCAGTCTGGGCAACAAAGAGGGAAACTCTGGCTAAAAAAAAAGCAAACTCTGGCCGGGCGCGGTGGCTCAAGCCTGTAATCCCAGCACTTTGGGAGGCCGAGACGGGTGGATCACGAGGTCAGGAGATCGAGACCATACTGGCTAACACGGTGAAACCCCGTCTCCACTAAAAAAATACAAAAAACTAGCCGGGCGAAGTGGCGGCGCCTGTAGTCCCAGCTACTCGGGAGGCTGAGGCGGGAGAATGGCGTGAACCTGGGAGGCGGAGCTTGCAGTGAGCTGAGATCCGGCCACGGCACTCCAGCCTGGGCGACAGAGCAAGACTCCGTCTCAAAAAAAAAA